>NW_026067973.1:2977272-3068443 GCF_014885135.2 Alexandromys fortis
GGAGAGGAGAGGAGAGGAGAGGAGAGGAGAGGAGAGGAGAGGAGAGGAGAGGAGAGGAGAAGAGAGGAGAGAGGAGAGATTTGCCATTCATTGACATTCATGGCATACAGTAAGCACAAGAAATAAAAAGAATTCTGGTGAATTATGGGAAACCTGACATTAGTTAGCTTTGACAAGGTAGATATCAAGGAACGCCCTATTATTAGTCTAAAACTGAATTCTATTTTATGGAAAGAATAATGAATTGGTTGATCAAATTGTTACCTTTGACCATTGGGACAAAGTGTCCATTTAGACAAAACTTGGAGATTTGCTGATGGTGCCTCCAGATGGACAGGTTAAGGCTGCTTAGCTTAGAATGGAGGACTTTTGAAAGAAATAAAAGGAAATTTTTAATTCTCAGATTTTCTATGAACTCTACGAAATAATCACTCATCTTTAGGACTGAAATAACTAAGAACAAAATTTACCAGATTCTTTTCTCCTGCAGATTGCCAAATCATGACATGTGTCAAAATAATCAATGTGTGATGTATTTCAGCGGGCTTCTGTTCAGGAGTGAGAAGAATATGAAAGCCTGGATTAGCTGTAGGGCAGGGGACCCAGGACCTGGGTGGCCGGAATCCCTGCCCTTCATGGACCCACTTACACTCTTGGAAATAGCCCTCCTGCACTGGAGTCTAAGGGGGCACCGTCTAACAAGTCCATGTCCCAGCCATTCTCCCCTCTCTACTACTGCTCCAGGCTCCTCTTTCCTCTAAATCTGTGGTTAAATTAGATCCCATTATACCCCCAAGGAATAGATAAGAAATCAAGTCAAGAAAAAGAATACTTTGTTTCAAAATATTTGCAAGACTTATAAACACATATATAAATATATTAAGTCCCTGGATTATGTGTGAGAAGTAACACAGAAAGGTCTTCACCAGTTGGACAAAACATAACTTTAATTTGGACTGAATTTATCAATGTAGGTAATCTTACCAGAGGTTCCAGTTTGGAGATTCTTATTGCTACAGAAGCTTCTGCACCTACTTAATGTGTGTTTGTGTTCAATGCTGGCAATCACTAGATAAAGCTATAATACCAGAAACTTTTCAATATAATGCAGATACAGGAATTTTAATTAGAGATGATACAATTATGTATGTATAAATATATATATATTATTTTATATTACTTTGATCTTATTTCTCCCGTCCCCATCTGGCCAAACCCCTTATTCTTCACACAAGTCCCATCTCATATCTTACTTTCACATTCTTTTGGTGGTCCACTGCATTTAATTAGGGCTGCTTGCACAGCATGGACGGGGATTGCTTACTCAAGCAAACACAAATTATCAGTGACTACAGCACTGAAGGGTGTGTGACTCCCTTTCCCCAGTGACAATCAACCAAGGCAAGGACGAGTTATAAGCCCCTCCTTCATTTTCATTCAAAATGGAATATCGATGGACCTGGTCTTGTTCAAATACCACTGCTGCTCCTCATGAATTCCTGTCTGCACCAGCCATTTTCCACTTCTTCCCATCCCCCAGTCCTTACATTCTCTCTATCCCCTCTTCATGATGCTCCTGAGACTTGCAGGGAGTGACGTAATATCCAACGATCTCTCATTCTCAGCATGGTGAGCAACTGTGAGTCTCTACATTAACTTTTACCCAGTACAAGCATGCTTTTCTAACATATATATATTATATAATATCAACCTATATATTAATATATAGTATATATTAACCTACTTCAGAAGACCCTGAGAAAAGGCCACAAGAATCTCCTTTCAGGAAGCCCCTGAGACAGACAGTGGTTGGTGTAGGAATGGGGACATCTTTGAGAAACCCTTTCATGAATGCCCAGTGGGATCTAGCCAGCTAGCTCTAAGGTACTGCAGCTAAATTTTGCCACTTGAAAAAGAATGAGCATGCTCCTGTTAAGTGAGGAGTCTCTAAGACATGGTAATCATTTTATTAGCGCAGCATAAGCTATCCCATCCTGACAAATTCAGTAAATAACCCATCTTTACAGCCAAGGGACCATAGGAGCCATCCACTATGAACAATGAAGTCATGGGATAGAAGGATTCTAGGAGGAAAAACTAACAGAGGCAGAGCAAGCTTTGCTACATTACAGAAAGAAGTCTGATGGTGGCAGGGAGATGATCTAACCCATGGCATCGCTCTTGGTGGTTTAATGGCTCCTTGGTTCCCTTGACTGTAAGGATGTCTTCTTCACTGAATTAGTCAGGAGAGTCCACTTTATATTGTGCGAATAAAGTGATTCCCGAGTCTCAGAGACTTCTCACTTAAAGGCTGCTTTCTCATTCACACAGTCTGTCCTGGATGGAGCGATGCCCCAGCGGTATTGATGATACCGTGACTGGAGATTTCAGAAATGACACATTATCTCTTCCCCATATCCCAGTGAGCATCTAGTCATCTGGCACTGTTTAATTAGAGGGGGCTCAAGGAAATTGTGGCTCTAGCGGGACACCTATAGATATAGCTTTTCCTGCACTGCCTAGGAGGGTCTCACTTGACACACAGGAGTGGATGAGAAGAAACCGACTGCCAGTACCACTGTGTTCTAGTGCTCACAGCACCTCACTCAAGATCTGGACCCAAGTTCAAAGACAGAAACTTACTGAAAAGGAGCTCCAGCCACTGAAAGAAAGCCCACACAGAGTACTCAAGGGCCCACTTAGAATTTAAGTTACCTCTGAACGTCATCCGGAGACAGTGACCTACAAATATCACTTTGCTGAATGAACATGATGTCAAACTGCCTTCTAAACATTTGTGTTTTTAGCCATGAATTTGGACTGCCCTCGGCCTTGGTCAGAAAAGTTTGTTTGTACAGGGTAATGGTTACCGCAGACTCGCGGCTGCTCACAGTGCTGAGAATACGAGACTGGAGTGCTCAGCCCTAAGCAGGATATTAGGACACTTCCTGCAGAGCTCGGAGCATCATGGAAGAGGGGACAGAGAGAAAGTAACGGCTGGGGGATGGGAAGAAGTGCAAAGTCTGTTTTCTGGATATGACATGGCAGGTGCACCCATGAACTCATGGGGAGCAGCAGTGGTATTTGACAAGACCAAGTCCATCGATACTCCATTTTGAATGAAAATGAAGGAGGGGCTTATAACTCATCCTTGCCTTGGTTGATCGTCATTGGGGAAAGAGAGTCACACGCCCTTCAGTGCTGTAGTCTCTGATAATTTGTGTTTGCTCGAGTAAGCAATCTCCGTCCATGCTGTGCAAGGAGCCCTAATTAAATGCAGTGGACCACCAAAGCAAAAAATGTGAAAGAATATATATAAAATGGTGACTTGTGTGAAGGATAAGGGGTTTGTACAGCTGGGGACAGGAGAAATAAGATCAGAGTATACACTACATGCATACATGAAATTGCAGAAGAACTTCTGTTCTTCAAAACAGAGTCTAGAGTACTGCTGGTGTCTAGCCTCTGGCAAAGCTCAATGATGAAATATAAATGCACATTCGACGTCAGATCTAAAGGGATGCTGATGCTGGAGTACCCAGATCACCAGAGTGACACAACGCTGAATGGAGGTTGATGCCAGAAATGGGATAAACAGACTTTTCTTTTATATCACTTAATGGCTCTAGACCGGCGTCTTAATTAGCGGAACAGATATTCCCATGAAGTCCTTCAGAGGAAGTGGAAAGAGCATGGCGAGAAAAGACCTTATGCATTGTGATTCCATCATAATAATAAAATAGCAACTGCAGCCTAGGAGACTCGTGGAAATTGATATTACCATCAAACACCTGGGAAAATACAGGGTTGGCAATGCCCATTCTAGGGCTGTTTTCTTCTTTGGCTTAGCCACTGCCACAGAGAGATGAAGCCTGGAAGACGGCCGTGGATTGGTAAGAACTGTGTCTGGCTTCATTAGCAGGTGTTTCCACTCTCTAGTTTCCTCATTAGAACAAATCAGAAGAGCCTTGCTGTTGAGTTTAGAGTTCTTAACCTGACCAGTGCTCCCCCCACCATGACACACACACACACAGACTCTCTCTCACACACACACCCCAATTTCCGACCACTAGCAGAACACTAAAACCAATTTTCTTTCACTTGTTTGATGGGACACTTTTATGGCTTCTCAGAGATGTTTTAACTCTGCTTTGATCAGCCTCTCTCTCTTTCCCTCTGTGACAGAAAACATGATGAACTGAGTTGAAGATCTGTGCTAATGGTCGAGCCAAGTGGCCAGGGAGTTGGAAGGAGTAGATTCTGAGGTATGTGTGAGCCAATTTTTCCTACCTCAGAGAATCCGAAGGTGTGAAGTAGTCTTCTCCGATATTCACGAGGCTCACTTGTGACACACAGAACGACAAGCATCCAGAGATGTACCTGTACAATGAGTTGGTCACTGGCTCAGGAACTAAAAACAGGAATCCAGACACACTGCATTGCAGGCCTCCACCAGGTAGACATAGTCCCTTCCCTGCCACTGTGTGTGTGTCCAGAATTGTATTTCCTGTTCACTAACCAGAGGCCAACCTGCTTTACTGGGTGCAGTTCTTCCTCCTCACAAGTAGATGGCAGTCTGCCCAGATCAATTGGACATCATGAAGGACTCTGTTCACCACTAAAAAACCAGGAAACACCCCACCATTCTCCTTGCTTTGAATGTACCCACAAATCCACAGTCTTCTTATGTCCATACTTATCCCAATATGTAATCACAGTGTTAACCCTAGACCTGTGAGTATTACATTCCTTGCAGAAAGCTTATACCTGCCACAAGGTGGATGGCTCTTGAGACAAGCCTGACCTGAACACCAATCCTGGAAAGTGAAGACTCTGGCCCAGGGTGAGGTTGGGCAGGAGGATTCACAGCGTGAGAACAGTGCAGCCTGCAATTGCTGGTTTGGAAAACACAGGAGGGGACCTTAGGCCATCAACTGACACCCGCATGGAAACCAAGACCTCCGTACAACCACCTTCAAAGACCCAATTTCTCTCAATATCTTGATGAAGCAAAACAAAAATAACAACAACAACAAAAAAAAACATATTGCCAGAGCCTCTGGAAAGAAACCCAGCCCTGTCATATAGTACTCAGGTCAAGTTTCTACTGATCAGAAATATGAGATAATCAATTTGTGTTCTTTTAAGATGATAAATTTTTGGGGTGTGTGTGTGTGTGTGTGTGTGTGTGTACATGCATGCATGTGTTTGTGTGTGTGTGTGTGTTTAAGCAATTAAAAACCATAACATTACTCAAAGTTCTCATGAACTAAGTTGGTAGCAGGATTCCATTCTCTGGAATATAATGTGTGCTGTGAATAGATGAAAACATACCTAGTTGCACATTAGAAGTGCAGCACAGAAGTCAGGTAATGAAGAATAAGTCTTCCCCTCCCTCATCAAGCTAGGAAGTGATGGCTAACAGTCCTACTCCCCGATCTAGTTCATGGCCATCTCCTAGCCTCTGGTAGAAGACGATAACGTGGGACCCTTCTACACAGAAGCAATGGTCCCTCCCCCTCTTACTCCCTAACCATTAGGCAAAACCATAGTCTGGATTAGAACCTTTCTCCTTCTCTAACATCATTTTGTCACGTGTCATCTGGGGCCTGAACAGATGCCTCTGGCACTGTCCTGAAAACACACGCATTATCTCCCATTAAATAATTCACTTTGCAGAAAATAAGACAGTGAGAGGACCAAAACCCACAGGACTCACTGGTCTGATCACACACCCATCATTCTTCATGAATGGACAGAACAAGGATATGACCTTTATAAAAGCCAGTGCTGTTGTGGGTTAAATCTTGAGAGACTAGAGTATATTTCGTAGGGGATAGTTTATGCTTAGATTAAGCAATAATAAATGGGTGATATTTCTTCCTGACGTATTTCTCAGGTTCAGCAATGAAGGCATGAAAATGGTATGGGGAGTGTGTGCACACATATGGAGTAGTAGAGGCTGTTCATGGCCCACAGCTACAGCTGGTGAATCTCCTGATTGCATTTTGTCACCTGTCCTTGTCACTGCATTCTGATTATTTTTCCCTTGGTTCTAACAGCTAATGTTTAACAAACACCTGGGTGTCCAATGCTGTTCTGAATGATTCACATATAATAATTCATTTAGTCGCCAGAACTCAAATACAGTTAAGAAAAAAAAAAACACTCCACTGACCTTATTTTACTGAGCTTGGAGAAGTAAGTAATTCCCACCAATCAATTTAAACTCAGCGCTCATGCCCATAACCACTGTTCTTTCCTGCCTGTCGGCAGAAATGAATCATCATGGGGAAATACAATCACTCCACTGCATTGGAGTTATGGCCTCCCAGACATCTGGGCCTTCTCATACAACTGGAAGAAGATGCCAAAAAGTGACTTTGTAGTATATGAGATGAGGCATAGGATTACTGCCACAGAAGGAGAGAAGAGAAGGAAACAAATTCAAGGAATCACTGCTCATGACATCATTCACAGTGATTGATGCTCATGAACACTTAGGCAGGATCATCAATAGCTCAGTTCCCTTATCCCTTAGATGGGAAGTTGGGGCTGTGGGCACCCTGACCCAGGAAAGAACCCCACCTAGTTGATATGCTACATAAAGTCAAAAGATACATAAAACACGCAACAACAAAAGAAGTTCTAAAAAATCAGCACTGGGCTATGTCAGCCATGTGGGTGTCTGTGGTCTGTATTTCTCTCCTAGCGGAGTCATGAATTTCGCTTCTGTCTTCTTTTCATTTTCGTCGTGATTTTATACGATGCACTTGGGTGCTACCTAACTACCAACGTAGATTGTATGTAACAGTAAAACACCGTTGCCACAAGTCCTCAGGGAAAGTTAAGAATAGCAAGATCTCGGGCTGTCTCTCTCTGGGGACAGAGTGGGCGCGGTTATGGGTCTGTGAGTGACAGCGGCTGTGGCTGAAACCTTCTATCCTTTCCTTCCCTTATTCCTTCTTTCTTTTCTTCCTTCCTTTCTAGTGTTTAAGATTTGTACTTAAGGGATTAGACCTGGATTTGGGCCAAGCAAAAGGATCCATTGCAATGGAAATCTGCCTTTCCCTTACCCCTTTCCAACACCGAATTCTTCTTTCAATTATTGCAGAAGTGCCCATTATATCACATTTCTTCATATTACCTCCTACGCTACTGGTGCCGAAATGCTACTTTCATCGTGTTTCCAAGCAAACCTCTCGCAAAAACAGTGTTAGACTTGGCTGGCTCACCTCTCTTCAGAACTTCAGGCTTGAATGAGTGACGCAAGATGAAGGAGGGTAGAGCTCATTGGCATCTTTGATGCCACTGTACAGAAAGTGTCCTGCACATTACAACCTGGAGATTACCTCTTTTTTTTCCCACTGCAGAACTAGAATGACATTTATTTCTCCAGGAAAAGGACAGTGGGTGAAGAGAGGCTGTGTTTTGCCCAATTTAGAGATTTTGGGAGGAGTAAGGCACATCAAAAATGCCAGCGTACTGAGGGTGCTAGCTAGTGGCCCGAGAAGACCAACTCTGACATTAAGACAGCACACACTCTTTTTCCTAATAAGACTAGGGGTAACTTCTAAGTCATGAGTGATTTCTTATTTACTCATATGATTTGTGTGCGTATGTATGTGATGTATATGGCATGTGCATGTTTAGCAGGTCTGTGCAAGTGTGTGTGTGTGTACATGCGCACATGCACATGCACATGCGTGCACAAGCCCACACATACACCAGATAATGTCCATACCAGTTGATTGTCTCAACTGTCATTCCTTGGTCAGTTTTACCAATCAAGGTCTCTCACTGGCCTAGGACCCACCTTTTTCATTAGGCTGGCCAATGGATCTTCTTGTCTTTCCAGATTGCTGAGGTTACAAGTGTGCAGTCACAGCTAGCTTTTTTATGTGGGGCCTGGAAACCAAGCTCAGTTCCTTGTATTGCAAGGCAAGCCCTCTACCCACTGAACTACCCCTTGAGCCCTAATCAAATGGTTTTTTATACAGAAGATGGTGACAAAATATGAAAGGCTTCATTTTGCCCTCAACTCCCACTTTATGAAAAAAAATGACTTTGCAACAGGTAAGGCAGAACCAAGGTTTCATTAAAATCAAGGAAAGGAGAAGCCCTGGGATCTTCATAAATCCTCAAATATGTAAGCACAAACCACCATCTGTATGGAAAGGGAGTCCCCCAAGAATATGGAAACCCCAAAATGCCAATTGAAATGTGGTAGCCCAATATGAGGATGGGGAAGGAGCCGAATGGGAAGGGATTCAGTAGGGTCCAGTTTGTGGCTGAGTGCAAGGGGACAGAGTGCAGTGATGGTAGATAATTCTGGATCAGTTTGGACCCTAAAACCTTTTGAAATACACCAAATAGACCTTGTTTCTAAGATAAAGCATCGCCCTAAGAAGAAGCAACCAAAATTTGGTAGGACAGAGACAAGAGAAACCCCAAAATGATAAGCTTCAGATAAAAGCAATTGGATGGTTCAAACACAGGACATGCACAGCCAGAAAGCCAAAGATTTAATTCCATTATAAAACAGATGAGGGAACTGCAGTGCTAAGGAGTGATAAAAGTGATGCTGGCCCATCCCAAATAAGCTGCTTCAAGTGTCTACACATCATGTCAAGCTTGCACAGGACGGAGCCTTGTATGTCATGCCACAAGGTTAGAGACCCCTGCAGCAGCTGATGAAGAGGCTGCCGATGGGTCTTACAGGGTTCTAGGAAAAATGAACTCAAAATTCTGAGATACAAAGATGTGATGGGTGCCATCGACTTGGTAGATGGTGCTCACCCACAGCAAGAGCCTCTTAGAAACATGAGAACACCCACTTTTCTCAAGCTCTTTGGGATCTGTGTTAAGATTTAGGTCTCGATAGTCATGGCCACTTGTGCAAGGTTTAGAAGAGAACCAGGGTGTCCTTTTGGGCATCTATTGTGTTCAGTGGGGGACATGGCCTTGAGCCATGAGAGTGTGCAGGGTTCTCTCAGATCTACAAGAAGCATGCCAAGCTGCACAAGATGGCTGTGTTTTCCCTCAATCATGATCCAGCAGAAATGAGTGGTCCTGCAGAGAAAGCAGGACGTTGGCAGTACCTTGGTTCCCAAAATTTGCCCCAAATGGCATATTCCTAAAAGTATGCTAAGTATGTTTTCCCTCTCAATTCCTCATGTTTCTGATTCTGCTGCCTCCCAGAAGTTAGTTTCTGGAAGTTTACAAATTTTTCTAGAGAGGAGGCCTAGAGCAAGCTCTGTAAGGCTTCCCATGTCTACTCGCTCTCTACATTTCATCTGCTTGGTTTGTTTTGTTTTTTGTTGTTGTTTGTATTTTGCTTTTTGTTTTTGTTTGTTTTTTCAGTGGAAGTGATATGATTTTTTTTCATGTGAATTTAGCCCAGATTTGTGGGAAAACAAGAATTGACTAGTCTGAGAAGAAATGTCAAAGAAACCAGGAAGGACTCAGGAGCCTAGAAAAGACTTGTACAATTTCTTAAAAGTGGGGTTAAGATCAAAGAGACAGGGGTGAGGAGCACATGGGTTGGATTGGAGTGTCAGACATAAGCAAGCATTCAGAGACAAAATGATCACCATTCCCACATGGGACAAGGAAACATGACTAACCCGGAAGAAGGAGATGCTCTGGGAACCATGACTGTAACATGTGCATGAGGGAAGGTCCTAAGGAGAGAGACAAACACACACATGGGAGCTGAGCTGGGTTTGGGAATTCTGGGTAGTTGCTGGGTAGTCCAATAAAGCTCATTCTCTTGCTTCCATGGAAGAGACATTAGCAGGCCCCTGACTCCCATGCCAACACCGCCTCTGTGGTAAACAGCTCCCACCAAGCTGACCCCCTTTGTCTCTGAACCATCCTCAGCCACAAAAATCTTCTGCCACAGCTCCAGGCAGTCATTAACGATCAATAGCACTTGGCAATACAATTCTACCAGTGTGGTACCCAGGGTGATGAATGCTGTCCTAACAAATCCTAACACTTAGGATAAAATATTAATGGTCTTTATTTATTTATTCACAATTTTATTGTAAACACAATTAACAATCTCATTCTTCTCAGACACAACAATAATGATTTCAGCAATTGAACTCTTAAAAGAGCAGCATCCACTCGTCCGTGACGAATACAGGTTTCAGAAGGCATAGGCAGATTGTGTCAATAGTCGAACTCCGTGACTGAGTCTGAAGCATTCTAATTCTTACAAACATTTCCATGTGCTGGATTAAGTTCAAAATAAGTGACATGTGTTTAGCATTCCATGTTGTAGAAACCCTAAGATTAATTTCAAACAAATCGAATAAACGGAGATGCGTGCAAGTCTTACAAACATTCATCTCGCTCTCATCACCTGTCACTGCCAACATTAATAGACGAGCCAGCCAGAGGCTCACAAATTCACTGGCTGTACCGATTCCACAAGACCCAGCCCCACCGAAAGTTGAGAAAACCACATGTCACCGTTTTTGCAAAGTGACAGACCTGTCACTCCAGATGGGCCTTCAGTGCTGAGGATAATAAATGATAAAAAAAATTGTATTTTGTGGATGGGTGTGTGTATGCTTGTGTGTGTGAAGCGCCCTGTGGGGGGAGTGTGGGTGCACACAAATGTGCTCAGGATGGAGTGTGGAGGTCAGAGGACGGCTTCAGGTGTCATTCCCCAGGTGCCACCCATCTTGGTTTTTGTTTGTTGCTTGTTTGTTTGTTTTTGAGACAGGGTCCCTTACTGACCTGGAAGTCATCAACTAGGGGCCTGCCTAATGAGTTCCAGAGAGGTACCTATTTCTGCCTCCCTGACACTGGGATTACAATTGCACAGCACCACACCCAACGTTTTCACAAGGATTCTGACAATTAGACATAGATCCTCACGCCTGCAAGGCATGCAGTTTGCTGACTGAACTATCCTCCAAGCCCAGTAAAATATTTTTTTTTAGATTTATTTATTATGTATAGTGTTCTGTTGGCATGTATGCCTACACTCCAGAAGAGGGCACCAGATCTCATTATAGATGGTTGGGAGCCACCATGGGGTTGCTGGAAATTGAATTCAGGACTTCTCGAAGAGCAGCCAGTGCTCTTAAGCTCCGAGCCATCTTTCCAGCCTTAAAAATACTTTTACGTGGTCTTTGGAGTTAAGTGTACCTGACCCTGGGTGTGAGAGATTGATGTGTCATGAGGTAATGGAGTCCAGAAACAGACATTTTAACTTAGCAGGTGGGCACACACTGCCGGTAATACCCAAGTAAGTGAACCTTCTCATTAGGTAAAAACGTAGGTGACATTTCCTTACAAATCATTAAGGAATGATTTGAACAGAGGGGATTGCCTTGGTGGCTTCTTGTCCATTGCTGTGATAAGACATCATGACCAGGATGTCTGGTCTTCCTTGAGCATGGCCTATCTACCAAGAGGACATACCTTTAAAGAAAACTGACTCTCTCGGCCAGCGACTATCAACTGCTCCTCAGCAGGTCTCTCCCTGTGTAGCTCTGGTTGGCCAGGAGGTAGAGTCTCGTCTGTGAAAGGGAAGAGGCTTTCACGTGGCCCCTGTGTCATTTAAAGCAGCCTGTTGCTAGCTTAGTGCGTCCAAGTCGCCTGGGGCAGGGCCTGATGGCTTACACTTCTACCCCTTCCAGGTAGGCAGCCGCCGAGAGCCAGGAAACAGCACTTTGAGACCATCGGTGTATAAAGAAAGCTACCAACGACCCTCAAGGCTTTGTGAACCATGGAGACCTTGTCTATTACTAACCCCTGTGCCTAATTTCAGCCACAGTGGCTACTTGCCTGTCTCTGAACAGGCCAAGCATATGCCTACCACACAGTCTTCCTTTTGTTGGTCTCTCCTTTCTCAATCTTGATCTGGAGGGTTCCACGACATACTCTTGACTTCCTTCAATCCTTTGCTCAGATTTGCCATGACTCTCCTTACCACTGTTTAAAACTGTGCCCTCTACCCCTCCCAGAATCCTTGTTTCTTTTATGACTTGTTTTCCTGCTAACATACTAGATGTTATATATTTACTCATTTTCAAAAATCTTCTCCATGATAATGACCCTTACACTACCACCATGTTCCACATCTCAAAGCTCTGGGTTATGAACAGGTTCACAATAATATTTCTTACTTAATAAACACAGAAACAAGAGATGAGTGAAGGAAGGGGAGATAAAATGCATGTACATGCTAGAGAAGCCATGGTAGAATTTCAAAATGAGGGTCTGGGATAAATCATAAGTCTCATAGGAAGTTTGAGCAGAACTGGAAACTGAAGAAGTGTCCTCTAGCCCGTTTCTATATCTCACTAAGTCTTCTTCCTACCTTCAGGTCAGATTAGTGTGCTTCATTGTCTAAAAAGTGATCCTTTCAAAGTGTTTTAAACTTAAGACAATGTTAGGATTACAGATGTTTTGAAATGTATAAGGAAAGGCTGGGAATGTGACCCAGTGGTTAAGGCGCCTGTCTAGCACGCAGGAAGCCCTAAGTTCAACCCCTGGTACTATAGACAGCAGGCACAGTGACACCTGCCTAGAACTCCAGCAGGAGGTAGACACAGGAGGATCAGCAGTTCAAAGTCATCCTCGGCTATATGGTAAGCTGGAGGTCAGCCTGGGCTACATGAGATCCTATCTCAAAAAGAAAATGTACAAAGAAGTACTCTTCTATCCTTTGCCCAGGCTACCCCACTGATAACATTACATTTAACTTGGAACAAAACTGGATCAGAAATTGGCAATGCAACAACGCACAGAGCACTCAGATTTCACCAGTTACATGTGTCCCCATACATGTGCATTGGCACATAAACAAGTGTGTTTTTAACCAACCTTATGCGATTCTGTCACATATAGAACGTCACCAAGATACCGCTACCAATGTTCTTGCAGCAGCATCCCCGAACTCCTCGTGTGCCCACTAAAGCTGCCTCCTCCTCCAAACCTTTATCTCTAGACAACTACTAATTCGTTCTCCATCTCCGTAAATACTACTATTTAATCAAGACTGCATGAATGGAAGCATGAGGCAGGCATTCTTCCAGCAGTGACTTCACCCAGTATAACTTCCTCATTGCTGCCTTCCTCCTCTTTGTTACTATGTAGTAAACCTTGCTGTCAATGGACAACAGTTTATTTAATCTTGCACCCTTTGGATGACATTGGAGTGTTTCTACATTGAAGTTGTTACAAATAAAACCACTGTGAATATTCTTACATAAACTTTAGTATCAAAAAATAGTTCATCTCTCTAAAATGAGTATATAAGTACATACTTGTTGGTTCAGGTGAGTAAGACTATTGCACTTCTTTATAAGAAAGGCCAAGATACTTTCCAGAATGGCTGTTGATTTTGTAGTCCCACCAGCAGTATATAAATTGCCCATCCTTTCACATCCTTAGCAGCATTAAGAGTTATTGCTTTTTTTTAAAACCATTTTGATAACCATTGTGCTGGTTAGTTGTTGGTTTTTGTTGTTGTTGTTGTTGTTGTTTTTCTTTGTCAACTTGACACAGCCAAGGTCAGAGGGATCCTCCATTGAGAAAATGTATCCTTCATTTTGGTCTGTAGGCAAGGTCTTGGGAGGAATTTTCTTAATTAATGCTTGATGTGTGAGGGCAGGTGGTCTAGGGTTGTACAAGTAAGCAGACTGAACAAATCTTGGGGCACAAGTTCCATGGCCTCTGCCTCAGTGTCTGACTCCAGGATCCTGCCTTGAGTTCCTGTCTTGACTTCTCTCAGAGGGCTGTGACTCAGGATTTATAAGTTGAAATAAACTTTGTCTTCCTCCAGTTGCTTTTGGAAATGGTGTCACAGCAATTTTTTATTACGGCAATGAAAATCTAAGTAAGACAGCAGTCTAGTGTTATATCACTGTACTTTTAATTTTAATTAACGGTTAAGGATGCTGAGCATCAATGCCTATTTGTAATCTGCATCCTGACTACAGTTTCCCCTCCCTCCTCTCCTCCCAGTCCCTGCCCTTGACCTCCCCTCTGCCCCCACATCCCCTCCTCCTCCATTTCTATTCAGAAAAGGGCAGGCCTCCCTGGTCATCAGCAAAGCATGGTGTATCAAGCTGCATTAAGACTAAGCACCGCCCCTTCTATTAAGGTTGGGCAAGGCGACTCAGTATGAGGAATGGTGTCCCAAAAGCCAGCAAAAAGTTAAAGACAGTCCCTGCTCCCATTGTTAGGAGTCTCACAAGAAGACCAAGCTATCTTGGTCTTCACATATAGGCAGACGGCCTAGGTCATTCCCGTGCAGACTCTCAGGTTATTGGTTCAGTCTGTGCGAGCTCCTATGAGCCCAGGTTAGTTGATTCTGTTGGTTTTTTGTGATGTCCTTGACCCCACTGGCTCCTATAATCCTTCTTTCCTCTCTTCAAAAAAATTCCCTGAGCTCGGCCTAATGTTTATCTGTGGGTCTACAAACTGTCTGCACCAGTTGCTAGATGAAGACTCTGATGACCATTGGGCTAGACACCAATCTGAGTATAGCAGAATACCATTAGACATCATTACATTGAATTTTTTTTCTCCAGTCAGTTCGGTTCTATGCTAGATCTCTGGGCCATCCAGGCTCTGGGTCTTGGCACTCCAGGCAGTATCAGGGGTGGGTTCACTCTTGGCATGGGTCTGAGGCCAGACATTGGTTGGCCACTCCCACAATCTCTGTTCCATCCTTACCCCAGCACACGCCTCAAGCAGGACAGATTGTAGGTCAGAGATTGTGTACCTGTGTTGATGCACCAATCCCTCCACTGGAAGTCTTGCTTGGTTACAGGAGATGGGCTAGTTCAGACTACATATCCTTTATTGCTAGGAGCCTTAGCTGGGGTTGTTCATGTAGATTCCTGGCAGTTTCCCTTACTCCAGGTTTTTACCTCACTCTGAAATGCCCCTGTCCAGTCATTTCTATCAGTACTCTCCCCATCCATCCCTCCAGAACCTAATCCCTCGTGTAACCATCCCTATATGCCCCCAGTCCATGAAATCTCTTCTATAAATCCTTCCTAGGGAGATCTAGGTGTTCCCCCTTGGGACTTCCTTGTTACCTAGCCTCTATGGGTCTGTGGATTATAGCATGGCTATCCTTTACTTTATAGCTAATATCCACCAATAGCACAGGTCCTAAGATCAACAATTAATAAATGAGACCTCATGAAACTAAAAAGCTTCTGTAAGACAAAGGAAATCATCAATAGAACAAAATGGCAGCCTACAAAATGAAAAAAGTCTTCATCAGTCCCACAGTCCCACATCTGACAGAGGGTTGGTTTCCAAAATATATAAAGAACTCAAGAAACTAGAAATCAAAATACCAACAATCCAATTAAAAAGTGGGGTACAGATCTAAACAAAAAATTCTTAACGGAAGCCTCTCAAATGGCCAAGAAACACTTAAAAAAATGTTCAACATCCTTAGCCATCAGGGAAATGCAAATCAAAATGACTCTGCGATTCCATCTTACACCTGTGAGAATGGCTAAGATCAAAAACACAAGTGACAGCTCATGCTGGAGAGGATGTGGAACGAGGGGAAAGCTCCTCCATTGCTGGTGTGAGTACAAACTTGTACAGCCACTTCAGAAATCAATATGGTAGTTTCTGAGAAAACTGGGAATAGATCTGCTTCAGGAGCCAACTACACCACTCTTGGCATATACCCAAAGGATTCTCAGTCATAGTACAAGGACACTTGCTCAACTACATTCAAAGCAGCTTTACTCATCATAGCCAGAACCAGAGATAACCTAGATGTCCCTCAACCGAAGAATGGATAAAGAAAATGTGTATATTTAAACAAGGAGTATTACTTGACTGTCAAAAACAATGACATCATGAAATTTGCTGGCAAATGGACGGAACTAGGAAAAGTCATCCTGGATGAGGTAACCCAGACTCAGAAAGACAAACAGTAGTACTCACTTATAAGTGGACATAGCTGTAAAGGGACACATTTCTTCATTTTTTTTCTCAGCTCCCTTCCCTTCCTTACTCCTCCCTTTCTACATTTCACCATGATCCCCACACTCCCAATTTGCTCAGGAGGTCTTGTCTTTTTCTACTTCTCATGGAGAATAGATCCATGTATGTCTCTCTTAGGGTCTTCTTTGTTGTCTAGGTTCTGTGGGATTGTGAATTGTAGGCTGTTTTTGTTTTTGTTGTTATTTTATTTTGATTTCTTTATGTCTAAAAGCCACTTATGAGTGAATACATATTATATTTGTCTTTCTGGGTCTGGGTTACCTCACTTAAAATTATGTTTTCTAGATCCATCCATTTGCCCACAAATTTCAAGATGTAATTATTATTTTCTGCTGTGTAATACTCCATTGTGTAAATGTACCACATCTTCTTTATCCATTCTTCAGTTGAGAGGCATTTAGGTTGTTTCCAGGTTCTGACTATTACAAACAATACTGCTATGAACATAGTTAAGCACATATCTTGTGGTGTGACTGAGCATCCTTTGTGTATATACCCAAAGGTGGTATTGCTGGGTCTTGAGGTAAGTTGCTTCTTAATTTTCTGAGAAATCACCATACTGATATCTAAGGGGCTGTACTAGTTTGCACTTCCACCAGCAATGAAAGAGTGTTCCTTTTACCTACATCGTCTCCAGCATAAATTGTCATCAGTATTTTTGATCTTGGCCATTCTTACAGGTGTAAGATGGAATCTCAGTCTTGTTTTGATTTGCATTTCTCTGATGACTAAGGATGTTGAGCATGTCCATAGTGTCTTTCAACTATTTTATATTTCACTCTTGAGAGTTCTCTGTTTAGGTCTGTACTCCATTTTTATTGGATTATTTGTTCTTTTGATGACCAATTTCTTGAGTTCTTTATATATTTTGGAGATCAGCCCTCTGTCTGATGTGGGATTGGTGAAGATCTTTTCCTATTCTGTAGGCTGCCATTTTGTCTTATTGACCATGTCCTTTGCATTATAGAAACTTCTCAGTTTTAGGAGGTCCCATTTATTAATTGTTTCTCTCAGTGTCTGTGCTACTGGTGTTATATTTAAGAAGTGTTATCCTGTGCCAATGTGTTCAAGTGTACTTCCCACTTTCTCTCCTATGAGCTTCAGTGTGATTGGTTTTATGTTGAGGTCTTTGATCCATTGGCCTTGAGTTTTGTGCATGGCAATAAATATGGATCTATTTTCATTCTTCTACATGTTCATTCTTCTACATATCCAGTTATGCCAGCACCATTTGTTGAGTATGCTTTCTTTATTCCATTTGATATTTTTTGCTTCTTTGTCAAAAGTCAGGTGTTCAAACAGGAACATATTCTTAGAGAAGACTGACTTCCTCTCCTAGCAGCTATCAACTGCCAACAGCTTCTCAGCAGGGTCTCCTCCTGGCTGGCCTGGGACTTTCTGTGTAGACAAGGCTGGCCTCAAACTCACAGAGATCCACCTCCCTCTACT
Source organism: Alexandromys fortis (assembly GCF_014885135.2). Classification (NCBI taxonomy): domain Eukaryota; kingdom Metazoa; phylum Chordata; class Mammalia; order Rodentia; family Cricetidae; genus Alexandromys; species Alexandromys fortis. The sequence goes on from NW_026067973.1 coordinate 2,994,727, forward strand.
TCCCAAATGCTAGAATTAAAGACATGCACTACCATGCCAGCCCTGAACTTGTTGCCAGTGTTAAACTTCTATAGTTTTTCATGAGTTCTGGATACAAGTACTTTGTTAGGCACACGGATTTCAAATGTTTCCTTCCTATCCTTTTATCTACTGAACAGACTATGTTATAAACTAAAAGTTTCAGATTTAAATTAAGTCCAATTTATCACTATTCTTTCTATGGCACATGTTCATGGTGTCAAATCTAAAGACTCTTTGTCTAGCCTTTGAACCTAAAACTATTTTGGGGGCTTTTTCCCAGAATTTGATCTATGATCCATTTTCAAAGACATTTTGTATTAATATGTGGCCTAGAAAGAGATGTGCTTTATGCCTGTGGATAGTCTAGCCCCACTTTTTGAAAAGATTATACCTTTGCATGGACCTCTTTTGTTCCTTTGGGTGTAACTGTGTTGATGTGTTCTCGATTCCACATTGCATCCCTCCCTTCATGTTTATATAAACAGTAATTAAAATACCTAGTCAGGTAAACATTGTTTATAGCCATTCTGTAAGTAGCCACTTATTTTAGTGTCTTTTCCTTTTACTGTGATAAAAAGCCTGACAAAGGCAACTTAAAGGAAAAGGGGGTTATTTTAACTTACACTTCCAAGTGACAATCCATCCCACCAGCATCAGGAGCTTGAAGCTGCTAGTTGGTCTCATTATGGATGTAGTCAGAAGAAAAAGTCACTGAATGCATGCAAGCTAGTGCTCAACTAACCATCAAACCACTTAACGCTGGAAGAATGATCTACTTTAATCTAGTTTTCTTCTAAATTATTTTTACTATAAAATCTGTCTCTTTCCAAGAATAATTTCAAGCAAACTGACTATGTTGACACCTCGCTTTGATTTCGACAGGTGTACGTTAAACTTGTAGATGAGGTTAGGAAAGCGGCTGCTGGCGCATGTTGAGTCACTTAATTCATGAACATGGTATGTCTCGAAGTACTTACATCCTTATGGTTGTTCACATCAGCAATTTTTCTCTTTCAGATTGTGTATACATTATGTGGGAATTGGATCTAGTTACCTCATTTGCTTTGGAGTTATGATGAATGCTTCTACTTTTGTATTGTAGTTTCTGCTTGAAATGATTTTGCTTGAACTTACATCCTATGACACTGAAAAATACTTACTAGTTTTGAACTCTTATGAGGGTTTTCATTTTTCTTTTTTATTAATTATTAGGTTGCTTGGGGGTTTTCATACGTATACAAGCATGGCTTCTTTTCTGACCTGATTTATTCCAGCTCTTTTTTGTCTCTCACAGCTAGAACTTACAGGACGTTGTTAAAGAAGAAGAGTGGAAATCTTTCCTTGTTCTGAGACAAAAAATAGATCCAGGCTTTGATCATGGCTTTGATGCTAAGTGTAGATTTTTCAGAGATGTTCCCTACGGCACTGAGGACAGTCCCTTCATAGATGTTCCCTATGTCAGTCACTGAGAATGATCCCTTCATAGATGTTCCCTGTCACAGAGGACATGCCTTTCCAGTCTGAGTGTACTGGAAAGTGTTGTGAATGATACTGAATTTTGCAGAAGAAAGTTTTACATCCATTGATACAATTATATGCTTTGCTTCTTTTTCTGTTGTTGGGGGGGGGGCTATGTTGATTTTTAAGTATCCACTAGGATTCTGGACCTAAAATATACATCTTTTTAAAATGTTTTCAGATTTGATTTGTTAGAATTTCATAGACAGCTTTCTTTCATGAGTGATTTTGAGGAACTATCACAAAATACCATTGTATAAATTTTTTAGCTATCTTTATGTGACTTTGGTGTCAGAGTAATACTACATTTGGAAAGCACAATTGAAAACACTTCTTTTTCTTTTAGCTTTGGAAAGATATTATAAAACATTGGTTTTAATCTTTTTTAATATTCATAAAATTCTCCAATAAAACCATCTGGATCTAGAAATTTCTTTAAAGCAATATTTAAATTCCTAGTCCAAATTTTTTTCTTATTTCCTATTCAGATTAGTAGGGTTTTTTTTTTAACTTGGCAGAGTGGGTAATTTTTTATTTTTGAGAAACTGATCTATTTCTTCCAAGTTTCTGAGTGTCAAGCTGTTTGCAATATTCATTTACTATATTTATGTGTGCAGTGTGTGTACAATGCATTTACACAAGAGTTTGTGATTATCCACATCTGTGTACGCTCATGAGCATATGGAGGTCAGGGGTGAATGCTGGGTGTCTTCGTCAATCGGTTTTGACTCTTTAATATTTGAATGGATGTAGGCTCTTAAGTATATTCACTGTCAATTCATAATAATGGTGATGTTTTAACAGATGTATTTATAATTCTTCTTTGTGTGTGTGTGTGCCTTGTGACTTTCACTGCACCACTACCACGCATGAGTGTACCAACTAAGGCCAGAGAACACTGAATCTCATGGAACTGGAGTTACAGGTGGTTGTGAGCAGCTTGGTGTAGGTGCTGGGAACTGAACTGAGTCTCTACAAGAGTAGTACATGCTCAGCGTCACCGAGCCATCATTTCCACCCTACTACTGGTGGAATCCTGCTAGAGTTTCAATATTGTTTATTGTTTTGAGGAATTTGCTTCTTTACTACCTTGGTTTTCTCCGTCATTCCTTTATTTGTAATCTTATTTGTGTTTTTATTTTTATCTGGATAATGTAAAATTTGTCATTTTAACCATTTTGCCTGTATAATTCTGTGGTATGGAGTGCATGTGTGTGTGCATACACACACACACACACACACACACACACACTGCTGTAGGTCCATCAGCAGAATGGTTCCATTTTCCCCTCCCCCAAAGCCCCACTTCTGCTTCCATCCCCTAAAAACCACCATTCTATCTATGTCACCATGGATTTGAAGGCTCTGGGTACTTCGTGCACATGGAATTATCGGGTAGTTCTCCTTTTGTGACTAGCTTCCTTGGCACATGTTGCAGCATGCATAGGATGCTCTTCTATACACAAAAGCGTGTCTATACATCACGCTGTGTTTATCCATTCTCCCTTCAAAGAACACTTGAGTTGTTTTGCTTTGGGCCGTTGTGAATGATGCTACAAAAGCTGTGCCTGCTTTTCTTACGGCTTTCTTCTGCTGGCTTGACTTTATTTCGCTTCTCTCTTCTAATTTCTGAGGTTTTAAAATTTCCTCTTTTAAGGATGTAATGCTTAATTTTCCTTATTAACCCCTTTTAAATGCTACCCCCATGCTGATTATGTTCCATTTTTGTTCTTCATCTAACCCAATGCGTTTATATTTTTTTCTTGAGATTTCTTCTTTGACCCGTGGATTACTTAAAAGTGCGTTGTTTAATTTCCTAGCATCTGAATATTTTGCTATCGTCTTTCTGCTGTTGCTTTCTGCTTTGACTCCCTTGCTGCTGGAGAACACACTGTGCAGCTTCAATAACTTTTGTTTCTTTCTTTTGCTTTCGGCTTGCCGATGCCAGCATTTTGAAGCAGATTTGTATGGACAGCATTTAGTTGGACTGTGTTTTTTTTGTTTCTAAGCTCATACGTCCTTAAACACGCATTCACATAGTACCTAGTTCACTCTACCAGTATCTGTCTTATAATTGGTATATTTAGAGCATTTATGCTTATTTAAAACAAATATTGAAGCAGAGTTAGTGAGATGGGTTAGCAGGTTAAAAAAACAAAAGTGCTTGCTACACAGGCTTCATGGCCTGAGTTCAGTCGTGGGATCCCACAGTGGAAAACTAACTCCTGGCAGTTGTCCTCTGACCTCCACACACACACACTGTGACACACATCACACACACACACACACACACACACACACACACACACACACTATACACCTGCACAGCAAAAAGGAAATTAAATTTAGAACTTAAATGCAGGGCTGGCAACTAAAGGTCCCTGCAGCCAAACCTTATGACCTGAATTTTATCCCTGGAACCTACATAGCAGAAAGAGAAAACTAACCACTTCAAGCTGTACCCTGACCTCCTTGTATGGTACGTGGGCAGAGGTATGCATGTGCCCACACCTGCATGCACACACATAGAAAAACATAGGAAGGGAAGGAGGGAAAGAAGGAGAGAGGGAGGGAGGAAGACCTTAAAATTAACAAACACAACTATTGATACTTTGAGGGTTAAGTCTGTCATCTGACTCCTTTCTGTCTGTTCCCTCTGTTTCTACCTCTCCTCTGTTTCGCTTCCTCTATCTTAGTGTGAGTTAGCTGAAATTTTAAGTGTTTTAGAGGCAGCATTCTAAGCGGGTAATTTATACTAGTTGCTGTAGGTATTACTCTAGAGATGGGTGAGTGGACGGCTTGGATAGACAAATGACAGGTAGACAGAAAGATAAGTAGATATCAGGATCTCCTGGTGCCTTCTTCACACGCGAAATCTCCATTCCATGTACATCACTTAGCCCTCCTCAATTTTGAAAAATACAGTCTTCTTGCTCCCTATGACCACTGGGTACCACAGTAGATGTTGCTAGCTTTCATGATTGATTCAAGCGTGAAATATGAGCAGAGGCATCATGGGTGACACCTGGTGTCTTCACCTTCATCTTCACCAATCGTATTCCTTTTTCCTGAAGACCCAAGCCTTCTGTTATTATTTCCTTCTGTCTGGAGTATGTCCTTTCTTTCTTACAGATAGATCGTCGACCAGCAAACTCTTGGTCTTCTTGCATGTGGCAGTTTCTTTATTCCCCCTTAATATCTCAAGGAATTCTTTTCAATTTCCATGTCTTTCACCAATATTCAGGGCTGACACTTGTAATCTTTTTAGAACTGGGGAAAGATGATTTTCATTTTAGGCATGTGGTTTCCGATAAAAAAAAAATCATCTGTTACTCTGTTTTTTTTTTTTAAATAGAGCATATTTTAATTCTCTTCGGCTGTTTTTAAGGGTTCCCTCCCCCCTTTTACATTAGTTTTCAGACATTTAATTATGTCTCTTGGTGTGGGTTTCTTTGGGTTTATCCCATTTGTGGTTCATTGGTTTTCAGATCTATAGATCTGTCTTTCACTAATTTATAAAGTTTTCAGCTGTTCTCCATTCCGGGCCTCCAGTGTGAATGCCAGATATTTGTTCTGTAAATGCGGGAACTATTCATTTCTGCAGTCTATTTTCTGTCTGTGATTCAGACTGAATACATTCCATTGATTTCTCTTCAACTTCATGGATTCTAGGCAAAGCCATCCCCACTCTGCTGTTAATTTCATCCAGCAAGTTTTTTTTATTTAAGTTATTGTATTTTTTGAGCTCTATAATTTCTGCTTGGTTCTTCTTTATAACTTCTATCTCTTCTCTGAGGCATTCTATCTTTTCATTATTTCAAGAGAATTTGTAATTGATTATTGGAGCATTTCATAAGAGATACTTTGACATTCTAGTCGGTTATTTCCCGCATCTGGTCTCTCTCAGCATCAGCATCTTTTTCTCTTTCTAGTTGTGAATTTCAGGGTCTGAATAGGAGGGAGGGTGCCTTTGATTGTAGCCTGGACATTTTGGTTATAGGGAGAGTTCATGGTCCTACCTCAATCCACTTGAGTAGGAAGCTGCCCCCTTCAGGTTAGTATGTCACTTTTGCTTTGCTTCTGTGTCTCTAACTCTAATGAAACTCGAGTGTTCTGAACCCCCACAGCGTTATTTGACCTATTCTGGACTTCAGAGCTGTGTGGCAATTTGTGCAATGCCTACTAGAGCCCTCAGTAGTGTGGAAGTTACTTCTGCAGCCCTGCTGCTGGTAGAGCTTTGGTGAAGAGTTGGGGGAGAAACACTTGGCCAGGGACTCCCTTGGCTGCTGAGTAGAAGGTTCGTTGTTTCTGCTGTGGATATGTGGAACTGCCCAGCAGAGCCTCAACAGCATTGTTGGGGCTTGGATAACTAAGAGCTTCATGGACCATGGGTAGCCATTTGAGTCTGTTTGTGGAGCAAGGGCTTAGGGGCGGGGTCTAGGGTTTCCTTTTCTTAAATTTTACTGTGGTTTCTTTGGAGTTTGCCAATTTTTTTGTAAGTTCTTATGTAAGTAGACATTGTATGTTGAGCATCTTCAATCCCATTTTTCTTTTTATTTTTCATTTGCCATATATTTACATTGCTAGCCCATACGACTTTATTGCAGTTTCCAGTTCTCACCCCAGTTCATTTTTATAACAAGGAATAAAATTTCTTCTTCAAAATTCCCAACTATGCATAGATTAAAAAACAAGTTGCTGTTTGCAGTAATTCAAATATAGTCAGTGAAATTCTCTCAGCATTGTAGTGTGTATCAGCGGTGCAAAGGGGAGCGTGCCACTCCTGTGCCTGAGATGGTGAATAGACCACCACAAAGGGCAGCTCAGACGTTCTTGGTCCTTTCAGGATGGTATTGTGTAAGGTTGGTGCCTAGACTGGAACCTTTGTTTAAATATTGCGGGTAATATAGTGCCAGAATACTTTTCTGACCCCTGGGAGGGTCAGTATTGGGATGCAAGCCAGGGCCTCGGGCATGTGCTTTATGAGTGCAGAATACCCATGTTCTCATTGTACTTGATAAATATATATTTTAACATTGACTTTGGAGTTCCAAACTAAGATATTTAAATATTTCAACAGAGTGATGTTGTTGTTACCTCTTATTTCTCATTAGTAAAGGAACTGCATGATTGATAAAGAACTGAAAACTGCTTCATATAATGTCACAGACCTATAATCTCAACACTTGAGAGGCAGAGGACTGATGTAAGTTCAGGGCAAGCCTGGTCTACATACGCTTGTTCCAGGCCAACCAGAGCTGCATTGAAAACAGAACTGAAACACTGGAAAAGGTCTAGGAGAAAATATCTGTGATTCCAGCACCCACATGGCAGCTCACAACGTTCTGTTCTTCCATTTTTCCCATCCCTTCTTTTCTTCTTAGCCCCCTTTGCTCCCCTAAGGAGCTTCACTTCTACTTTCAAGTCGTGTGTGTGTGTGTGTGTGCGTGTGTGTAAGTAGACGCTGTATGTTGAGCATCTTCAACCCCATTTTCCCATTCCTTCCTTTCTTCTTAGTCCCCTTTGTTCCTCTAAGGAGCTCTGCTTCTACTTCCATATATATATATATATATATCTTTATAAATCTCTATAAAATATAGAAATGGTAATGATATTTGTCTTTCTGAAACTTGCTTTTTCCTTCATATGATTATCTCCAGTTCCACCCATTTTCACACAAATGCTATAACTTCTTCTTTATGGACGAAAAAAATCCATAGTGTATATAAACCACATTGTCTTTATCCATTTCTCTGCTGTTGGACATCTAGGGAGGTTCCAAATTTTGCTATTGTGAGCAGTGCAGCTGAAATATTAATGCTCAGGTGTTTCTGTGATGCACTGACTTGGAGCCCTGTTGGCAGGTCTCCCAGAGTTAACCATAGAACCAAGTATTCACCTTCCCTAGGGCTTTCTTGCTGCTGCTGCTGCTGCTGCTGCTGCTGCTGCTGCTGCTGCTGCTGCTGCTGCTGAAGACGACGAAGATGATGACAATGACAGCAACAGCACAACAAGCAGATCATCTTTTTTTCCCATCAGGTCATAGAGCAGGGATTGACATAGCTGGATCTTCATCATCACTAGCTCCATTGACAACAGATGATATTAATACCAGTGTCCCCAAGTAGAGCAAAGATCTGAGTTTCCCCACTAGATCCCTGTTGCTGATCCCTTTCCCCTGGTCTGTTGGCTAGAAAGAAGGTTTCCTTTGTTCTTGTTGTTAGCTCTGTGTGTGTGCTTGTTCTTGATAAGGCTCTCCAATTCCCTATGCTGGGGTATATGAGAGAAAAGAAGATCCAGTCCGTTCTCATATCTCATTTCCCAAGTCCTGAGGTCTGTATCTAGTTTGCCCCCTTTTTCCAGCTTTCAGGGTCCTCATCATATCTCTTTAACAACTATTGAGTATTTAGTTATATTTAAGAGAGCAGGAGCAGGGGAAACCGAATCTTCACCAGCGTGCTCTGGAACTGAAATTCCAGAAAGCAATATAATTTTGACTTCACAATCAGGTCTTTAATCCATCTGAAATTGATTCTGCTGTATGATGTGAGACAAAAATCTAATTTCTTTTTTTCCCATATGGATATCAAATTGTCTTGGCACAGTTTTTGAAAAGTCTGTCTTTTCTCCAATGCTCTGTGGGGCTCACCTCTGTATTGTATCAAGAGTCTATTGCTTGGCTTGCTATTCTATTACAGTTGCTCTATGATATTATCGCTGCACCAATATAATACTGATTTATCACAGTTTTACAGTAAATGTTTATATGATGATACAAATATTCACACTTTTTATATTTGTTTTTTATCCAGCAAACCTGTTTAAAATCTCTTATTAAATTTAAAAATGTATCTGTGGAATCATTTTGAATTTTCCATACAGACAGATATATCACTTTTAAGTCATCACTTGTTTTCCATTTTTAATATTTTTTTTGGAATGAGAAGGAAGAGTCCTTTCTGTGCTGGCCAAATCTCTAGGACGATGCTGACTTGATAGAAGTAAGAGTAGTAAGACTCTGGATCATAGTCCTTCTGTTAAGAAGGAAGCTTTTGGCCAGCGATCACGGCACACCCCTAGAATCCCAGCCGTCAGCAGACAGAGACAGGAAAACCAGGAGTTCAGGGTCATCCTTGACTAAGACTGAGTTTGAGGCTAGCCTGGGACACACGGGACCCTATGATAACAACCCAAAAGCAAAGAGCTGGGGTATATCGATGGGAAAGTGCTTACCCAGCACATGTGAAGCTCTGGATTTGATTCCCAATGGAAAAAAAAAAAAAAAAGGAAAGGAGCCAGAGCTCTGGGTTTGTGTAAATACACTTTGCAGTGCTAAAGAAGTTCTTTCTATTCCTAATTTTCTTAACATTTTTCTATCATAAATGAATAGCAAAATTTACTTTAAAGATAAAGAGACATATTGTGCCAAAACTAGTCAAAAGAAAATTAACATGCTTGTATCAGTACCAGACAACACAGATGTCATAGGAAAGACTAGCTATGGCTGCAGTTAAAAAACCCTCTATGTCATAATGATTAAGGGATCAATTTATCAATAGGACATACCAACACTAAATATTTATGCACCCAATAGAATGTTAAAATACATGAGGCAAAGATGAATATAACTGAGATGAGAAATAGTCATACCCACAAGAACACTTGTAGAGTACAGTGGCCTTCCCTTAACACTTGATAAAACAAGTAACAGAAAACCAGCAATGATACAGAAGACTTGAATAAGAGCATCCAGCAACGTAACCTGATAGAAATAGGGTACCCACTCAACAGGAGAAGAATGCACATCCTCCCCAGATGTCCAAAGCATATTTGTCAGGATAAATCACGTGCCAAAACATGCATCTGGAAGATTTTAAATAATTCAAGTTATACTATGTATGATCTTTGAACAAATTGGAAGTAAATTAGAATTCAACCAAAGAAAAATATTTAAGAAATTATCAAATATTAATAAACTAGATAACATACTTCTCAATGGTCAGTGAGTCAAATAAGAAAAAAGAGAAAACACCAAAGCAGTCTGAACTAAATTAAAACAAAATATATCAAAATTGACAGCAATGATGCCTACAGGCAAATTAGCCCAAGTAAAAGACTGTGTGAGAAAAGAAGGGAATTCTCCCCTCTATGACCTCAGGATTAATTTTAAGAAACCTTTAAAAAGGGGGAAAAAAAAGACAAAATTGTCAAAATTGATCAAATATAAATATTTTAAAAACAATGAAACAACATCTTTAATTTATGTAACTGGTGATAAGTCATTTGTATTAATTTCATATATAATGAGTAGGAATGATTAATTTGATAAGAACAGGATTACCACAGAAGACACAAGTTGCCAACTTGCACATAAGAAAACTCATGTCACATGATCTTTGAAAAAACAACATCACTACAGAGTCTATAGACATTAAAGGACAACAGGGAACTATTGGTAACAGCGTTATGCTAGTAAACTTGATGGCAAAAACACAAGATCCTTCAAAAGTTAGACTCTCGAATTTTATCCAAGAAATAATCTGAACAACCCTTTATCTATAAAAACAAATTGAACTTGTAAATAACATTCTTCCAACAAAGCAAACTCTAGCCCAAATGTCTGCATGTGTGATCCGACATACATTGAAGGAGACATAAGTGAATTCTATCCAAACTTTCAGAAAAAAAAAAAAAAACAGGAAGGCACACTTCATAACTCATCCTAAAAAGCTCAATAGCGTGGTATGAAAACAAAGCAAAAACACAAGGAATGAAAACCACAGAATGGTTTCTCTCTAAACATAGATGCAATGCTATCAACAACATTGTAGCCGTCAAATCAATAGTTTACCCCAGCCAAATGAGATTTATCTCATAACTGCAGTTAATTTAATATTTTTAAAGGAATCAAGAAAATTCACTGTATCAACAAACTAAAACCATCTGCTAAAAAAATGTAATTAAAATTTTTTAAATGGCTGGCAAGATGACTTAGCTGGTGAAGGAACTTGTTGCCAAGCCTAACAACCTGAGTTCAGTTCCCAGCACTCACATGGTGAAAAGAACCGACTCCTGCAGGCTGAACTCTGACCTCTATGTGCATGCTGACACACACCATACCAAATAAATACATATAATAAAAACAAAATTTATCTGCTTATTTAAATAGGTCCATACTAAACATTGTATTAATGTAACATTCATTTCTACTTTAAAACAATTATTAGAAAGTAGCCAATTTAAAAATACATTTTTCAAGTGGCTAAAGGGCATCTTTAAAGATCTTTCAAAATAATGGAAGGCTTGTCCAGTAAGTCTGCATGCTCACATTGCCTTCTTCCATCAAAAGATTTCTAGCCTGTTCAATAAGGCAAGAAAAAGGAAAGGAAGTAAAAAGCAGCCAGATTGCTACAGAAGCATTAGAACAGTCTTTGTTTACAGTGCGGTTGCCCATGCAGAGAGCTGAGTAGAATCTAAGAACGTGTAATTGATCTGTGAGTTTTTGGATGCTGCAATATCCCAGGTCAAAAAAAAAAAAAATCCAAGATCAATATTCAAAATTGCATTCAAGTAGATTCAACATATTCCCTATTTTAAAACCCCAAAGGCCTTCTGCTGTAGATACAAAGAAGCTGATCATAAATATCATATGGAAATATATAGGGTAGACAATAGGTTGACAAGACCAAAGGGACATAGTAAAGACTCTAAAATCACACACACACACACACATACACAGTGCCATGGAGACTTTCTTAAAGTACAAAGACAATTCAAGGAAGAAAGGACAAATGAAGAGCAATCACATCAATGAATGGTGCTAAAATAATGATATATTTATCACAAAAAGGAATTTTAAACTTATATGCAAAAATTAACTTAAAGTGTACTGTAGCCCTGACTGGGAAACTATAAGCCACAAAAACAAACAAACAAAAAAAACTAGAAGAAAAATTGTAAATCTACTTTATTAAATAATGTGGATAATACGTTTTTTATTCTTTTCAAGCTGGATCATGTTTATTGATAGACATAGGGATTTATTTATTAATTGGTTTCTCTGTGTTACCCTGCTAGTTTTACTTCATTATTCTATTATTATGTGTTTATGGGTGTTTGCCTGCATGCATGCATGTGCAGTGCCCACAGAGGCCAAAGAGGTTGGTGGGTCCTTTGTAACTGGAGGTTTGGAGCCTCCGTGGAGGTGCTGGGACTTGAACCCGGGTCTTCTGGAAGACAGCCAGTGCTCTTAACCACCGAGTCAAATGTGAGTGACTGTGGAATAAAAGCATTTTCTCTGAGCCAAATGTGAGTGATCATGGCCTGGGAACACACATTCAGGCTGGATCTGAAGGACAGGTTGCACATTGCAGGCGGTTATATGAACCACTGATAGCCACAGAACAAATGTCAGTCATAAAACAATGTATCTACTGCATGCGTGGCTGCAGACAGCGGGGAGGCAGGTTCCCATAAAGCTAGGAAAAGTGCTGGAAGTCTCAGATGCCTTCTGACGACATGCTTAGCGGTAGAGGGGTGAAAGGATGTCACGTCAGGTACAGCGGTGGGCAATAAGCAGCTGTTTTAAAGGGGACTAGAGGCAGCACAGGATAATTCTGGGTCTGGATTTATGTCATTGAAACTCTCCAAAATTGCCAGATTCTAATCAGCGATTCAAACACAGATGTGACTGGGTCCTCCCTTCCCCTGAGAAAATGAGTTTATGAAAGTTATATGCAGAGCCCAGGCTTGCCAGAGGACTCCAGCAACACCCCAGCCCCATGCCATGTGGCTGGGGCAGGCCAACTCAACAGATCCTAGTCCAGACATTCTAGCCCAGGCAGGCGAGGGGACGCCAGCCCCACCTCCACACCAATCAGGAGCCTTCCAGTCATTTGGGCATTATTATGATCTTTTGTGGAGAGGAAGCATGGTACTGCCCAAGGCTGTGATGATCTAAGTGGGACAAGGACACACACACACACACACACACACACACACACACACACACTTGCCTGGGGCACTCTGCCCCAGGCTTGCAGAAGAAAATACTGGCCTGCCCAGCACCTTGAGGGGCCAGGCAGATGGGCATTACTATGGTGAGTAAGTATACGGTGTGATATGGGAGGGAGAGAGAGACAGAACTATTCATGTCCTGTGGACAGAGGCATATCTGAAGAGATGAGGAGTGGGCTGAGGTGGGTGGCTTCTTGCCACTCGGGGCTGTGGTGATGTCTGGGCCGAAGCTTCTGTCTGGGTTCAGGCTCTGATGCAGCCATGATCTCAGTTGTTATTCCTGGATCCTGATACCCCCAAAGGCAAAGAGGATAGGGCTGTAGCTAGATAGTCCCGCCCCTCACAGCTGCAACACTGGAAGAATTGGTCGCGCCCTTCACTGGCTGAGTCACTCAGGAGAGAGGATCCTACACAACATCTAGGCAACAAAGTAGCGCTGACCCGGTTCCTAGGGACATCAGTGAGCTTGCCCTGAGGGAGTGAGAATGAGAAAGCGAATTGCACCCCACTCATATGCCATATGGTGGCGTGGGTAAGCTAAAGATTCCCTCCTCCAGTTACCCCGTGTCACCTGCAGCAGGGACCTGACCCAACTCCTCACCCGCTGCAAAATGGGTCCTGTGCCTTGCCAAGGCAGTGCAGCAAAGTTTATCCTGTAGACAGGGTCACCATGAGCCAGCTCTGAAGGTGTGGGAGGGGCATAGTTGGTACCACCTCCCTTGTTGCCAGTGTGGTGGTGGGAGCAAGGGAAAGATGCCCTTCCCCTTCAGCCCTACTGCCTCCAGCTGGTGATGGAGGTGGCTTGCTTACCAGCTGCAACACTCTCTGGGCAGCACCTAGGTGCTGACCCTGCTGACGGGCACATGTGAGCCAATCCTGAGAATATGAGCATGAAAGACCTATATGACCCCACATCTGTTGCCGAAGAAACTGCTCATTCGTTCCTGGCCGCTCAGAACTGAAATAATCAAACAGAAACTATATTATTTAAAACACTGCTTGGCCAATGACTCTAGCACATTCCTAATAAGCTCTTACATATTAAATTAACCCATTTGTATTATTTTATATTTTACCATGAGGCTTGTGGCCTACTGGCAAGGTTCCAGCTGATAGCTTGTGTCTTTCTCCTCTGGCAGCTCCATGGTGTCTCCTGATTCTGACTTCTTTCTCCCAGCATTCAGTTTAGTTTCTGCCTAGCTCTATTCTGCCCTGCCAGGCCCAAAACAGGTTCTTTATTCATTAACCAATAAAAGCAACACATAAACAGAAGGACTTCCCACACCACCCATCTGCCATATGGCAGCATGGGCTGGTGAGAGATGCCCTCCCCTCATCAATGTCTGAAGCAGGTGAGAGAGCTGGCCCTGAGGTCGTAAGAGAAGGAGAGTTGCCCCGCCCCCTCCCCCACCAGCTGTAACACTCGGGAGAACAGGTCCTGCATCTCATCTGGGCAGCACAGTAGAGCTGACCCTATTGGCAGAGGGGCGGGTGAACCAGCCCCTATGATGTGAGCATGAGAGAGCTGTCCCCATGACTCATCTGTCATGTGGCATCATGGATGAGGTAGAGATACCCTCCCCTCATAAATGCCTGAGGCAGGTTGGTAGAGCTGGCCCTGAGGTCATAAGAGCAGGAGAGCTATTCCTGCCACTCATCAGATGCAGACATGGGAAAGCAGACCCTACCCCTGGCCTGGGCAACACAACTGGCCCTGGAGGTGTGGGAGAACTGACCACAAATACTTGAAAGCTAGAGAACTGGCTTTGTCCCCTTGCTCATTGCTGCAAGGGGTGAACTAGCCAGGGCAATGCTGGAGAGCTCACCCTGGTGGTGAAGACAGGAGAGAGCCCATGAGCTGACCAACCCAGCAACTGCTCAGGCCCAGAACCAGGGTTATGGGTTGGCCCACCCCCAACATCCACCCCCTCTGTGATCTCCTGGAGCATGGAGTGGGGGAGGGGGACATTAGTGCTGTGAGCCCAGGGCTGTAGGATCTCCATGAGACAGGGCAGCAACAGGATGTCCAGGAAGGGTCCCAGGGAGGGCCCAGGGAAACCACTGTAGCAGAGACCAGACCAATGGTTCTTTGTGATGAATGCCTGCATGTAAAAATGTAAAGATAAAGGGGTGACTCACTGTGTCCCACTGCAGCTTCCATGACCAGATTTTCCCCCTTCTTCCTTTTTTTTCTATTAAATTTTATTTTGTTTTATTTTGGGGGAGATGGGTGGGATCAGGAGCCATGATGTGAAAGAAACAAAGAATAAATAGAAAGTTTTTTAAAAAGTTATATGCACTGTCTAATTAACCTCACAGGGATATTTTTGAGGTCTGGATTATTTAAGAGTGATGGGAAAGAGAAGTCAAATAGCTAGAATCTGAAGTGAGTGCTGATTTCTTTTCTCAAGCACTACAAGCTTCCATACAGCTCAGAAGAAGAGTGCCAGGGTAAAACCAGTGTATGGCATGGCCACAAGAAGGGCTGTGCCATGGGGAAGCAATTCCTGTAACAAAGAGGTTGAAAGTATCTTCCAATAAAAAGGTATTCCAAATTTATAACTACCAACAGTCATTTCTCCTTTATTTTATAGTTTTGTTTCTATTGCTATGATAAAATGTCCTGACCGAAAGCAGCTTAGGGGAGAAAGAGTTTATTCAACTTACAATTCCATGTTATAGACCATCACTGGGGGAGGAGCAGAGTCGAGGTGGAAACCCAAGCATCTAATTACATCACATCCACAGTCAAGATCAGAGAGAAACAAGTGCCTGAAGGTCTGCTTGCCTGTTTGCTCTCAGACAGCTTTCTCTTCTCTTACATTGTTTAGAAGCCTCTGCCTAGGGAATGATGCCGCCCCCAAAAGCTGTGTCTTCCTCTATCAACTAACATTTGGAGCAATGCCTTACAGACATACCACCAGGCCAACCTGATACAGGCAATTCTTCATGAAGACTATCTTCCCAGGTGGTGCTAGGTTGTGTCAAGTTGATAGTTAAAACTAACAGGACACTTTATCAACCTTTATCTTTATTCAGCCTCCAAAATGCACACTATGTTCAACCTAAGTCTAAAGCTCTCTGTGCCCTTGTTCCAATCTCTACTGCATACTTTCCCATAACCTGTGCATACACCACAGACACAGCCAACCAGACAGCCTCCCCCCCACACACACACACACACCAGTTGATCTTCAGGCTTCCCTGCTTGGAACACTGGCAGGAATTTATGTATTCAGAAATTATAGACATTCTCCCATCCTCTCTCCTAGGTTTGCATTGTCTCCCTTTGCCTTGTTTCTTCTTTTGGTCTCTCAGAGTATCTTAAACTTTCCCAGGGCTCTTGGCTTATTGCTCTCTGTTTCCCATGTCATTTAGGTCTTTGATTTCTTGTCCTAACCTGTTAGGTATATGAAGCTAGGGCAGGGCACAGTTTATCTTTGTAGCTAACATAGTTTGCTGGATACTCAATAAGTGTCCCTTTCCAAGGGAGAAATCCCTCATGAAGGGGAAAGTATTGCTCCTTCAGCTTGTGGTAGGATAGAGGACTCAGATTTCACAGGATGGCTACAGGTATTTCAGCCTATATCCGTTCCTCCCCAGAGTTCCAGATCATGACTACAGGTATTTCAGCCTGTACCCTTTCCTCGCCAGAGTCCAAGAACATTGTTTCAAGGCTCCATACTGAAGCACAGAAGATAGTATTGGGAGCTTCAGACCTGGCCTTGGAACCTAGGATGTGAAGTCTGAGACAGGGCGTCCCTGGTTTATGTTGCCCAACCATAGCAGAGCTGGCCAGGCTAAGCCTAGTTGAGCATTTAAAATACATTAAAGGCCTGCTCCCTTTGAAGTTGGAAACTATCTCTATTTAATCAGAGAGAAACAACTTTTCAAAAGATTTTTTTCTCCCTCTTTTTTACCTTCAGCTTGCTGGCTTCTCCTGTGGTTAGTAGCATGAATAAAACATGCATATCCCAATTAAATCTTGATTTAATTTCACTTCTTTGCAAAGCTGATGAACTCGAGAGCTTTCATAAAGACACTGAGCATTAGCATTCTTTTGTTATGCACAAGGGGCTAAAAATAATCAGCTGCCTTTTTCCTGGACTTGCCAAGCTCTCAGTGAGTGAGGGAGAACGAAACACACACACACACAAGCAAGCATGCACACAGGTACACCTCTAACCACCTCAATCCTCTCTAAGGAGAACTCCTGGCTGTTGTAGGGGACAAGAGAAGAACTACTGACCACAAGTGACATCTTAGAGCTGAAAGACAGAAAACCCATGCGTAGGACACCTTCTTGGGTGATCCTTGGCCACCGCACCTGGAATGTCCCGTCGCAATTTCACAGCCCCTCCAGTCTCCTATTCCCAGAGAATCTAACAGAAAGAGGTTCTGGACAAAGCTGTGACTTCCCAGGGGCCCATTGAGCTATTAGCATTTACTTTTAAGTTTGAAAAGTACAAATTTCCCATCAGAAAACAGGTTTGCTCTCATCAGAAAAAAAATATTTATTGATGACAGTAAGAAAATACATGGGTATGTATATCAGTAGTTACCCTTGGCTAATGGGCTAATGGGTGATTTTTTTATGTTTATTCTCATACTTCACAGCAGCTTCTGAGTTCTCCATAGTAAATATAAATAAGTTCTACAATCATAAAAGTCATTTTAGACATTCATTTATTGTGTTCCTATATCATATTAAAAAGGAAAACTAATATATGTTTCCTAACTTTATAGCATAACTGATGGTCAATGTTAAAATACAGAGATTTTAATCTCTATATAAAATAAGATAACAGTCAGGCAGTGGTGGCACACACCTTTAATCCCAGCACTGAGGAGGCAAAGGCAGGCAGATCTCTGAGTTCAAGGCCGGCCTAGTCTACATAGAGAGTTCCAGGACAGCCAGGTCTACACAGAGAAACCATGTCTCAAACAAACAAACAAGAGAAGGAAATAATATAACAATAAAGACGAAATATAAAGGTCCCAGTTTCAAACTGGCCAGAGAGAGAAGTATCTGTGAGGGTGGAGGGGGAAGAAGATGTGAACCCATCTCCATCCCACACATGAGCTTGAGGCCCATCATAAGCCACTGTATGACCTGTTCCCCGAATACAGCAGATCTCTGATCAGGCACTTGGTATTTCTTTATTCCATGTGGATTCCTGCTATGGTGAGCTTAACTGTTTACCCCCTAGCTCTGGGTTGCTTCTCTGGGGTCGCATACATCCAATCTTCCCATATTTGTGTCTAAAGTCCCCATTGATGTCTTTATTCTGCCATGTCTTCCTTTTCAGACTGGGCACCTGTAATTCCTTCTACTGTATTTCAGATGTCATGATTTCCAACCAAAAAGGGCTTGGAAATAAACAGATAAAGCTTATGTAAAATGGAAGAAATCATACATACATGCTCAGTGAAGAAAATGGTATGAGATTGATTTTGAAAGTGGCTGGAGTCACCAAAGTCAATAGAGAAATCAATTAGTCAAACCATACCTGACTTCCAATTATACCACAGAACCATAGTGACAGAAACAGCTTGATACAGTCACAAAAAAACAGACACGTAGGCATAGAATATAACTGAAGGTCAGGAATAAACCCACATAACTACTGCCACCTGAATTTTGGCAATAGATCAACAATATAGATCGGATAAAAGAGACAGTCTTTTCAAAAAAAAATAGTGCTGGGAAAACTACCTATCTACAGATCGAATAATGAGACTAGATCCATATCTCTCACCCTGAATTAAAATCAATTCAAAATGCAAAGCTTGAACCTCTTAGCCTACTAGAGGATGACATGGGAGAAGCATTTCAAGACATGGGCATAAACAAGGACTTTCTAAAATGGCTCTAAAAGCTCAAGAAATAATAACAACAGATGGGAAAAATGAAAGGGTGTGAAATTTCAAAACTTCTGCATAGCAAAGGAAACAACTGGCAGAGGGAGGAGACAGTCTAGAGAACAGAGAGGGGGATTTTATATTGGACATAGGATTTGTGACTAAAATATAAAAATAGTTAAAAGAAAAAAAACCACCAAAACAATCCAATCAATAAATTGGCAAATAAAATGAACAGACAGTTTTCAAAAATAAAGTACTAACAGCCAGTAGATGAATGAAAACTTTGTTCAATATCTGTAATTATCAAGGAACTGTAAATCAAAACTGTATTGAGAGCCCACTTCCTCCCATTGAAAGGCTGCCATTAAGGAAACAAATTACAGGGGCCGCATGATGCAGGAGGCAGGAAAGGGAACTTTAATCCCTGTTGGTAGCATACGAACTAGCACAGCCATTGTAGGAATCGATGTGGAAGGCTCCTCAACAACTGAAAACCAAACCACTGTGTGATCCAGGTAGCCCACTCCTGGGGCTATTCCACAGGAATCCAAGTCACCGCACCACAGAGACCTGCGCGTCTGAACTTAGTGCCGCATCATTCACCATAGCCTAACTGCAATCATTCTACGTGTCCACCAACAGAGGAATGCCCAAAGAAAGTGCAGTATGCGTATACAATGGGGTTGCAGTCAGCCACACAGAAGAGTGAAACTACGTCATTTGCAGGTAAACGGATGGTACCGGAGACTATCTTACTCAGCAAAATAAGTCAGACTAAGACACACAGATATTTCATTTCTGTCACACATGAAACCTTCACACACACACACACACACATATACCAAGGAGATAGATGGGACACGTGGGGGACAGAAATGAGTGCTATGTGGTGAACTTGTTCAAAGTACACACTACACTTCAACAGAAATGTTATTAACCAATCACCTTATATAATAAATATATGCTAAAATTGTTTTTTAAAATCAGTCTTTTTTCAATTTCATGGATTTTTTGGCATATTCATAGAAATCTCATTATTTTCACTTTTCATACAGAGGTACATGTTACCTAAACTTTTCTGCATTACATTATAAGTGTACAATTTGATTTTTACATATGTGTACAACCTATGTTCGCCACTAAGCTTCTTGCAGCATACCCTCTTTCAAAGATAATTTTTTATTGATGTTTTGCCATGGGTGCTGGGTCCCCTGGAACTGGAGTTACAGATGGTTGTAAACTATGTGGGTTCTGGGGATTGAGTCCAGGTCCTCTGAAAGAGCAATCAGTGCTCTTTACCACTGAGCCATCTCTCTGGCCCCAAATAATTGCTCTTACAGAAACCAGTCTGCTGAGGCAGTCTACCTGGAGAATTAGAGAGGTGCAAGTCCGAAGGAAGGACGTAGCCACCTGAGATGAACCTGACTGTAACTCCGTATGACGAGCTTAAGCAATCTCTTTCTACTACCAAGGGAGAGCTCAGATTCTGGGACTTTAACGGGACAGTGAAAGAGACGTTCAGTGAGAAGCAGTGAGGTCCAGTTCCTGCAGAAAGCATCCCCTCTGTGGCTACTTTTTCCTGTGATCTGAGTGGCAGATCCTGTGTGCCAGCTTATGAAGCAAGATTCCCAGAAGTCTCTCCTCCATGTCTCTGGGACTCACTGTCAGACTGGCAACACTGGAGCCATCAGGGTAGGGGCCAACTCTGAAGAGCTCTGTCCTAAATACAAGTTAACTTCTTCTTCATGGTTTGTAAAGGGAAGACTGTGGGAAAGATGAGACGCTATTCTCTTCTAACAAGATGGGCTAAAACAAGCTGATTGGGGCCTCTGGTCCTGGGTACAAACTGCGCATTCTCCTGCATGCTAGATTCTTCCAGTTGCATACAGATGCATCACAGCAGCGGTGCAGAGGAACATACTAAAGACACAAACAGTAGCTGCAGCATCTGCGACCCTGCAGCAAGGATATAGGGGTGGGTACCAGATGGGGCCCCATCACCTTCTCTTCTAACACTTGATGCCCTCATACCTGAGAAGTAGCCCTGTATAGGTGCATGGAATACCCCATATCTCTCGTCTAAGCTCCACTCATCCACCCCACATTCAAAACTGTGCTTTTGTCTAGACTCAAACCTAGGGCTAGGAAATGATAGACCCTAGGAGGAGGACTGAGTGGGTGTTGGAAGTAGATGCAAGATCACTGAAGGAGGGAATTATGGGAGGCTTAATGACCTAGAACTCAGTCTTGAAGGGGGTGTGTGGGACCCAGTTTGTCGTGTCCCCTCGGGTACTCAAAATATGGGGAAGGTCAGGACAGAAATGTCAGTTCCGGGACCCTATAAACATGGATCCTAGAGCAACAGGCTTGGCAGGGTAGGGCTAAGAGTAGTGCTAACAGCAAACATAGTGTTCCTAACACTGTGACGTAGAAGGAACACAGAATCCGGAACCACAAGTCCCAGGATTCACTCCCATGTTAAACACTTTCTCCCTCACTGACCTTGTGGAGTCTCTGGAAAACTCTGAGAACTACAAACATACCTACCTGTTAGATTGTCAGTGAGATTCATAACCTCACCATAGAGATGGCTTCCAACAACCAGCGGTGCTGTTATCCTTAAGAGCAGGGTACCTATCAAGGTGTGTCAAACCCAGAAGCTGGCAGGGAGAGCCCAGGAGAGGTAGACACAAGAAAGCACAGTAGCGAGGGAGCAATGCCTCTCCCCAGGCATGAAGACCCTTTTGGACAACTCTGGTAAGTTTGAATCTGTCCACTCTGACAAACCATACCATGCCTGTCTTGAAAGTCACCGTGTGTTATTTCATTTAAAGAAATGAATTATTTATTTAAAGAAAATGTCTGTTATTATTTTAAAAACACAAAAATGATTCTTCCAGGTTGTCCACCACTTGGCATAAATCTATATCACACTGGAGAGCTCTCTCACACACAGGCTACTCACACCAATAAACAGAGCCTCGAAACCCTGGAGGCACACACTGTGGGGAAATTTACACACTCGTAAAGAGAACACGCCTGCTAATATGTTTACAGGTCGGGGGTCTTTCTGGTGAATGCAGACGAGATATTGCTGCAGTAAAAGGGGAAATTACTCAGGCCTATCTTTCAGGCACGGAGGAGGGATCCCCAAGACTTGGCTGACAAGCCTCATAAATCTCCCGCACTTCTGTTTGCCCCAACTTCCATCATTTCAAGCAACATGTGGGATTGTCACATTTTAAGAAAATAAATCAAATGAAATTATAGATTCGCCTTTGTGATCCTGATGTGCAGATTACATGTTTTACGTTATGGGTCTCACGCCCTTCAATGCATTTGCACTACGGTATGATTATTGGATTTTGATGTATTGCCAACATCAGACCTTAATAAATATTTTTCTCTGCTAAGTGATGCTGGGAAGGAAGGCACTCTTAAACATACTGCCTGCTTAGGTGGTTCAGTAAGAAATGAAAGGAAACCAATGTGAAAAGAAGCAAACATGTCAAATCTGGACTTCCAGGCCAGATCTCACATGTCTAGTCTTTAGGAGCCCTGAGAAACAGAAACAGGAAGGAAGGCTGGAGACTGACAGGGATGAAGGCTAGACTCTAGCAAAAAAAAAAAAAAAAAAATCCAGGAGCCCTACAGGAAGAAAAACTAGAACCTGGCAGGACAAAAACCTGGATTCTTAGAGGAAGGAAGCTTGGAGCCTGACAGGAAGGAAGCTTGGAGCCTGACAGGAAGCCAGAACCTGACAGGAAGGAAGCTGGAGCCTGTGTTCCTACTCGGTATGACTGCTGCTTTCACCCAACAATATTCAACACTCACCATGTGGCAAACACTGCTCTTGGAGTCCAGGGTTGAATAGTCAGAAATAGCAAGAAAAATCAAACCCTGTTCTTTTAGAGCTTGAAAAAAAAAAAAAAGCACTGAATACATAAACTGATGCCATCTCTGGTAGCTACTGGAAATACCAACAAGAAAGTGGAGACTAAAGGCAGAGGTCAAAACTGCAAAAGGAAAACACTGTAGTGGGGTTAGGTATGGCGCAGGGATGGGCTTCACTGGGAGAAACTGAGTGTTAAAGACAGCACAAGACAGTTTGTAGTTCCTGTGGGTGAAAGCACTGTGGCTCAGCCATGGATGATGTTCCATAAGGGATATACTTACAAAGAAGAGTCTGGAGTAGGAAATCAGCAGCAGGGCCCCAGGGCTGGGGAGCCCATGCGTAATGCCAGCAGTGTAGACTGTTATCTGACAGTGTGGACCGTTAGCACTGGAGACCTTGCAAACAGGTAGACTCGGTCTGCTGGAAGAAAGGGGCCCAGTCCATGGGAGACTGAATTAGAAGCCCAGTCTTCTAAGGAAAAGTATTGTCCCCCAAACTTCCAAAGGATCTGATTTTCTGTCCAGCTGGGATAAAGACAGACACTAATGGGAAATTACAAAGTCCACCCAAAGTAGAAAGAAGACCAGACAACCTCATGTTAGGAGACACTTGAGGAGCCCAAGAAAATAAAACAGGGAAATGCATTGGCCCAGAAGAGGTTCTACTGCAGAACTAGCTTAAGGACCTTGAGAAAATTCATTCCACTCTCTAGTTAGCACCTCTGGTCTTTTACACAAGTTTCTTGGTTCCTAAGGACTGCATGAATACAAAGAATGTATCAAAGGTCCCTAAGGGCTGTCGTAGTATAAAGTGGGGATTTCTCTGGTGCCCATCTGCAAGGACATTGGAATAGGACTGTTCTCTCTGAAGAAACACTGCTTTATATTTTAGACTTCAGTGAAGGTTTTCTTTTAGAGAGCAAGTTATACTGGTATTTTTTAAGTTGAAAAGCTACTGAGTTGACTAATTCTGTTCCAACTTTCCTCCCTGAATCCATCCACTGCATCAGTGCAGAGCCAAACCTCATCTGCTATACCCATCCCTTAGTTGAACATCTTCAAGGAAGATCTTTATTTTCCTCTGTTGCTTAATCTGATCCACATTTTTATTTTTATTTTATTACTTTAGAAAAAAATACCAATCCAAATTCCCACTTCCTCTCCTCCTCCCATTCCCCTCCCACTCCCACCATACATCTCTCCTTACCCCCCTCCAATCTTAAGAGAGGGCAAGGCACCCTGCCCTGTGGGAAGTCCAAGCCCCCCCCCACTACATCCAGATTAAGCAAGGTATACATCCAAAGAGAATAGAATTCCAAAAATCCAGTACATGCAGTAGAGACAAATCCCAGTGCCATTGTCAGTGGCCCCTCAGTCTTCCTCAACTGTCAACTTCATTCAGAGGGACAAGTTTGATCCCATGTTCGTTCATTCCCAATTCAGTTGGAGTTGGTGAGCTCCCACTAGCTCAGGCAAACTGTCTCAGTGGGTAAACCCCTCATGGTCTTGACTTCCTTGCTCCTTCCGCTCTTCAACTGGACTTTCTGATCCACACTTTAATCTAAATGTCATGTTACACTAGATGGCAAATTTGTTGAAAACCAGTCATTTCTTTCGTTCCAGAATATCTTCTTCTACTTTGTCTTTTCCATTGTTCTTAGATAATTTATTCTCCAAATCTCAGAAGACTCATCATGTCCTCCACAGAAGCCTCCAATCTGCCTCCACATTCCCCACTTATCCCTGTCCTATGCCTCCTAAAGCTGCTCAAAAATCTTTTATGTGGGGGTATCATTACTGCATTATGGTTTTGTTTGAGTTATCTATTTGAGACAGGGTCTCACTCTGTCTCCAGGTTAGCTTGAAACTAATTATGCATCCCTGGCTGTTCTTGAACTCATAGCAATCCTTCTGCCTTGGCCACTCCAGTACTGAGATTATATGTGAATCACATTACCTACCTATTCTTTTTAGTTAAAAATATGAGTAAATTGTTCTAATTAGTTTTGTCTTAGAGACCTAGTCCAATGAGTCTAGAGTCAGCCACAAGGCCATCTGCCATTTGATGCTGGTTCTGTGCCAAGTTCTGGGTAGCCAGTGTAACTCACACTGCCTCAATGTATTATCACCTCAGCCTTTAAGAGTAGTTACATACTCAAAGAAACTGGACTTAAGAGGCTTCAGTGGGCCTATCCAGGGTCACAGATAAGTGATGATGATCATCTACATATTGATTTTCAAGAGATCTGACAGAATAATATTTAATTATCTCTCTATCCTTCTATTTCACATGGAAGAATTTTTATGTTAGAACTGGTCCATTCTTTGATGAGAGGGTGGAGTAAATGCTTGCTCCCTTCCTCTGAGATATATATATATATATATATATATATATATATATATGGACAGGATTTAGTTTGATAGTTTCCTGTTCTCTGGAGGATAAAGGAATAGAATAGAGAAATCCTTTAGGAGTTCAAAATCCACACATGCAATACATCAATCACCTTGAGAACATTTTCAGAGTGATATGTCAACAATGAGCCATTAGCTCACAATGGAACATGCAAAAGCACCTGATAGAAATACACGTTAAGTTGTGTTAAATCATTCAAATAATTTTAGATATCTTTGAACACAAGAGCCACTGAGGAGATACCAAATCAAATAAACATTCTCGGAGACATTACTGAGTGCACGGCGCATTACTCCGCGCTGCAGGCTGGGAAAAGGACAACAGACTAGAGAACCCTTTCTCAGCTCTGCGAACTCCAAATGAATACCCCAGCTCCTCACCGACCTCTAAACTGAACTTCTGCATCACCGTGCCTTTCTTCCCATGACCACTTCATCCTACCAGGCAGAGGCTAAATTTCATGAGCCTCTCTCTCCCCAGGACCGACAGTGACTGTGCTGTGCACAAAGCCCAAGGTGGATTCCAAGTCTTAGAGCTCCACCTCCAAGGGACTAGCAAGGGCACACAGAGCTCAGATCAAGCTGATAAGTCTGGACAGAAAGATATTCATTTTCCAAAAAGCTAGAGAGCTCTCTGGACACTTGGGTGAATGGAGTTGAACATGGGTCTGGCAGGGACACTGCAAACCGCAGAGATGGGGGGAGCACCTGGCTGCCATGCCTAGCAGAGAGAGTAGACAAAGCAGGGGCAAGGCAAGAGCATCCTTGGAGGTAATTCAGTAGAATCAGGGACAATCCCAAGGGCTAGGAAATCCAGTGGAAGGCGATGGAGCTGCACCTGAGGCTCTTGTTGCTTCCTGAACTTTCCAGGTAGAACGGTACCTTGGGGAAGGTACTGCTGTTTCTTCTGCCTGACTGCAATTTCCCCAAATGTCTCCAGGCTTTGCTTCCTTGCTTTCCACTGGACTTTTACCAAATGCTGCTCTTGCTGTAGGACGTTCTAACTGCCTCCTTAAAAGTTCGTAAATATGGAGCATAGCACAAGGAGGCCAATTCAGGACGCTGCTGGGAGGTAAGTAAAAGCAGGGAATGGGACAAAAGGGGGCGGCAGAGAAGAAACTATAAGATTGAAACTGTGACAAATCCACAAGACTAGACAACAATCTGAGGGAAAAGGAACACGGAAAGAAACGCTTTAAGATTGTAGGAATGTCTCAGTTAGGTTTTCTAGTGAAGTGATTAAAAAAACAGACCAGAAGCAACTTGGGGAGCAAAGGGGTTATTCAATCTCATACTTGCAGGTAACAGCCCATCAGTAGAGGAAATCAGGGCAAGAATTCAAGCAAGGCAGGAACTTGGAGGCAGGAACTGAGGCAGAGGTCCCGTAGGGGTGCTACCTACTGGCTTGTTCCTCCTAGCTTGCTCAGCCTATTTTCTTATAGCATCCAGCAACAACTGCTCAGAAATGGCACCACCCATAGTGGGCTGGCCCCTCCCACACCAATCATTAATCAAGAAAATGACCCCATAGGCCTGCCAATTTTCTCAATTGAGGTTCCCTCTTCCAAAATGACTCTAGCTTGTGTCAAATTGGCATAAAACTATCAAGAGCAAGAGTCTACTAACTGGAAAAAATGTGGCATTAGATAAAAAGCAAAGGAAAATGGCAATTCTAAACAGACTAAGGCTTGAGCATAGCATCCTAGTAAGTCATCTTGTTGTCTCTGATTGGCTCTGTCGGTTTTGTTGTTCTGTGCTTCAGTTTCTTTAACTGCTAGGTAGGGATAATACATGGCCTACAGCATAGGGATGGGTGGAAATTCTGTGTCATAGATACGCATATGTTCTATCTCTCTCTTTCTCTGTGTGTGTGTCTATCTGTCTGTCTCTGTCTCTGTGTGTGTGTGTGTGTGTGTGTGTGCGCGCGCGCGCGCGCGCGCACGCACACGTGCACATCTGTCTGTCTGTCTCTCTGTCTCTTTCCTGGCCATTATTGTTATCAGTATGGAAATGTCCAATAGACAGAACCCATCTGCTGCTCATGACCAGAGTCACTCTTTGCAGAAGGATTTATCCTAAGACGGCTTTAAATAGAAACTCTACCAGTGCCTTTAAAAGTGTTTCTTTTTTTTTTCATCCCCATCTTACCATTTTACTGGCAACCTTTCAGAAACCCACTTCGCGTGTTAAGTGAGGTTTGATTTGAACCCCTGTAGCTCAAATGAAACCACTTCAGCACGTCAATGAAGACATTCTTTGGGACTAATCGCCTTCTGGAAGAGTGAGACTGAACTCAGAAGACTCTGGAGCAAGGCATCCTTCCCAGGGCTGGTGGGAAGTGGATATCATAGGAGGAGATAGCTGTGGTTATAGGCAGCTAATGGGCAGGCCCCCCTAGAGAAAAATTCCATCTTCCAGGCTGCCCATCACTCTATATTCTAAAGAGGCCTGAGAATGCTGATTCCACACATAGGTGTATGTGGCTCAGTTTGAACACCTGGCTGGCATGCACAAAGTGTGCTGGGTTCAATGCCTAGCACATATGTGCCCGAGGGTACCGACCTGAAACTTCAACACACAGGAGGATCAGAACTTCAGTGTCACCTTCAACCATGTAGTGAGTTCAAGGCCAGCATAGGCTACATGAGATGAACTGGGGAGGGACTAGGAGAATGGATGTAAGTAGGGCCTTCTGGTACAGACCTATAATCCCTGCTATTCTGGAGGCGGAGGCAGGAGGACCATGGGCTCAGAGACTTTCTGGTCTGCAGTGGGTATAATGTAAGCCAGGGCTATGTAATGAGACCATATCCTAAATAAACAAAATAAGAAGAAGGTGGGAGTATAGATCCGTTGTTGAGTTCTTGGGTAGAATGCACCAGGCCTCAGTTTCAATTCCAGGAACCACAAAATTAAAGATGATATGGGAACCTTGAAGTGGCTCGGTTGGTAAAGTGCTTGCTTCACAAACGCGAACCCTAAGTTCAAATCTCCATCACTCACATAAAAAGCGGGGTGTGGTGGCACACACCTGTAATCCCGGTGATAGGGAAGTAGAGACAGAAGCATTGCTGGAGGTCACTAGACAGACAGTCTAGACAAATCAGTGAGCTCCAGGTTAAATCAGAGACCTGTCTCAAAAAATCAGGAGACCAAGGAAGATAACCAGTGTCAACCTCTGGCCTCCAAATATTTGGGTATACATATGCATACACACCCCCTCCACATGCACCCCTCCACTCACACATACACAGAAAAAGCAGAGGAGTGTTCACCATTGTGTGTAATTAGTTAGAAGGCTTCTTGGAGAAAATGAAGGCACAGAGTAAGGAAGGCAGCGGGTGTGTGGACAGCAGAAGAGGCAGGGGTTTTCTAGGTTTCTTTTGGGGGTGGCTATAAGAACCCTGGACATGGCAAGACAGAGCTACTCCTGAGAAAACACGAGAGACAGGAGCCCAAAGGGTGTGACACTTCCAAGGGTTAACAGGAAATAGAGCATACAGCCTCAGCCACTGCAACTGGCTGTGAAGGAAGATTCTGGTGCTCCCTAGGGAGCTATACCGGAAATTGCCTATTAATGAGCCCCAGAACCCATCAGCTTGCATATTTTATTGACTTGAGTTTTTTTAATGAGTTAACTCTCAAAGCCTATAGGCTATTAGATAGATAGATAGATAGATAGATAGATAGATAGATAGATAGATGGATGGATAGATAGATAGATAGAGAGAGGTAAAAGGAGTCCAAGGCTAAATGAGGAACAATTACTCCTGAAGTTCCCATACTTCTTCCCACATCCCCCCCCCACTTTTCCCAATTCCCTTTTACCACCAGCTCTCCTGCCCTAAATGTGTGAGGTCTGATGGGCCAGGCAGGATTCTCAATGTGAGATTTATAGGAAGAGGGTGACAATTTATGCCAGGGAACTTCCCATCTGAGATGAGTATGATTTATAAGTTTGCTTTCCAAAAAACAAACATGGAGCCCCTTGTAAAGAATAGATTTATATATTAGCTTTCTGATGTGGCATCCTACCTATGAATGCGCGAACAACATTAAGTTCCCATTTAGGAAACAAGAGCCTAAACCCATTGGGTCGCAGTCCCTGATTTATCAAATGCAGCCTCTCCATAAATCAGGAGCCAGCCCCAGCCCCCGTGGCAATGTGACTCTCCACGCTGCTCGGAGGCTCCTCTTTGTGTGGTATCTTATGCCTTCATCTTTATTTATTTCCAAAGGAAAGAAATGTAGCAACTGATTGAACTGACTGATTGATATGTCACTGCTGAGATTTATGAGGCTGGGCCCAACTTCCAGCTGCCTCTTTATCCTGTCTCCACTCGGTAAAGCTTGGCCCCTCACCAGAGATTTGCATATGCCATCTTGAATCCTGCTCACCCTCTAAGCTGCCCTATCCCCTGTCAAATCCTCTCTGCCTGGATCTTTACCCAGAGGACAGTCCCAGACGATCCCTCCAAAGATTTTACCCCGTACTATAAATGATGGCTGTGAGAGGCTTAGGGACGGAGAATCAGATCTCTAAAGGAGCTTAGGGAAATTCTCCATTTCACCAAGGAGAGCTATGGGCCAGAGACGCAGAGATGCTTGCTCGAAGTCGCGCCCGTTGTCATGGATGAGGTAAGAGGAGGACATTGTATTTAATTTAATGATTCTGCATCCTGTGCGCTTTTTCCACTACAGGGAGCTCCATCACAAAGCCTTTGTCTCGGAATCAAGAAGAGAATTGGCCTCCATGGAAGTTCCCACAGGGAGGCAATGGGAAGAGGAGGAGCCAAGGCCTAAGCTAGGGTATCGCCACTGATCACAGTGGCAGCGGCAGCAGCAGCAACCTGCCTTAGCACTTTGGACTATGCTAGAAAAGGCCAAAGTCATTAGGATGCCCAGGACCGTCTGTGCTATTTAAGGAGAGTATCTTCCCCATCTTTCCACATCTCCCAACCCTATCTACCCTTCTTCATTTAATTCTAGTACAAAGTCTAGAGCTGGTACTACCCCATCAATGAGGATTGCTCAGTCCCATTTCCTTCAGACATCCTCTTTTCTAATCCCCTACTACACCTACCTACACCCCTCTCTAGGACATGCCATCCCAAGCTGTCGCTTACAATAGCTGTCCTGCTAGCAAGCACGTCCTCATATCTCTATGACATTTTCTGTCCCATCCCATTTATTCATGGTACAGCCTTCTGTCAGTCAATGCTCCCAGCCTCCCTTCCTGTAGAGGCGGCATCACTGCTTAGTAATAGACTAAAGTAGCCAGGGACTGTTGCAGCTCCTTTACCTGTACCTGCCCAATGGTAGTGTCCTCAGAGACCACAGGACCCAGATGAGGTAGCCACAGAATGGAGCAGCCAACTTTGCACAAACAGCGAATTATTTTTATTGTCAAGTTATTGAGATTTGGTGACATATTAACATAACTATTACTGTAACCCAAGCCCTCACCTAACCTGACCAATGAAATTAGCTACTGCTGTGAATCTTGGGCCTGCTACTAATTGGTAGCCATTTTCCCACTCCTGGACCTCTGTTGCCTCATTTTCAAAAACACAAACTTTGGCTAATATGAAGAAACCATATATTTTACAAACACTGTGTTCCAGGCAATGTGCTAAGTGCCTTCTGCCCATACATACACATTGAATCTGACAACTATTCTATGAGACTGATTCCCCTAAGAATGAGAAATCGGAGTTGTGGTGGGGAAGGCTGGGGGGGTTGAACAGCAATCCTTCCCAGGTCACGGAACTACTAAGTGGTTGTCTGGAGTTTGGACACAGGCGATCTGACCCCAGAGCCATGAATAATAACCACCCCATTTCATGATCACTCAAAATCCCTCCGGCACAGCTCCTCTGGAGCACTTGTATTGATCCTGAACTTTTCACACGCATGCTTATCTTCCGAATCAGATCATATTTATCTGGGAAGAGAAGCGATGGTCCGATCCTGCTCCTAACAGCCCCTTCTCACTGGCCCCTGAGCCTAGGACAGAGTTGACACTGTGTCCATGTCTCATAAATCTTCCAGAATTGAATTGGACAACCCTGAAGTCAAAGCACATAAATATATCTATCTCCTGGCTGGTGAATCCGATTCAAATGGTAAGGTTGTGTTAAAGACTCGGGTGAGGACAACCCAGAGCCGTTCGGCCTGGTGGTTCAACTCACGTCCCTCACTCCATCAACATGTGGTCCACTTGTAGTGGCTGTGTAAGAAGTCCTATGTGGTGGGGGAATTCAGGCCACAGCTTCTGTTTTCTGGGGGAATAACAGGCCTGTCAATGAGTGAGATTTGCTTAAAGACACTTAAACAAAGCACACGAAGGATGGGGTCACCTAGAGTCTGTGAAGGACCATTGCTGCGTCAGTTAAAAATGAACCAATGACAACTGACCTCAGGGAGGGGACTGTCATCATGCTGTGACAAAAGGCCCAACAAAATGCAGCCAAAGGAAGGCAGGCTTTATTGTGGTTTGTAGTTCAATTTTAGGGTTCAGATATCATGATGTGGAAGTCATAAAAGCAGAGACTTGAGGGAGTCGGTCATCTTGCACCCACAGTCAGAGGGAGGGAGGGAGAGACACTTTTTCCATTGGGTTTAGTCTGGAACCTTAGCCCACGGAATGGTGTCATCCACATTCAGAGTGGGGCTTCTTCCTCCAATTAATATATTCTAGATAAGAGTTCACAGGTGTGCCTGGAACTTTATCTCCTAGGAAACTCTAAATCGCGCCAAATTGACAGTCAATATTAACCATCACAGGTGGGGAGCATTGTTGAGTATGCTTGCCTATTGCTGCGGTGTAAATATTCACACTGCAAGCCCACTGTAAGACAGCAATGTGATATCACTGAACCTACATAGAATGTAGATCTACAGAAGGCAGATCTACTGCGAGCTCTGAGAAGCCCCTAGGAGAAGGCCCCTGCATCAGACTGTACACAAAGCATTGTGGCCTCTTCCCTCCACCATCGCCTAAATGCAATCAAAGAATCAACAAGAGCTGGAGGAATACCAGTGAGCTCTAGTGAGAACTGTTTCCAGAATGAAGGACATTAGATACTGGGGGTACGTGAAATGTTCTTTCTGAGCAAGTTTCAGAGGAAACAGAATTCTGTCCAGGCTGATGAGTGTGTCCAGTCACGCCTACAGGCAAATGAATGGACCAGGCAACCTATAAATGTCTTCCTCAGGCTCAGGGTCCGTGATGCAAGCAGAATTTCCTCCCAGCTGTCTTTCACCACTAGGGACTTGTCTGATTCTCTGTGAGACAGAGTCGTTGTACCAGAACAGCTGGTAGCAAGTTGTCTGTATTGAACATGAATGGGCAGAGCTGATGACCACAGTGGCTAGGTTCCTTGTAGCTAGTGGGAATGATCAGAAACCCACTACTTGAATTCACAACCTTGGAGAATTCAGACCACACATGGTGACTCCTGACTTCCAAAGGTGGGAAATGGGTCTGCCTGCGCCAGACCTTCACCACGGCTGCTCAGAAGCAACCTTACACATCCCTGCCAGGTCTTGGCACTGTCTGCCCTGTGTAGCTGGCCCAGCCCATCCAATCACACCAGCAGTGCCGCTTCCCTACCTGGCACAGCATCTCCTGCTGCGTATTCATCATCTTTAGGGCTCCAAACCATGGTCCAAAGCTTCCCCTGGGAATTGGCAGATAATGTCACAGCTTCTGGAACTTCATAGGGAGGGCAGTGGTCAGCCTGCCAGGATCAGGGAGGGTGTAGATAGAATCCCCGTACACAAGAAGCTTTGGAGAAACAGCAGACAAACTGTCTAGGAGGAGCACTATCCCCCTGCAGGAAAGACAGGCTGCCAAGGAAGAGTGAGAGGCCAGGCCTGCATCCAATGACCTGATCACATCCCCAGAGACAATCACAAAGAAGGGGACTGATCCTGTTTCTAAGAGGTGAAATGTCAACATTCGGGACTAACCAGGCTGAGTTAACCGAGGAGCCTGGGTTCGCTTTCTTCCCACAGAGGCTCAACCACGAGCTGAAGAAGAGATCCTGCAAACTGCCCCACTAAGCATGCTTACTGCAGGGGTACGATAGATAACCAGACACATTCATGAGCAAGTTGCTTGTGGAGGCAGAATTAAGCATCAGACCCCTGACTCTTGGTTTACTGCTTACACAGGCCCAGCAAATAGCACAAATGATGATCCATGGGAAGCACAGCTTTTCACAGTAAAGCCAGCAGACTAATTCGCTGGCACAAAGAAAAGCCAGACTCAGCACTCAGACGGCGTTTGTTTTGATTCTCCACCCTGTGCATCAAGGTTTAGCACGCCACTCTGTCAACCCTGCGTTTGTGTCACTTGTGAGTTCCTGACCCTGTCTCCTGCAAAGCCTGGTTTCTCACAGATACCCTAGTTCTTCCATTTATCCATCTACCCAGGGTCTGTCCACTGTCCTTCTACCCATGCCCCGTTTATCTATGAATACAATAATTCACTAACTAAAAACCCACCACACATCAGAGCTCCTTCCGGTGATGGCGGATGTTTTAGATCTAGCATGGGTCAAGAACACGTACGTCCTTTGGAGTCAGACTAACTGAAGAGCACACACAGGCTTTGATGTTTTCTGGCTGTGATATTGAACCCATTGCAGACCTCACTGAACCCCAGTTCCCCTGTCTATAAGATGACCATAATGGTACTCCCCCAAACCTTGGGATTGTGCTAAGAAATCAATAAGATACATACACATACTATATAGTATGGTGGATAGAGACCAGCTGGAACAGCACACATCCGGTAGATCACGAGATGCTCATCTTCCCACTTGCTTCCTTCCTGGCACAATTCTCAGTAGCGCGTCTTCCAATCCGCTATTCACATCCTCGTTGTTTCCCCTTCTTCCCGCTTTAGTTTTCTGTTTGCGACTGGCTGGCTTAGCTTGGTTCATGATACTACGGCAGAATACCTGAGACTGAGTCACTCACAAAGAGCAGAAATTTATTTCCTTGTAGTTGTAGAAACACAAAATGTCCAACATACCAGCATCAGCTAAGAGATTTCTTGACGTCATGGCATGGCGCAAGGCGTTGCATGGGAGAGAGCAAGATCTAGAGGAATGGGTAGGAACCATTTTATTATTAGGAACCCACCCACCCCTGCCACGGATAATGGAGTTGATCCATTCAAGTATCTCAGTACCCAACAATGGCAACACCTCCCCAGAGCTCCCACCTCCTAACATGGCTCTGGTGGGGATCAAATTCCCACACATGGGCTTTGGGGAACACATTCAAATCTGTAGTGATAGGAAGCGGTGAGGCTGTGTCCCCGGCACCTGGCAGCCCGCCCGGCTAGCTCAGTCGGTAGAGCAGGAGACTCTTAATCTCAGGGTCGTGGGTTCAAGCCCCACGTTGGGAGCCAAATGTTAAGGCATAGATTAATGCAGACAAATTGTAATAAATATACACAGCTTTAGTGGAAAAATCAAACTCACAAAACCAAGGCTCCCACAGAGGACAGGAAACAGGAAGGGCCCGCGCCCCCAATTTATAAGTAAACGCTTGCCCGAGGCAAGCCCGCCCCTATGGGCTGGCTTAACCCTACAAAAATCAGAACAGCAACTTGTTCCACTTCCTAACTGCCTCTGTCTCCATCCTTTATGTCCCCTGCACCAAGTCACCCCTCCTGCCCAGCCGAACTCTCTGTGTCCCTTTGAAGGAAGCTTGTTTTCTCTCCATCCACTTTATTTCTCTCTCTACAAGAGGACTCAGTCTTCCCCTCAACTGCCACCTCCTAAAGAGATGTGTTTGGAGCCCCCTGAGTGGCCCCTTTGCTTCCTGTTCTTCTCCAGTGGGCCTTCCCTCAACATCTCTGCTCACCTACACCTTTGCCTCCTCTGTCATTGCCCCGTGCTTGTTCATAATCTCTTTGACAGCCCATACCACTCCATTTCCCCATGATGCCCCGCGTCACTTGTACATAAATACCTGTTAATTCAACCAAGCCGCTTCCCCCACCAGCCCTCTTCCCACTCAATCTCACTTCATATGTCAGGGTTGTTGATTTTATTACCAGGAAATCATCTGCATATTCCTACCTGCTTTG
The DNA here is from genome assembly GCF_014885135.2 of Alexandromys fortis. Classification (NCBI taxonomy): domain Eukaryota; kingdom Metazoa; phylum Chordata; class Mammalia; order Rodentia; family Cricetidae; genus Alexandromys; species Alexandromys fortis. The sequence continues at coordinate 3,029,564 of NW_026067973.1, forward strand.
CTCCCCGCGCTTGAGATCTCAGATTTAAAGGTAAGTTAGACTGTCGACTGACTTTTAAATATCCCCAGCTGATTCTGTACAACTGCAGCCGAGGCCTGTAACATTTATTTATAACTTTGCAAAATTGGCCAGTGGTTAAGATATATAAACCCGAGGGGGCTCATGCATTTCCAATACATTAAGGTATATTTAAAACATGCTGTGTCTTATCAGCGGCTTTAAAATACACATTACCGAAGGAGCCAGGCGGATGGGAGCAAGGTAATTGACTAATGAGAATTCTGAACGGTGACTGGAAATATGGCAGAACTGCCCTTTGAGAACTGTGCTCGCACCTATTAATGAACTTTATCTGCGACTCTAAAACACAGCCCTGTGTTTCAAACACAAGCCCAGGAGGCTGTGCGGCTCAAATGCTGTTGCGTTAATTCACACCTAGTTACGGTGACTGGCAGCAGCCTTCAACACTGGTCAGAAGAAAGCCGCCGTTCTGCTCCAGGGTAATTACTAAGGCTGGGTTTATTTTGTAACAGGTGCCAGGTGTTAATGTGGAAGGACACATTCTGTTCTGACTCAAAGCATGTGCAAAGGGTGGGGGAGCAGGGCCTGTGTGTGTCTCTTTGTATGTCCATAAGCATGTGATTACATACACGTTCAAATTCTGTCACTTAGGAAGGAGTTTTTGATACACTAAAAAAGGAATCAATGTTCAAGCCAAGGTAGGAGTCTACATTCCAGACAGGATCTTCCATGATTCACGGTCCTGCAGTGAAAAAATCACATCAAGAATATCCCCACCTAAACCAATGAAGATGGTGATGCTGACCTTAGGTCCCAAAGAAGAGCCATGCCAGCCCAAAGATGCCAACCCAAAGCTGTGATCTCAGTGGCCAAGCTCTGACTGCCTCGTTAGGGTTATGATGGCTTCTTCTTCTTCTTTTGGGGGCTTAAGGGATTTGAGATAGGGTTTCTCTGTGCAACATCCTTGGCTTTCCTGGAACTCTCTCTGTAGACTATGCTGGCCTCAAACTCACAGAAATCCACCTGCTTCTGACTTCCAAGTTCTGGGTTTAAAGGTGTGCACCACCACCCGGCTTATACTGGCTTCTTCGGACACTTACTGCTGTCTCTTCAGGTGGGTCCCCAACAGCAATATTTGCATATCTTCCTATCACTTTCATCACTCAGACCTGGAACAGCGTGGACACCTAGATGGATTTGCTCCACTAATTCCCCCTGGCGTAACTGTAATTCCCACCTGTTAGTAATGATCCTCAAATCCTATCTTCTGCCCATCTCTCTCCCTGTGAGTTAAGATTTTCTATTTAGTTGTCCACTGGGCATAGCTGCCTGTGTTCTTCACACATAGTTCATACAACAAATCCAAAGGTAATTTGTCCTTGCCTTCTTCCTATTGAATCTGAACACCTTCTGCTGGATTTATCTCCTAAATGCCTTTCACTTCACTGGAAAGAGGGCTTTTCTCAATACACAGCTCATGTTTAGACTCCTGGCTCAGATGGGCTCCCAGCTAATTCCCTTGCTTTGTCTCTCATACGACTTTAGCATCGCCCAACCTAAAGTAAAGGAGCTGGGGAGGCAGCTTAGCTGGTAAAGTAAACTGTCATGTAAGCATGAGGATCTGGGTTCGGGTCCCCATCACCCACATGAAAAGCCAGTACAATGGTATACATCTGTAGCCTCTTTCTGGGTATGCAGACTCAGGTGGACTCCTAGGATTGCTGACCGGCCAGATTCAGTGGGAGACCCAGTGGGAGACCCAGTGGGAGATAGAGGGTGATTGAGGAAGACACACAAGGTAAGCCCCTGGCCTTTACACAAGTGCAAACACATGCTTGCATACATACACACACATGAACACATATATACAGTAAGTAAATAAAATGCAAAGGGGCTCTCTCTAATATTTTGCATCTTAATTACTAAAATCCATTTCTTTCCTTGGAAGGACCCTTGCACAGACAAGCCCTCCTTGCAGGCTTCTGCCAGCTTCTCTTTGCTTCCCACCATTCCTGCCTGGTACTTTCTACTCCAGTGACCCTGGACCACATGCGCTTCTCAGCGGATGCTACTCTGACGTTATCGTCTTCTCCTTTCCTATTTGATGAGTTTCAGCTCAACCTCCACTCAGTGGCCTCCTCCCAGGAGCCTTGGCTGATCCTTCACCCTTTCTCCAGAGATTGGTTGGGGCTTCTTTCTGTCTCTTATGGCTGGCTGGCTGGCCTCATGGGATCAGTCTGCTGTGGGCATTGGAATGTGTGGGGGTTTTGTTTGTTTGTTTGTTTTAAGGTTTGTTTGAACCAATAGACTGCTGTCAACTTGGGAACCAGAGACCGTATATATTTCTTCTCTCTTTTCATTGCCAATCCTTTATAAAAGTATTTTTTGTGGGAGTATTTGAATAAACAAATGGTATGTTTGCATTCACCTCCATAGGTAAAGGATAAAAATGAGGGGAAGTTTTGAGGTCACTGGGATCCCTAAATCTTTAATTTATACCCTGAAAAGGTTAGAAAGGGGACAGTATTCATGAAAAAATTGTGGTTATGCTGAGACCTGCAGCTTCAGATTACTGGAAAATTCACCAGTTAAGACTGAGAAGATGGCCAGTTGGTGAAGTTCCTGCTACATAAATTTGAGGGCCTGAGTTCAGATCCCAGCACCCATGTAAAAACTCAAACATGGTAGAAGGGACTCTGTAATCCCATTGCTGAGAGAGATGTACATAAACAGGCAGGTCCCTAGAGCTCATTGGCTGGTTAACCTGACCAAACCAGAGAGCCCCAGTTCCAGTGACAGCCTTTATCTCAAAATACTAAGGTGGAGTATGAAGAAGACGCCTGAGGCCACCTCTTGGCGTGAGGCACAAACCTAAATAGTACATACATCCCCCATTACACAGACGCTACTTCTTGGCTCCAGGCACAAATCTAAATAGCAAATATATCCCCTTCACACACATGTACAATTAACCAGGTCACTGTAGAGTCAGGAAGGAATACCGCTGTGCTCAGTGCATGTGCTGGTCACACTGAGTGGTTTCCTCGCTGTGTTAGTGTATGGGAAGCTACCTGTGGAGGGAGCGGCAGGGCAGCTCTCGCTCGGGGATGGGCAACACAGCATCTTTCACTAATTCTGCCACACATCCTTTGGGAAGCAGGAAGTGAAACCATCCAGAACTGAGGGAAAGAAACACCTGGATCAGTGAAAAATAGCAAACAGCGGGCGTTATGTCTTCACGTTTGTGTCGTTGTGATGAAATGTCAGGAGAACCAGTTAGGGAGGAACTATTTACATCATTGCAAAACTTTCAAGGTTTCTGTCCATCCTGAGAGGGAAGAGCAAACAGAAAAAAGAGACAGGAAGGAACCATGGACAAGATACTTTGAAAGAATATAAAACGAAATCAAAATAAAAAGCCCCGACTAAGAATTTACTTCTTCTAGCTAGACGATACCTCCTAAAGATTTCAGAACCCAGTTTGCTGCCACCAGCCTCAGCCTCAGCCTATGGACATGAGATTACTATGGTCTTTAAGACACCGTAGCCTAAATATCATGAGCTAGCCCTCTAGTTAGCTGCAAACCCTTATATAAGGATTTGTCAAAATCTACATGATGGACATTTTGGGTGAGATAATTCTGGGACGGGGTGGCTAGGCTGGACATTGTAAGAAGTTCTGCACCATCCCAGGCCTCCGCTTCTTGGTTATCGGTAGAGTCTATCCTCTCCCCAGTTGGAACTGCTTGAATGTCTCCAGATGTGGCCAAGTGTCTCCTGGGGGTAAAACTGCCCAAGTTTGAGACTTGTTCTGTGTTAAAGGGAGGTCACTTCAGTAAAAGAGGGAGAATGACATGTTTTTCTGACTGGCACTCGAGTGCAGTATTTGAATGAGTTATGATAATGGATGTGCTATTGTTTTGAACTGTCTAAGTGCTGTTCAGATTTGGGTAACTGTTTTGACAGGCTTCACCTACTCAACTGCTTCCCACAGAAGCCTACGTATCACCCAGGTGTTACCACTCTTCTCTGACTGCCCCCAAATCCTCTGAGGCACTCAGGCTCTGGGAACAGCACTGCTCCCAAAGGCCGATGAGATGCTAGAGGGTATGAAATCACTCAACCCAGCATCATCACTGTGCTATTGGTTGTCCAGCGGGTTACCACTGAAGACCAGGCTTGCGCAGTCGCATGGACACGAGACTACAGCGCTATGCAATTGTAGCATTCTAAAGCTTTCCCTGGAAACTTGACAGACAGATTTTTGCATATCCAAAGTCACTATTTTTACAGTTGATGTCTGTGAGCTGGCAAAAACAAAAAGTAAAGTTGTTTTAATTCTAACATTACAGGGGCCGCAGACAACCAGAACTTTTCCAAGAGAGAACCAAGGACTTGCCACATTTTGTGCTATTTACCACAAAGACACTAGAGACCTTTGCCCAGCCGTCCTTGAGCCTGGTGTGTGGTGACGTGGCACTAAGTGTTTGCCACAAAGTATATAAACAACATTTGCTCCTGATCTGCTGTTTTCACAAAGCTCACCAACAAGGGGACATTAAAAGACGGAAACATCTAGACAAGAGCATCATGTTGTCATTGTTTCCAGAAATGCCCCCATCCCAACAGTCAACACTTTTAGTTAAGCCTTAGATTTTTTGGGGTCCTCATTCCCATGCAAGGATAATACCTGGCCTGTTCAGGGACCCATGAGCCGAGGTCACTGGTTCCTGCTACCTCCTTCTTTGCTCTTTCCCATCTTATGCTTTCAACATCTTTTCTTTCAGGTAGATTTTACTAGGGTCATTCCACACACCTGGAGACAACCCCCACCCTGACTTACTAGCTCAGAATGTACCTGTCACTCTCCCTAAGGACACTAAGCGTCTATAAAAATATGGAAAATTGCTAGGAATATATAGAATGCCTATAAAAATATATAGGTTCATTCCCTCCTCAGAGATCTGTGTACAGAGTCTAAAAGTATTCATCTTTATCAAGCCATGAACACAGAAAAATATGCTTTATATGCCTAGGGTACTTTCTGTAGCATATTAGCAGAGCAAAGAGAACCCAGCAACAATTCCAGCCATGGTAAACAGACTCCATCGATGAATAGATTTGGAAGTAGCTCCTATAATCTTTAAACTCCTCCACCTTCCTCCCATAAGGTAGCCTCACAATTAATTTGGTATGCCAAGCTTCGTATGCAGAGATTGCATCAGCAGACACAACAAAAGGGCTTTCTGCCAGGCAGACAATCACTTTGGGCCTCGGTTTCCCACCCTTTAAAGAATGAACAAGCCCATGGCTGCTGTTAGTGGGAGAACAGAAGGAAGATGGCTCTATTAAGTACAGCCAGGGAAAGGTCTACGATAAACGGAGACCAGCTCAGCTCTAAACGCATTTAGGTAGGCCTCTGGGCGCAGATACAAAGACAGAGAAATGCAAGGCAGGGAATCGGTAGCAAAACACTTTGGTAACTCAGCTTTTTAATTATATAAATCTGTGGCCGACACAGAGGCACTTCCCTCCCCCAAGCCAGAGGCCTGCCAGGCACTAACTCAGGCTCAGATGGCTTCAGTTGGTAGTTACCGGGTACAGTAAGGCTCCCTGCTCTGTGCAGCACCGTCCATTAGAAAACAAAAAAAGGTACAGTAAGTGCCATGGAGCTCCCCCATTAATTGCTAAGTAAGGGGAAAAAAGAGAAGAATAAAGTGCTTTTACCTGCTCGGCTGGATAATTAAAAGCCGCCTGAAGCACAGCTAACCTTTTTCATTATGGCAGTGTTCATTATAAAGCCAGAAAGAATTAACTACACTGCATTATCAGATATCGAAAAATATTAATAGCAAAAGTGAGAAAGGGAAAGGAGGAATTTTTGGGCGAGTTAATTAAACCACACGTCCTCAATGACTTATTAACTGACTGGTCGAGCTTCCTGGAGCTCCCTGAGTCCCGGGGAGCAGGGCCACAGGAACCTGCTCCTCAGGAAATGAGTTCCCATGCCGAAGAACCGGTTTCCCTTCCCTCTCTGGCAACTTCTTTTTCTTTCTTTTCAAATATGACCAACTGAGTCAAATCCTGGATTAAGGACATCTTGGAGGCAGTATTAAGAGAAGTTCACTGAAAACTCGGAAATATCGCCACCAAAGGACTCTCAGGCAGCCAGCTCTTGCTACTGTTCATCAAAATCTTTTCTGTGCTTCTGTTGCCCAGAAGGGAGAGAGACAGAGAGAGAGAGAAAGGGAGAGAGAGAGAGAGAGAGAGAGAGAGAGAGAGAGAGACTCTGTGTGTGTATGTTTGTGTGTGCGTAGATCCATATGTAGAGGCCAGAAATCAGTGTGTGTCCTCAATCATTCTCCACCTTATTTTTTGAACCAGGATCTCTCCCTGAACTTGAAGCCCACTGATTTATCTAGACCCGCTAACCTGGTATCCTCCTGTCTCTGCCTCCGCACCTCGGGGATTACAAAATCTTACCACCACGCCTAAATTGTTTTTGACATGGATTAGAAGGGAATGACATCTGGTTCTCAAGCTTGTGTGACAAGCGTTTTTGCCAAAGCCACCTCCACAGCCCTGCAATAAGAACAGTTTATAATGAGGTCTCTTAACTACCTCTGCAGAGCCAGACACCCTGAGTGAGTTTACACAGACCCACCTGCTGAATCACACACCCGTTCATGAGGCCTGCAGCTCCGGCCAGACACAGTGCTCAGAGCAGGGATACACTGTTGGGGCCCTGAGGCTGTCGGACTAAGCCATTAACAACTGGAGCAGCCAGTGGTAGCACGGCGGTGCGTGGCTAGGCCCTGCCACTGTAGCAGGGAGGCCTGCTGGGGGAAGCTTGTAGTTTATTGCAAATATTTGGCTGAGGTGTCCAGCTCTGCAGTGCTTTGAAAGCCTTCCCTGCAGGAAGCTCTCTGCATGAGTTCACCTGTCAGCACAGGATGGGGGTGTCAAGCCAGGAAGGTGGGGAGAAGTAACATCCTCCACGGCAGAGGGGAAGAGGAAGGGAATATAAGCGTTTTCATTTAGCAAAAAGCAAAATTGATGTCAAAGAAAATGTACTATTGATTTCTTTTTTCTTCCTGCTGGCACTGGACCTTTAAATGAAGTCATAGACCAATTGAGATTCCAGCTTTGATTGGTTATGTTCCAGCCTAATCTCCTTCTGAGAGTCTAGTTTGCATGATTGGTAGTGACATGCGGAGGTTTCTCTTTAGGCAGAGTAAGGTGATCAATTTTCCAACATGCCATCAGGACAACTAGACATTGTTCCTGAGAGTTCCCATTCCACACTTGTCACTGGGCTTCTTCCCCAGGCCACATTATGACCCCGGTAACAGCTCTGCTCAGAAACTCAAACAACTGAGCCACTTGCCCAGGGAGAGGCTTCCAGAAAGCAGACATGAGGGATGTTATTAAAGTCTCAGCCCACATGGAATTCATAGGGAGACATCAGAAAAACCCAGCTAGTGTGGGGGAGAATGCGCAAATGGCTGCAGGGAGGTGGTCAGGGAGGATAAAGTCTTTTAAAAGGGTCCAGGGCTCCAGTCTCTTCCTGATCACTGTAAAAATCTGTTTCTACCTAGTGCCCATCGGCATTTTCCCAGCCCACTACTCCCATGCTATCATCAATGGGGTTCAATATCACCACAACTGGGCCATTTCCTTGTTAACTGAGTTATATGTTTAAAGTAAAGCATTTAGAATGGTACCTGGCATTTAGTAGGCACTCAATAAATGTTATCGATCCTTCAGCATCTTGCATCTTTATCGGGAACTTTCCATGAGTTCTCAATACCTTAAGATGTGTTAAAAGGGAAATCTAGAGATAATGTAGAGGAGGCATGCGCTATGCATGCTGAGAGTCCTTTGGAGGTAAAATGGCGCATTGACTGGCAAAAGCATTCATTCGTATTTATCAATTTTTGGCTTTCTGTCCTTTTAATCTACACTTTTAGGGACTGCAGAGAGGTAAGTATTTTACCCATTTTCTAGATGTATGGCTGGGGCTCAGGTGTAACATGAATCACTTCCAGGACTTGTGCTTCTTTATGGGACAATGACAGCTTCCTCTCTTTCTTAGAAATGGGCGCAAAGGGTAGAATTCTTTACACCAAGATTAGGAGCAGTGTCTCATGTTAGGACCGTGTAAGAATGTATTTGGGCTGAAGAGATAACCCAGTGGATAAAGACACTTGTCCCCAAGCTGAGTGAGCTGAGTTTGATCCCCAGAACCAACATGATGGAAGGAAAGTGCCAACTCCTGCAAGTCATAGCCTGAACTTCAGACATGTGTTTTGGCAGTCCGGCACACACATTAAAACGAAATAATAAAACTTAATACCAAAAAAAAAGCCCTGGGCTTTGCTCAAGAACTAAAGCACTCACTACTCAGGTGTGAGGACTGGAATTCTGAACAACAGAACTCACATAAGTGCTGGGCGGTGTAATAGTCTACCTCCAATCTTAGCGCTCAGAAGGCAGAGACAGAGATCTCCGGAACAAACTGGCTAGAAAGACTTGTTGTTCTGATGACCTCAAGCTTCAACTGAGAAACCTTGTAAGGTGTAGACTGATCAAGAAAGGCTCCTCATGTCAGCCTTAGCCCTCAACATGCATTCATGCATGTACACATGCATGTGCGTTTACATACACACGCAAACATGCATACACACATAATCTAAAACAGAAAAAAATAGACAAAAACATGAATCAGCATAAAGCTCCTTGGAGGCATAGTAACTGGGCATGAGAAAGAAGTAGAAAGGTATTGACTCTTAGTTTGGTCCCACCTGTCAGTTTTCCCTTCTCCTGCTCCTTTAGCATCTTCCAGAGGCCCAAGCAAGGTTTACAACCCAAAGATGTCTTCTGCGAGTGAGGCTATCCATCAGTGGAGCAATATCCAAGCTGGCCTAGTCTAATTGATGAGCTCTAGCTTAATATGGGACCCCATCTTTTAAAAGGTGGACAGTGTTCTTTAGGATGACACCCAAGGTTGCCTCTGGCCTCCATATGTGTGCATGTGCACATGCAAATACACATATCTGTAAAAGTGCTCCACTGATTATATCCATGGACCTTTGGCCTTATGTTCACGTGCATATTAATGGACAGTGTCTTAGTGAGTGGTTCATGTTTTTGCCTATCCAACATATAGCTAACTGGCTAATATAATTAACTTGCAAATAGAAGGGGTTTGCTTTGGTGCATGGTCTGGAAGGTTGAAGTTCATGATGGACTGAGATACTTTCTTTGGACCTGTGATAAAGAAACCTATAGTGGCAGGGGTATGTGGTGGAAATAACCATTTATCTTGTGCAGGAAGGACAAGTGATAAAGGAGAAGGTATAGTCACATGATGTCATTCAAGGGAATCATCAAGAGCATGCCCACAATAACCTTAAGAGAGCAGGTCCCACCTCCTCTAAGTCCCACCACCTTTCAGTAGCATCCCTGTGGAGATCTTGCCTTTACCACTCACTATCCAGATCCTCTGTGAGCGCTTGGAGAGAAAGCAGCATTTATGGATCTTTGTATATTCATCATGGCAGGAACATGCACCATGCACACAATTCATGTTTGTTCAGTCAAGTTGGGTTGAGATGAAATGCATTCATTTCCCGCCTCCTATAGGACCTAACTTTGGGCTGGGCAAGGCCTGAACACTTACCAAACATCTACAGGAGACTCTGAATGAACTCCATAGCCTTTCCCCTTTATCTCCTTCACAGTAAACTAACAGTACACGACTATGGAGTGAAGAAATGTGTGGGGTTTCTAAATTTGATCACCCTAAATCTATAAGCAATCCCATTCTTTCAGCAACATAATGCACTTTTATCTTCCAAAACAAGGAACAAAAAAAGAAAGGGGAAAGCATGCAACTATATAGGAAGAGGCAACAGATAGACTTGCAGATACTAAGCAGAGATGTCTTTGGCTCAAATGTCTTTTAACCCGTGTGAAATATGCCAATATTCTATCTGAAGTCTCCTCCTAAATACTGTGTACTGTGTGCATGCTACCCATATACTCTGTGAATTCAGGTAGACGCCTCTAGACTATGCACGTCTTTCTACGGAGTTAATTCGGGTCATCTCCACGTTTCCTTTCTGTTCTAACATCCATGTGCTTTTTTTGTAGACTTTCCTGCTCTCTTTGTGCTTTTGATAATGGAAAAACAAACAAACAAAAGAAAGGTGCTTACTTTACCCAAGAAGAGTATCCTTATAACCAGTTCCGAACAGCTGTTGTAATTCTGCTCAGGGGCTTCTGGGTAATAATTGCCTTCCACAATAAAATGGAAGGCAGCTAATGATGTACTTGGGTGTAGTGCAGTGGGGTGCATGAGATCAAAAGTCCATACTCAAAGAATAGCAGCATGCCTGACTCCTTGGTCTTGACAGAGCTGTGGGGCCATCCAGTCAAGGACTCGTGAGCATCTTTGTAGACCGCAGCTGCCATCAGGCAGGAATTCTATCCACCGCAGTTGACAGAACCTCTGACAACTGTCTTGCAATCTCTGGTCAAGTGTTCGTTAGATAGTTTGTATTATTCCCTGAGCCCTTCCCTGAGCCTGACCCCAGCTGAGCAAACTCACAAGAGCACACAGCCATGCTTGGCAAGCATGCATGCAAACGCACGCGCGCGCACACACACACACACACAAAGAGAGAGAGAGAGAGAGAGAGAGAGAGAGAGAGAGAGAGAGACTGCAGAGTGCTTTATATTGGCTAAGTTTCTAAGCCCATTGTCACACTTAATGCTTCTATGAACTTTGTGGAGCATCAACTATAAACTATCCTGTTTCAGAGAGATGGAGGTCACAGCTGTACACCTCACACCTTCAACAAAAGAGCCCTATCGCTTTCTCTCTTCATCCTGGGGCGGGAGGGTGGGACGCAGAATCCTGAGAGGAGTTCCCAGGTCCAGAAACTCCTCTAGGAGGCCTATGTCAGAGAAGTTGCTTCTCATATCCCCCCAGAGCTCAGTGACCTTCGGTAGGGAGGAAGTGAAGTCTGTCCCCCCGGCCAGAGCCCAGCATGCAGGTAATTAATAGGTGACCACAGAACTGGACAAATACAGAGTGACAACAGGCTTACCTTTCTTATAGCCTGTGCCTCAGCTACCATTAACTGTACAGTGAGCCCGGGCCTTGTTGACATGTTGTTCCTTTTCATTAATAAATAACTGCCCGAAACAATTACACTTCAGGAAACGAACCTTATTTTTCTCTTTCCTCTGAAAGGCACCAAAAATTAAAAGCAAAGATCCTTAAATCAACTGGACTACTTCTGGGCAGATACTCCACAGCCATCCATCTAACGGGAGAGAGCTTTGTGCAGGAGGAGTCACCATCCTCCACTCTACAACCATGCCAGAAGGCACGGCAGTGGTGTAAGACCACGTAACCTCTGAGAACTTGTCTCTCCGTGCCTCCCAGAATGCCAAGCATTGAGCATGCGTCTCTATTGGAGTTACAGGTGCATGCCAGTCTTTGAGCATGCGTGTGCGTGCATGTGTGTGTGTGTGTGTGTGTGCATGTTGCACACACTTGAGTAAGAAGAGGGCAATGGATGTCTTCCCCTATCACTCCCTTCCTTATCTCCTTAAGACAGAGTCTCCCAATGAACCAGAAGCTCAGTGGCTCAGCAAGCTGGACAAAAGTCCTGGGATCCACCTGCCCCTGACACCATGATCACAAGCACTCCCAGCCATGCCTGGCTTTTTATGCTGAGTCCTCGTGCTGTGGCGCTAGCCCTCTTTCCCACTGAGCCATCACTCCAGACCTTAGGATCTTTTTTCTTGAAGTATTATAATAAATATCATGATACTTTAAAATCAAGCAGTCCCAATTTTGAATCTGGGTGACAATAAATTTGCTATTTTTTTTGCTCATTTTTATATTTTAATTTTTTGCTAATTTTATATTTTTATTAATATAAATATCATGACAATAGATTTGCTAATTTATATAATTTGTTTAGCCATCCTAGATTACTCATCTAATGCTGAATAGCAAAATACAATAAGACGTGGTATTGTCGGACAGTATGCATGTTCTATCTTACAGCTTCTGTAAGGCATGGATCCAGGTGTGTTTTAGCTAGATCTCCCAGGGTGTCACAGGTGGCAATCAGCGTGACAGTTTGAACCACAGTCTCACTCAAGACTCAACTGAGGTCTGTCATGGGGTGGGGGCCGTCATTCATGTCAGACACACTGCTGACTGGATGCCTACCTCAGTCCCTTGCCATCTAGATCTTTCTACTGGGAAGCTTACAACATGGCAGCAGGCTTCCAGGAGCATGAAGCAGTAAGGAGAAGGATGAAAAGGGCCGTCATTTTATAACCTAATCCTGGACGTGACGCCCCGCCCATTGCCATATTCTGCACATTAGAAACAATGGCAGCACCCTGCCCATCCTCCAAAGATGGCAGGTATACAAGGACCAAGGACATGAACTCTGAGGAGCAAGTATCTCTGAGAATCTTTTCACAGCCACTTAGCGCAATTTCTGAACTTTGCATTCTTCATTTGCATGTGAACCTTACAACAGCAACCCCAAAAGCGGAGGAGAAGCACACATCAAAGCACATGGACAGCGCAGGGTACAGAGCAGGTGACACCAGGAGCTAAGTCCTGGCCCTCCTACTGTCCTGGCACATGGGTTATCTGGGAGGCTTATACACTAAGGAGGTTATGGAACTATTTTTCACTGCAAACAAAGAGGCAAGAAAGCAAGTCAGGGACCAAACATGGTGACTTCTCTGGCCATACAAGGTACAGTGCCCTGGGGCTGTAGGTTAGGTGTGTCTGATTTAAAAGGTCCAGAGATATAGCTCAGTGCATAGAGTGATTACCACACAATCGTGAGGATTTCAGTTTAGATCCCCAGCATTGCGTACAAAAATTGACTCAACAAGTGCCCATAATCCCAGTGCCCAGAAGCCAGAGGATCCCTGGAGTTCAATGGGCAGACAGCCCAGCTAAATCAGTGAGTCCCAGGTCTTGTGAGAGATCCTGCCTCAAAAAGTCAGGTGAACAGCAGTCGGAGTAAACACCTATCTTCAGCCTTTGGCTTTCACATGCATGCTCACGTAGGTACAAACATACAAACAGGTACATGCATGCAAACACACACATACAGGGCGAAGCCTCCGAGCTAACCTGAGTACCACCAGAGTAAAAAGCAAGGCCCGAGCTAAGATGAAACAGCCTCATCCTACTCTAAGCGAGGACCTAGGCTCCCCGTTCCAGGCCAACCCGCTGTCCTCCTTGGTGACTTCAGACAGTCCCCTGTACGTTCCCAGAGGGGTATTATAAATAATAGCATCTCTGTCCCCCCAAGGTCAGTGGACTGTGGAGCCAGCTCTGAGCATTGATCACTCATACTTCACCTCACTAATTCCTATCAGTTCATTAAAGCCTGACCTTCTGGGCTTCTACGGCAGCTCTGGATGTCCAGTCAGAGAGACCAGTATATTTTAAAGGCTGTTAAACTGTCCGGTGATTTCTAGCTTCTTTTTTTTTAATATTTGATAGCAAATCATCAATCACTTTTGTAAACTTCCATGTAAAATTGTGGGAGAAAAAAAGATGGAGAATTATATGAAATTATAGTGGAATGAAGCAGCTAAATTTCTCTCCATCAGCTGAGGCGAGGTGAGGTGAGGCGAGATGATGGTCAATTATCTTTTTCCACTCACTGATAAATCGCCAGCACCATCGAGGCTGTCAGCGCCTGACTCATGACAAGCAGAGAGGGGTGTCAACGTGACAGGGGAACTGAGAACGAGAACCAGCCCCACAGATGGACCTGGGACTGCTCCAGCCCAAGCCTTAGCTCCCTAGCTGGGAGTACCAGCATGGATCTTGACCCTATCCCAGGATACTCTCTTCTGGTCACTGCTCCTGCAGCATCCTTCCCCCCGTTAGCAGCTTCAGAAAGCAGCTGCCTCCATTCCTAGCAACCAGGCGTTCTCTAGTGCACCCCAAACTGCCCATTGTTCTCTCCCCATGCCTTAGCTGAGTTAACAGTGCCATCAGCCTCCCAAGTCCTTTAACTAGAGAGCTCATCATTATAGCCTCCCCCATCTTTGCCGCCCCCAACAACCAATTTGCCTTTGAGTCTGTTCTATTGTCTAACACAATTATTTGTCACATCTGTTGACCCTTCTCCATCTCCTCTGCTGCTGCCTGGGTTCAGCCCTTGTCACTTTTTCTCTAATTGGTTAGACAAGGATCTTAACTATTTTTCCATAGCTTTAGTATTCATACACACACACACACACACATACACACACATTCATATACCTACACGCATTTATATAGCCACACTCAAACACCCACCCACACCTACTCACATATACACACACATACACACAGACACATTCATTCATCCTGTCTGTCTCTCTGTCTCTGTCTGCCTCTGTCTCTCTCTCTGTCTCTGTCTCTCTCTCTGTCTCTCTCTCTCTGTCTCTCTCTCTCTCACACACACACACACACACACACACATACACACACACACACACACACACACACCAAACACAAAGTTTCTCACAATTTTCTCCATACCTATGCCAATTTGTATGTTAGGGAATAGTCACACTTACTTCTCTCTCCTCCTCAAATGCCAACATCGCTTTCTTACTTTAGGATGAAACAATGATACCTCACTTGTGCTACCGCTGTACAGTCTCTAGAGTTCCCCTCACACGCACACACACGCACACACACACACACACACCCCTCTCCCCATCTCCATGCAGACGAGTTCACTCTTCTCATTCCCATGGATTTTTTTCTGGTGTCCATGTGCCAGAATTCTCTTTCCCTTCTAGTCTAAACAGCCAACTCCTGTCCATCCTTCAAGCTGCAGATCAGAAGTCACTTCCTCCATGGAGTTTCCTTTAAACAGACCCAGTCATGTCCCCGAGCTCTCCTGGACCCAGGCTACTCCTCCACTACACTCTGAGTCTCTGAAAGGCATTTCCCTCTCCCTAGACTACAGGGCCCTTGAGTAAAGAGCACGGTTTCTTCACCAAAAGCCAAAAAGCATGAGCTTGTTTGTTGGGTAATAATGTGATGGACCCTGAAGAAAGAGCAACAGAGAATGAAAGCTTTACTCTCCCATTGGTTCTGTGGCCTCAGCAAAAGTTCTGTGTCTCAGCCTTATTCCTTAGCTATAAAATAGTAATTACTCTTATAAGCCTACAAGAACAGTTTGGCGTTGGATGGTGGTGGCGCACACCTTTAATCCCAGCACTTGGGAGGCAGAGGCAGGTGGATCTCTGTGAGTTCAAGGCCAGCCTGATTTACAGAGCAAGTTCCAGAGCAGCTAAAGCTACACACAGAGAAACCCTGTCTCAAAAAACAAAACAAAACAAAAGCCAAACAAACAAAAGAACAGTTTGGCAGTGACCATACTTAGAACATGATGATCCATTGGAAGAACAAAGGAAGAAGAGGGGCTAGAGGCAAAGGCTTCTGATAGTAACTAGATTATAGTGTATGTACACTATAATCCAAGACAGGGATGCCAGCTGAGGCTTGCGGCTTCCACCTTCCTTATAGAAGCCTGGCAACTAGTGAGTAGGGACAAGGGTGATCAGGTCCCAACATGCTCACAACCTTTTCCCTTTCAGTCACCTTCTCTGCTGATACCTGGGATTGATGCTGAGGCATGCATGTGGGGGTGAACACCCCTCTGTTTGACACCAGTGTCCTGGCAGACCTAAGTCAAACATGCAAAGGGATCTATCATCCCTCAGTGGCTGCTAACTGGCATGTCGGTCACCACGTAGTATGTGTGGGCAAACGCAACTGAATATAGGCAGGAACGGGTACCATGGCAAGCCAGCCTGTACTTAGAAGGCACAAGAGGACCCTGATGTGTCAGGAGGTTTAATGGATGCCTCCCCTGGGAAGCAGGTGGCAGAGGAACAGCAGCTAATCTGGAACCCCTGCCTCTAGCAATAGCAAAGGGGGCCTTGTTCCCAGGTGAGCATTGGCTTCATAGGAAAGAGCAAGCAGCATCAGCTAGGGAAACAGGGCAGGCAGGAAAGAGGTTTGGGGTAAAGATGAGTGGCCTCGTGAGCCCGAAAGAGTCATCACAGAACTCCAGAGAGCAAAGAAAAGGGAAGCGAAGAGGAGCACAACCCAGGAAACAGTATGTAGGCAAAAAGACCAGACGACCAGTGGCGAGAACCCAAATGCCACACGAAGCATGTGACAAAGAAACTAGCCAAATACAGGAGTGACTTGGGTAGAAATGGCATATGGGATCCTTGCCTAGTGTCCACATTAGCACCAAGCTGCTAAAGCTCCCACCCTCCCACAGGAGCCTTTTGTGGTGGGCCAGATAAGCTCCGTCTGAATAGTGATTACTCAGAGGCACTGAAAATAGAAGGAAAGGTAAGGTTTCTAGCCAGCAGGGAGGTCCCATCCTTTGCAGACACTCAGTAAGTAGCTCATGGCTATTCCTACTGAGAACATGAACAGACAGCACAACTGCCACATGAAGCCTTCGGAAGAAAGCAGTGGGGTTCATTCCTACATGATCCCCAGCCCACCCATGCCTTCCTTGTCTTGGACTCCTGGAAAGCACAGGGCCCGGGAAACAGAAGATGCTGTGGACTTCATCTGCTTCCATTTCTCTCATTGTAAAAGAAGCAAAGTTTAAGCGTGGTTAAGTGTGACCGCTCACACTAGTGTGGTGAGTCATTGGCATACAGAGAACTGGACTTTAATCTCCTAATCTCCAGGGAAAGGCTCTCTCAGCCATGGTCATAATGGATCCACTAGAAACTAGGATGGAACTTGGGGTTGGGATGGGAACCACTGCTTTTCTTGGCGGGGGGGGGGGGGGGGGGGGGGGAGGGGACACCAGAAACACCTTTCTGTTGCAAATCTAAGGCAAAGAACAATAAATCCTCGAAGATCTACCTGGAGCTTTGTGGTCACCCAAAGGTTGATCCTTCAATTGAATCTTAAATTCTTCTATTTAACACTACCCACTCAGAAACACTTTGATTTTTTTCCAAGCATAATTTCTATATCTTGGAGTTGGCCTTACATCCAATTTTAAAAAGGGGGGGAGGTTACTCCCACAACAACTACTGCGTCTCTGCTGTATCTAAGAAACAAGTCATTGTGACTCAAAGCGTTTGTGATTGGAGACGCCTGATGATGAATCCTGGTCCTCTGGCCAGCGTAGGTAAAGTATGAGTTGAGGACCAGCTGGATTCCTCCGCATTCTATGACAGAAGTAGGTGGTGTGGGGTCTGCCCTGTGTATGACACACACTTTCACCATTGACCAACCTAGAGCAAGGCTAATCTTGGGGCAAAAAGAAAATTGGGGAGAAAATAAAATACCCAATTTATCAATTAGGGGATCAGAATCAATTGATCTGCCCTCAAGTGAAATAGATGGGCAAAATATGAGAGATTACAGCCATGCCACAGTCTAGCAGAGTAAAAGGCCCAAGGGTCCTTTACTGGGCCAGCCAATGTGAAAAGCCACGCACCTCTCTTATGCTTAAGGCTTTAGTGGAAACTTACTTAAAGTCACCCCCTGACCTCAGTTTAGTGGAGAGGGGTTTAGGAAACACTAAATCCATGGTTAAGGAGGAAAGTTATTAGGATGACAGATCTCCTCCTGGGAGCCAGTGGTAGGGTTATCATTGGCAACTTTCAGGTAAAATGTTAGGACCAATTGACCCACATCTCTGCAGGATCATTAACAATAGGAACAGGACAGGAAGATGAGAGGAACAGAGAGATGGGGCTATCTTGGAGGTAATTAGGCTGGTGGGGAACTGCATCGTACATTACAATAGTTAAGGTATAAAGACGAGCAATCAATTCTGGATAGCTTATTAAAATTTGTTATATCAAGCAGGAGTGATGGTTAGACATCTCATGGAGCAGAAGGGAGAACTGAAAAATGAAACCCAGGAAAGCAAGGATTCTCCACCTCAGACGTGATGAAACCTCCCTCCGAGGCATAGACACTAATGCGGCATGTCTCTGATTTCCAATCAACTCTTTCTCTCTCCCTTTCAAAAATCCAATCAGAAAAAGAAATAATAGGAATGGCTTAAGGCCACGGTGGTAAGGACAGAGAGGTCAGCCGAGTCATGTGCTTTGTGTGACAGGAGGGTGACATTCTCTCGCTTGCCGTTGTACCTAGATCACACAACCATGACTGCTTCATGCGCAGGGGCACCCGTTTTTCCACGGCTCATTCCTGTCCCCTTCCCTGTCTCAGAAGCAGTTTTCATTGTCTTTTCTTGCCTATCATAATATCAGAAGCTGAGTAATTGAAAAATGCATTTGTTACCCAACTACTTCCTACAGGCCAAGAGTCAAGACTCATTCTGGGTCATCTGATTGTGTCTCATTCAGAGCCATAGCCAAATTTGGCTGGAATAATTTTCAACTGGATGCTCACCAGGAAAAGAATCTGTTTCCATGCTCACTCAGTGGTTGGTGAAGTTCATGTCTTCATGGTTATTTGATGGCAGGGGCCATGGAACATGGAAGTAGCTGCAATGCCATGTGGGCTTCTCGATTTGGTTTACATCAAGCTAGCAGGAGACCCTATTCTAGGAGATGTTTCATCTCTCTTTAGGAGGTCTTTACTAGACCAAACACTGCCAAGGATAACATTCCTTTGATTATCTCCAAATCAATCACTTATTATCTCTGTCACATCCCTTCACTATTATTATAGTCTGTCAACTGGAATGAGGTCCCAGCCCTACTCATACTCAAAGGAATGTTATCAGTTAAGGGTGTGAGACTGGGGACTGGAGCCATGGGGCCCTGGGGACTTACCGCTACTGAGCTGTCAGACCAAGAAGGTCTAGCCTCCTCTGGATGCTCTTCTGGGCTCTCACACTTGCTTGCCTTTCTCCTCTGCCTATGCTCCGGCCTCAGTAGACTCAGTATCTCCATTTAGCAAACTCATCAAGACAAGCCAACAGTCGCCCCATTTCTCTGACTGGAGCAAATGGGAGATGGTTTCAGGTCAGGAGGCAAGCAAAGAATGTCCACATTAGCAAGTCTTATTTGTCTACACACTTCTACGACCTAGTGTACAAGTGTGCTGGCTTCTTCCTGATCTCTTCCTTCAGAATGATGAGGGAAGAGATGTGAGTAACCAAAGCCTCACACCCTCTGTGGGCTTTGAATACCTCAGGTACCACTGGGGTGAGGCCAAGTTGGTTACCAGTGGAGGAATCTTCATGCTCTAACAATTTGCATGTGGAAGGAAATTTGAAGCCACTCCATGAGATCTCCTGCTGAGTGTAAGAGGAGATAGGCATGGCAGGGGAGTTTCCTTGAGTGCTGTGAGACAATGGTCTTGTACTGTCACTTGTATTGTTTTAATAAAACGCTGATTGGCCAGTATCTAGGCAGGAAGTACAAATGGAACAACCAGGCAGGAAGTAGAGGTGGGGTGATAAGAACAGGAGAATTCTGGGAAGAGGAAAAATGCAGTCTGCAGTTGTCACCCAGACACAGAGGAAGCAAGATGAGAATGCTTCGCTGATATAAGGTACCAAGCCACGTGGCTGACACAGACAAGATTTATGGATTAATGTAGGAAGTAAGAGTTAATAAGAAGCCTGAACTAATAGGCCAACCAGTTTATGGCAGACCAGTAATGTAGACCACCATGTGTTTCTTTGAGACTGAATGGTTTTGGGACTGGGAGGAATAGAAACTACTGTCAACAAATGGCACCAATGTGGATAATTACATCCACATAAAACTTGAGAGAGCTTGGAAAATAATTCTAAACACAAAAGAACAGAGTTAAGTATGTCTTCTTGGTAGCAGCATTTTCTCAGGTGAGTTCAGTTTGCTAGAAGCAAGCATGTCTCATTTAAGAGAGACTTCCTGACTCAGCATTAACTGCAAAGACCTTGCAGCTCTTTTTAGAGGCTCCATCACCAAACACTTAAATGGTGTTTATGAACAGCCAACAGCATGCTTTTTGGTGGTGGTAGGGACCTTGAAACTCCATAGAGTTGTGGCAATAAGCATGGTTCTTGCCAGTACCTCTGTCATGAGGCTAGACTCTCAGAAAGCTACAGAATGGGGGGGGGGGATCCAACTGTCAAAGCCACAGCTTTAATCCTAGCCTAATTAAATCCTAGCCTAATTAAAGATTCAAATAGTCAGAAAAAGAGAGATATACAGTAAAGATAGATTCAGACAAAGAAAATCTCTAAACAGTTTATGGTGTGTTTAAAAATATGTGTAGTTTTGGGAGAGAAAAGAAAAAGAATAAAGTCCTTAAAAAATAAAAAGAAAGAAAGTAGTGGGTGTGGTGGAACACACCTTTAATCTCAACACTGGGGAGGCAAAGGCAGGCAGATCTCTGTGAGTTCAAGGACAGCCTGGTCTACAGAGTGAGTTCCAGGACAAGCAAAGATACACAAAGAAACCCTGTCTCAAAATAACAAAAATTAAAAATAAAAATAGAGTTTAAAATGAAGCCATTTAAAGATGGAAAATACATAGCGAATCTGGATACTGTATGCTATTGTGTTGTCTTTGAATTGTTTGATGGCTGAGGAAGGAACAGTAGCTACTAAAAGACATTTGATTACAAATGCTGCTGGATTAATACAACATATATATTTTGAAAATGCTTTGGCTTCAAAATTTAAGTCAAAAGATATGTTAGTGTGGAGATGAGGTTCTGTTTTTGTTTCCACAGGAAATGAGAGGCTGTGGATTCATTCTGGGTTAAGAAAAATTAGGTTTGATCAAGGAAGACCCCCTGAAGAATCTCTGATAGAAGCAGATGGTCCAGATGACCTAATATTTCAGAGGACCTTTGTTAGAGATTCCTCTGAGTTCTACATTCAGAAGAGCCTCTAGACTGCTAGCAGAGATATGACCAAGCCTCACAGAATACTCTAGTCAGGACTTGATCATAATTCTAAATTATCTTTAGGTCCTCATAAGATTATCAGTGCCTCCATCAGCAGGAAGTAGCCTTGAAAACTACCCCCACATTCCCCCAAAAAATGGATTATAGATATTTATCTTTGTTTATAGTGTTGGTTACAAGTTGTTATGAATAATGGTCTGGAAAAAAAGCTAAACAAAGGAGATTAGATTCAGAGTTTTTGTTTTGGAAAAAAAGGGGAGGAGTACTGTAGGAAAATGGTCTTGTACCCTATCGCTTGTATTGTTTTAATAAAACACTGATTGGCCAGTAGCCAGGCAGGAATTATAGGTGGGGCAACCAGACAGGAAGTAGAGGTGGGGTGATGAGAACAGGAGAATTCTGGGAAGATGAAAGACACAGTCTGCAGTCATCACCCAGACAAAGAGGTAGCAAGATAAGACTGCCTCACTGATGAAAGGCTCCAAGCCATTTGGCTGACACAGACAAAAATTATGGGTTAATGTAGGATGTAAGAGTTAGTAAGAAGCCTGAGCTAATAGGCCAACCAGTTTATGATTAATGTAGACCTCTGTGTGTTTTTTTTGGGACTGAATGGCTGTGGGGCCTGGTAGGACAGAATTGTAGTAACAGGAGCGGCAGGGCTGCATCCCCAGCACCCCGGCCGCCTGCTAGATTATGCCCCGAAATAATTACACGGACACTGTATTCTTTTAAACACAGCTTGGCCCATTATATCTAGCCTCTTCTTGGCTAACTCTCGCACCTGGACTAGCCCATTTCTAATAAGGTATGTAGCACCTGTAGCACCCCAAGGTGGGCTTACTGGGAAGATTCTAGCTTACATCCATCCTGGGTCAGAGCTGAATCACGTCTGCCTCAAAGAACAGAGCTATTACGTCTGCCCGGGAGAGGGGAGCATGGCGTCTCTCAGCTCACTTCCTCTTCCTCCCAGCATTCTATTCTGTTTACTCCTCCCACCTATGTTTTAACCTATGAGGGCCAGCCAAGCAGTTTCTTTATTTTTTAACCAATGACCTTCCTCCATCAAGAAATTACTGCCAACACTTGAGTGCTGAGGGAAGCTTTCTCAGTCTTGCCTTGGTATTAAAAAGGAATCTCATCTGTGGCAAACAGCTAGCATGCCTTCTACTTAAGATGCCTGTTCTCCATAGTCTGCCAACAGGAACAGCCAGCTCCTCCTACAGAGGGGTAAAACTGGGGTCCATGGGGTGTGGGTGTGTTCTGCCACCTGTCAGTCCCCTCATCCTCTTCATTTTTGACATTGTTCTTTGTGCAGTAGTTTCTGGTGAGGCAAATACCAATCGATCACCCTGTCCCACAAAAAATGAATCATTATTTTTGTAGACATTGCTCCATCATCCCTTGGAACATGACTTCACAAGGAAGGGGGCCAAGTCACCAGATCTATTTTTAGCCATTATGTGTGTGTGCGTTAATATAATAATATTTATCTCCAACAGAAAACTGAGATACAGAGAGGGTAAGGAATTGACTCAGAACACACAGGAGTAGAAGCCAGATGGAAAATTAGACTCCTTAGCCCCTGGATGAACTGCTGCCTGTTATAGGTCTGAGATGAATGCCTAAGGCTCCTGAGACATGGACTGTTATTATAAGCAGGGCAGGAAATGAAGAGCCCACCCAGTCAGCCCATGGGGGGTACCAAGGATAGCTTAGTAATAACCACAGAAACGTGATTTATTATTGAGCCATCAAGGGGAGTGGGCTGCCACAGTGAGCACCTCTGCCCCAGCCTCTTTCTTTCATTTGCATAGGCCATGGCCATGTTGCTAACAACTCATTGTAGTCAGAACCAGGTTACAGAAAGGGAAGACACTCATTTCAGGAAGAACACCCAAGACTCTTACTTTGGAGCCAAGAAGGAGCCAGTACTCAGAAACTACACACACACCACACACATACACACTTATATAAACACCACACACACTACATACACACATATGCATACCACACACACTACACACACACACCACATTCACATACACTATACACACACTTGCACACACCATATACACATCACACACACATATGAAACATACCACACACACTACATACACATACTACATACACATACCACACATACATACTCCACATGCACATACACTATACATATATATGCATACACCATATGCATATGACACACACATAGGAACACATTACACACACTGTTCTTTCTTAATGACAAAGTACAACATTGGAAAGCAGTATTAACAAATTCCTGCAAGTCTTAGAAGCTGCCAATCTTTGAGATGTGACCAATCACCCCTTGCTGGTGCTGTCTCTTATCATTCTATCAGGAGAATGACAGCTGACAAATTACACTGGAGGGGGTCATTCCACAGCAAGCTTGATCCATACGCCTTGAAATGGAGAAGGTCATCAAAGCAAGAACTGGAGAATCATTGGGTCAGAGGGACCTAAGGAGATCTCAATATTTAAGTGTGACCTGGTTCTGGAGGGAATGCTAGAAAGATGAAGGACCCCAGCTGAGAATCAGGAAATCTTCCAGTTCAGTGTCTTTATGGGATTCTTGAGTGTGCAAGCCAGTGGCTCTCTGATTCTTAGGCCTTCCCTTGGGCTCATTTTTTTGTTTGTTTGCTTGCTTGTTTTTATTTTAGTCCAATTCTGATACATTCGTTTTGTTTTATCCTACTCTGTTTTGTTCCATTTTGTTATTATTAGTTGTTGTCTCATGAGAGACTGAAGGGGAGGGGATTCGAATGGAAGAGAAAGTATGGAGGAACTGGGAGGAGTAGAGGGAGAGGAAGCCCTAATCAGGATATATTATGTGAGAAAAAATCTATTTTTAATAAAAGGGGAAAAGAATAAGGAAACCTAAATAAATAAAGGAAGGTCTTTGTAGTAACAATTTATCAATATTGGCTCATTAATTTTAACAAATGTAGCATGCTAATGTAAGACGTTAATACTAGAGGGAGCTGAGTACCCTCCATATGAGAACTCTCAGAACTGTCTTCTCAATGTTCCCGTAAATTCAATCCTTTTACACAATAGTTTAATTCTCCTTTAAAAATAAAAGTCTTTTTCTGTGAATGGGGCATGTTCCCATTGATGCCATTCTCACACAGCCTGTAAAGGTGGGTATTTGATGAAGGGAGAGCATATGCTATCATTATGCCTGTTTAATACAGGAAATAGCCAGGGTTCTAAGAAGGTGATTAGGCAGAGTCACAGAGCTGCCAAGAGTAGGCATTAGGGCTCAGACTGCAGTCCCCTGGCTGAGAGGCCAGATGGGTCACTAAAGCCAGTGTTGGTTGTGAGACTGACGAATGGTCATGGCACCTGCGGGGATGGACGCTGAAGGGGAATGGCTAAGACCCTTGCCAAGGTCTGTCTCATACAATTTCAAGCCTTAGCATGCGATAATAAATAGCCCCCTTCCTCTTGTTGTGTTCCCAAATCTCCCCTACTTCCTAAATGTGAGAAACAGACCCAGAACTCATTTGAAATATATTTGTGTGCCCAGAAAAGCAAAATGGCTTTCTCCCTGTATCTGACCTCACAACGTGACCCCCTGGAAGGAGATATAGACCCACACAAGATGAGCAAGTGGATAAAGATGAGAATACCTCTGGCTCCATTTCTGTCTCTCATGCCTCCTTCAAGACCCTGATGCTTTCAAATCCATTTTTACCCAAATAAGGACTAAGAGATAGAATTTACTCTGATGCATCCTGGAAGTCTGAGAGGAAGGGACAGTGTCTATGGAGGGGTAGGTAGCCAGTCCCGACCATGGCCCGTGGGACAGTATGGGAAAAGAACAGAAAGAACTTCCCTATGCCTTGCTAGCAAATGAGCTGAGCTAGCTGCTCCTGACTTTGACCCAGCTGTTGCTCCTGGGGTGGGTCATTTTATTCTCTTCCTTCTTCTAAGCTTCCTTCACCTCTGAGTTTGGGTATGCCCTGATCTCCTTCATGCTCCATGGCAAAGGAAAACTCTGTCTGGGGGTTCTCACTGAGGGGGAAGAAAAACAAAGGGAGCAGAAGCTACAGGGCAATTTAGACATTGAATCTGGTCCCCAAGTCATGCCTGGAGATGTCCCTGGTCATTCCTAACAAGGGCTGAGAGGATCGAACCAGCATGGAACTCACCAAAGGCAACCCAGCAGCTGCCCACCGGATTTCTCATGCCTTGCTACAGAGTAGCTTGGTGAGGAAAGGAATATTGGTGACATCAAAAATGTATAATAAATTCTTTATGACCTTACAAACATACAGTTGAGCCTAACAATATAACACATATCAATCAATATGTGTATTGTATCTTATACAGATAAATATTTATTCCAAAATGAAGGTACATTCTGTTGGTATATGATTAAATGGGCCTTGGAGTGTGTATGGGGGCGGTGGGCGGTGTGTAGGTGTGTGTGTACATGGGGGATGGTGGGTAGGTTCTGTGTGCCTTCACCTGCCCTGATCCACTTGGTGTCTCTATTTGTCTTATCCAGAAAGATCTTCTAGATGGAATGAGGCCTGGGGAGGGAATATCCCCCTGGGGTGCTGGAAGATCCAGCAGGGTAGTGAAACCTTAGGAGATCCAAATCTCTAATGAGTCAGTCCCCTTCCAGCCTTAGCCTCAGGAGGAGGAGGCTGTGCTTCTGGGTCAGCCAGGGGATTCCTGACCACGCCCCTGACTTTCTCAGTGCCTTCTCATGAGCACAGGTGCGTGTGTGTGTGTGTGTGTGTGTGTATGTGTGTGTGTGCACGCACGCACACACACACACACACACACAAAATGCACTGCCTTGCTCTTGCCTCTCCTAAAGGCAGCAAATTACTCCTATCATTTTTTAAAAATGTAATCAACTGTATTTGATCTAGCAGGGGCTTTTGTCAGGACAGGTTTGAAAAAAAAACAGCTTGAAAAAGTGAATAAAATATAAATTAAAAAAGAAGAATGGGTCTGGTTACAATCAATAACCCCAGAATTATTGACTCCTCTGCCCATTACACCCTGATGCTGCTGTAATCTTGCTGGCAGATCCTATAAAGGACGCATCTGGGCAAGATGAGATGTCCATTGTCAAAAGTTATAATTCTCCTCGGCAGAGCTCCCAGAACAACAGCCAGACAGTTTCTGCAAGAGCAATCTGGTGTCTGAGAACCATATGACATCACTCTCAAAAACCCATTTTGTGCCTCTGCCCCAGGGCCATCTCTGTCCTGAGCTAGTTGGCAGAAAGGAAGCTGAACCGGAAGCTGGTGATCAGGCATGGTAACTGTTCCTTCCCTTTTCCAAAGCCCTTCTCTCAGCTCTGCACAGGGCACAGGGACTAGCACCACCACGCGGGTTGTTTCCTGGAGTCCTCCAGTTCTGTGTACAAACTGTCCACCAGGAATGGCTGTTTCCAGGAAGTTTGGCTTGACGGGGGAGTTCGAGTTGCCTTTCTAGAGATTCTCTCCTGGGAAAGGTCAGACAGGTCATGGGATTGCTTAAACTGGGGAGAGCAACTTGTATGGACAGACTTTAGGAAGCAAGATCTGGTGTCCAAGAGAACCCAAACCTATGAAAAGATCAGAAACAGCGGCAGCTGGGAGCCACCAGTCTTGCAGCCCGAAATCATTTCAGAGAGTCCTTCTGAACTCCTGGCTCAGTTTCAAGGAGATGTGAAGGGCATCAGCTTGGGAACTCTATAACCTTGACAAAGGCCTCCGGTCTCTGAGCCTCAGGACATTTTTTAAAAAAAAAAAATATTTATTTATTATGTATACAATAGTCTATCTGTGTGTATGCCGAAGGCCAGAAGAGGGCACCAGACCTTATTACAGATGGTTGTGAGCCACCATGTGGTTGCTGGGAATTGAACTCAGAACCTTTGGAAGAGCAGGCAATGCTCTTAACCACTGAGCCATCTCTCCAGCCCCCAGGACTTTCATTGGCATTGTAAGGTGGTTGGGATGGGTAAAGTCAAGGCACTCTCAAACATATGACAAATGACCAGATCTCTCTAGCCTTGGAACACAGGATAGGAGCTGTAACCCCAGCACATTCAGGCTTCCCAAGCCTTGCCATCCGATGCCCCTGTCACCATCCCAGAAAGACCTCTCCTTCATTCCCCAAGCCAAAAAGTGTTTGAGGGTCTCCCTGCCACAGCAAGACATCCAGAAAATCTGCATCCGTGGCACTCTGGTCCAAACCAGAAGCAAAGCCTATTATGTTTGGTGATGAAGATTTGTAGCCAGGAGTGAGCTTCCTTGGCGGCATGGTCTGCCCCTTTTATGAGCAGCAATTGCATAGCATTTGGTACCTGGGAAGGCAACAGGCAAGAGCTGACATGTGGAAACGCTCTATCACTCCGAGGAGCACAACGCCTTTGGTAATAAATATTGACGTTCATTAAGACAAAGCCAGAATTCAATCTATGCTGGGGAATTCTTTGCTTCCGGCCTCCAGAATGGCCCTTATTTACAGATGTCCCTAAGGGAATGAGACAGACTGGCTCACCTTGCTCCCCAAGATATATTTTATTCAACAAACTTGTCCTGGGAAAGCGTGTGTCTGACAAGCCAATTTGAAAATGAATTTGGTACAATTTTTTTTAGTTGATTATTTATTCTGAGAATGAATGCCTGTTCTGGTCAGGCTGACAGATCCAGGGATGAGGATGAGAAGGCTTTGTGCTCACTGCTCCCCATCCCTCCTCCTCCCCTAATGCAAGGAAAGTACATGGAGAATTTGGAGGCCTTGGAAATGGAGGCGTCTCTTGACTCTCACTTATCCATGCCCCGCCCAGTACGAATCATCTTTCTGACAAAAAGCCCACATGTCAAGCCTACCCTGTTGACAAGTGGGGTGCTAAAAAGTTTGGTGGGGGCTCTATCTACTCTGCCCTCTTGTGGGATTGAACCTGACTATTCAAAAACTATCATGATGTCCTGGGGCAGAGCTCTGGGGAAGGCTGTGGGGCAAAGAGAAGGCTTCCTGCCATGTAACTTCCAATGTCCCTGCTCCCTGCTTCCCTGAATCTTGTTGTTAGCCCCACCTTGCCTAGATACAGTAGCACATTGCATGGGAAGGTAACACAGTGCAGGAGTGTGCTCTGCGAATGCACGCTGTAAGCCTTCTCTCTCCAACAGGCCTTCCTGCTTGCCACCCAGGAAACAACCCTGACTCTATGGCAAAATCCTGGAGGAGGACCCAGTAGGAGTTTGAAGTCCAGAGGAATTTTGGAAAGAAAGGGGAAAAGAAAGAATCACTTTCCTCACAGAAGTCAACCCATAAGCTAATAGATGGGATTCTGGGGACCATGTGTTAGGAATCCATAGTAGCCTATAATTAAAACTATGTGGGAAACAATGGGCCGTGGAAGACCTTAACTATAATGATAAGAAGGCTGGATTCTGGACCTGGAGAGATGGATATCTCAGCAGTTAAAAGCATTTGATGTTCCTACAGAGAGCCAAAGTTTTGTTTCCAGAACATAGGTGATGACTCACAACTGTAACTCCAGTTCAGGGAATCTGCCACCCTCTTCTGGCCCTAATGGGAATTGCATTCACATGGTACACATACACACATGCAAGCAAAAATAGTCACACACACATAAAATATAAGTAAATAAATCATGATGAAGAGGGAGATAAAGGAGAAGGAGGAGGTAGAGGTTTGACAGTCCACATTTACCCAGGGAATTAGATTGGTTTGTTGGGTGGTTTCAGACCACCAGACCCAGTGTGCAAAGCTTACTAAAAATTAAGCCATTCTAATAATACATATGTGAAGAACCTAGTGTCCTATTCTCTTACATTACCTGAATTCCATGAGCTGAACAAACCTCCTCACTAAACCTCTTCCTCCCTCCTTCTGCATTTGTTTTCAGCCACTCATGGCAACTCGTGGCCATTGGTAAAACACGCGAGGTGGGTAACTGGGGCCTGGAGCCTGACAGGGATGTACTGTGAAGCTGGGGTCTTCTGCTAGGCCCACTGACCTCGTTGATCCCCTGACATGCAATCTGGCTACTGCAAACATGCACCACGTGGTAACTTCTCATACTAAACCAGGTAAGAATGGAATGTGGGTAATAAAAACCCACCAACTGGGGCAGGAGGGATGGTTCAGGAGTTTAGAGTTCCTAGTGCTCTCATGGAGGACCAAAGCTCAGTTCTCGGTACTCAGGTCAGGCAGCTCACAAATGCTTCTAACTACAGCACCAGGGGATCTAGTGCCCCCTTCTGGACTCTTCAGGAATCTTCATTCACACACACACACACACACACACACACACACACACACACACTCAATGTTTAAACTTGTTAACTTTAAAACTCCTGTACTTCCCTATAACCCCTGTGGCATGATAAATCCCAGCTTTAGAGCCAGTGTTTTTAAACCTCTTGGAAACCGCATACCCACTTACAATTATCAGTGTGCAAAGAACCATTTATTTTCCAGCCCAGCTGTAAGAGCGGCTTGGTTCTGGAGGTGAAAAATCATAAAATTCTAAATCAGGATCTAAAGAGTCCTGTTTTCTACCCAAGGGACTTTGGGTCTCAGGCCAGAGGCTCCTGGGATACCTGATAGACCGGGAGCCGTCTCCGTAGCACCAAGTATCAAATTAGCATCTCCCCTCGGAAGGCATGGTTTCAGCTAGCTCAGTCATATCATTATACCTGCTTGCCAGATGAGAAAGTGAAGGGAAGAGGCCCTGAGCAATTAAGCGTGTAGCCTAGGGTCACAGAGCAAGTCAAGGAAGGCCCATAGAAAGCACCAAGTCCTCCTGCCACACTCAGGCAGCAAGTGGGCAACCTGCCCTCGGGCTCCTGCCTCTGTGCACCTTCATCTCACATGGCTCAGCAGCCTGGCTGGCTCTGCCTCTCCTCCCACACACCTCAGCCAGCACATCATTGCCCTGATCTAAGCCTCCCCTGGCACCCCAGCCTGGGGCCTCTGGAGATGAGGAGGCACCTGCACAAGGGAGTGATGGCTGTCACAAAGAGAAGCCAGCGAGGAGGAGAGGAAAGCCTCAGAGCTCAGCTTCCACTTCATCTGCCAGCCCACTAATTTGGAGAGGGGAGTGTGAGTGACAGCTACGTATATAACGTCCCCCTGGGCTGCCAAAGAGAAGGTTTGCCATGCCAAAGGAGTGTGGCTACATATATAAGGTTCTGAATTCACCCCCACCACTACCGCCTACACTGTCCTGCTTGTCTTCAAAGTATTGATTCTCTGATATGTCAATCACAGAATTCTAACGAGATGCTAATCATCCCCAGTAGCAACAGAGGGCATGCGACAGCCGGGTCCAGCCTGTAGTTGCTTGCTCCTCAGGCCCCTGGCCATAGCCGTAGGTCCAAGGATGGCCATGGGAACATGTCTAAACAATGAGAGTTCTTTGCTGGGATGTGTCTTGTATGAGGGTGGTGGGGGAGGCTATAGACATGAACCTGCCATCTTGAGAAAGTCTCTACATGGAAGGACCTGAGATGCCCGCGGGAATATACAGGCTGTGCACATGGGTTCAAAGGAACCTGGTGGTCAGCTGAAGAAATGACTCAGTGGTGAAAACACTCGCTGCTCAAGCAAGATGACTCAGGCTGGGATCCCATGACCACGTGGGGAGCTGAATGCAGTAGCCCAAGGTCCACCATACCAGTGGCCCCATCAAGGAAGGGGGCGGTGGAGACAAAGACATCACTCCGCACTCACGGGCCACGGCCTGGCTGCATCGAAAGGAACAGATGGTTCTACATCCAAATAAGATGGAAGGTGAAGAACCACCTCCAGGGGCTGACCTCTGACCTGTATGTACCTACCCACTGTGGCACACATGTGTACACACATACAGGCACATACGAGTGCACACATATATGCATATACTTACATATGTATGCTCACAGTTACACACACTCCCTCTCACAAACTCAAACACAATCTGCTACAAACTCACATGTGAACATACACACTCATGTACTCATATACACACACACATATCAAAAACTCATACACACTCACACACACACAAATACCAATAAAAACTCTCATACACATTCTCACATACACCCACACACAAACACATACACTCACATAAAAACACACTCTCACCCACATATACTTATACACACATGCACGCGCGCTCACACACACACACACACATACACATTCTCACATACACCCACACACAAACACATACACTCACATAAAAACACACTCTCACCCACATATACTTATACACACATGCACGCGCGCTCACACACACACACACACACAAGTCCCTAATGCAACAGATGTGTGATTTCCCGGTAATATCTGCTGACACATGCCCTATTTTGCAAAATGTAGCTCAAATTGAGTTTCTGTTACTTACAACTAGACAGCCCGGATAAACGTCGAGGGACAGCTACAGCAAAACTCTCAGACATAAAATGAGCTGTTTAAACTGGCATTGGACTCAGGGCACAGACATAAAGGGAATCAGGCCAGAAGGACAGCAGGCAGCTGCCCTCAAGGAAGCAAATTCTGGGCTGCATGCTTCCCTTAGTTGGGTGATGGAATTTCATGGTCTTTGATGTTTAACCAAAGGCCAATTAGTTTTTAAATGTACTTTGCTGTCCCATGGAAGAGGGAGAGTACATAGGCAGGTCTAGCCTGCGAGCGAGCAATAGAGGAAACCAGTAGAGTTAAGACAGATAAAAAAGAAAAAAGAAAGAAAACAAACAAAACAAAATAATATGCAAATTGGTTGTCTCGGGTTTGTTTGGTGCCAGCTTGACACAAGCTAGGGCCACACAGGAAGAGGAACCTCAATTAAGAAAATGCTCCCATAAGACTGTTTTGTGGGCGAGTGTTCAGGACATTTTCTTGATTGATGACGGACACGGGAGGGTCCAGCCCACTGGGCATGGTGCCTTATCTGGGCAGGTGACTCTGAGTCGTATAAAAAAGCAGGTTTGGGAGAGCCAGGGGGAGCAAGCTGGTAAGCAGTCCTCCTCCACGGCTTCTGCTTCAGCTTCTGCCTCCAGGTTCCTGCCTTGAGTTGACATTCTGATTGACCTCCAGGATGGACTCTGACCTGGAAGTGGGAGTCAAATAAATCCTTTCTTCTTGAGTTGTGTTTGGCCATGATGCTTGTCACAGCAAGAGAAAGCCAGCTGGGACACAGATTGAGGGCTCCTAGTCTCATATGGAGCCTGGTCAGAGGAGCTGAAACCAAGACTCACGTTGTCCATTGCTTTAGGTCAGGCTTTCACCATAACAAAATACCTCCGACATCTGACTTATGAAAAGGAAAGGTTTATTTTGCCTCAAAATCTTGGAGGTTCTAGTCTAGTGTTGGGTGACTGTTTTGAATCTCTAGCAATGGTGTGTATATGGCAAAACTGCTTATCTCAGGAGCCAGGAAGTACAAACAAGACAGGAGTCCTACAATTTCCTCCCAGAATATTCTTCCGGTGACTCAGGGACCTCCTAGTTGGTACCACATCCACTTTCTAGCATCATCGCCTTGAGGACCAAGCTAAACATGGAGACCGTTGGAGGATGCTTCTCCAAACCACAGCTCTCATTTTAAGTATTCTCTCCCGGCTCTGGAGAGCTGGTTCAGTGGATAGCAGTACCCACCCTGTAAGCATGAGGATCTGAGTTCAAATCCCAGTTTCACATACATAAACCAGAAATGGCTATTGCACCTGTAACCAAAGCACTTTGGGAAACAGAGAAGGAAGAACACTGGGGTTTACTGGTTGCCAAACTAGTGTCAGGTTTAATGAGAAATCTTGCCTCAAGGAGACAGATAAAGCCAAGAGGGACAGAGCAGGGTCTTCAAATGTTTCCTATAACAACCACAGGTGCATGGGTATGGGTACATACATGCACCACACACACACGTGCTCACCACACACTCACACACAGTCACACATGGTACACACACTACAACATACTCACACCACACACTCACACTCACACACATGCATTCACACACATATATTACACCATGCACACACACGCATACACACACACATACCTCCAAATCAGCTCTGAGAAAATAACCACAGGTCCTGCTATATGTTCTGAGCCCAGGTGCTCTGCCTGTCTGCAGCTCAGCGTGCAGTTCTCAGAACCCTCCTCCTCCTCCTTCCACTCCGGTGCTGTCCTAACTCAGTCTGCACGCTCCTCTGCTCTGCGGTCTCCTCTGATGGGTCTATAGATCACTCTTCTCTCAACACTGAAGTGTAGATGCTGCTGGAGATACCATACATGGTATCCCATGGCACATTCCAGCCTGAGTTCCCGCAGAGCCCCAACTTCCCAAACAAGCCTACTAGCCCCATCCCTCGGGAATCTCAGAGAAGCGCTATCAATCAGACAGGATCCCATACCCATCCTTGGACCAATTGCTATGACCAGGGACTGAGCACTGCTGCTATGAGAGATGATTGACAGCTTCTTAGAATCACACAATTGACATGACAGAGAAGCAATTCTCTAAAGAAAGAAAGGATGAGGTAGGTGATACGTTGGGGTCAAGTCAAAACTACCGACGTCCAACCATACTCCGCGCACTTGGCAAAACACCTCATGAGTATTGGTCATGCCTTTGACCTCCTCTGACCCCCTTCTTATAGAAAGGGGCCCACAACTTCCGTCTAGCTCAGCTCTTCCTTCAGAGTAAATAACGGCTTTTGCTGTTTCATCTGCCCAGCAGGTCCTCTGCTCTAGTGTTCTCTGCTGGTCAAAAGCATTCATCTCCTACTCTTTGTTCCTCCTTGTCACTGCCTTAAGACCTTTTCCTCTTGTGAGTAGACTCTTGCAATGGCCTCTCCTTAGCTCTGTTCAAACGTTTTATTCAACGAGCGTTTATAAGGTGTCCTTTATATACTGAACTCCGTGCTATCT
This sequence comes from Alexandromys fortis, assembly GCF_014885135.2. Lineage (NCBI taxonomy): Eukaryota > Metazoa > Chordata > Mammalia > Rodentia > Cricetidae > Alexandromys > Alexandromys fortis. The sequence goes on from NW_026067973.1 coordinate 3,063,432, forward strand.
TCCTATTCTCTAAACCGTTCTACACACCACAAGCAAATTAATCTTCCTCAAGTACTCCTTTGATCGCATCATTCTGGGGTTCTAAAGTCTTCAATGGCTCCCCATTGCCTACTGAACATAGCTCACTCTCATCAGTCTGGTATTCAAAGCCCTCCATAATTTGTCCCCAACCTACCTTTCCTTGACACAGACTATGCTCCAAACGATCTGATCTATTTGCTTTTTTTTTTTTTTTTGAACAAGAATTGCTTTTCCATGCCTGAGTTTCACCCAGTCTATTTCCTCTGGATGAAAGTGCCCCTAGCTTTTCCTGATCCATCCTTACTCAGCTCTAACCCTCCCACCACCTTCTCTTGCTATACCTGCCAGAAGGGATTGCTATTGCTTTAGACCCTAAAATCCTGTGTTTGGGCCATTTGTGAGACACTCAGCAATGATGCTTTGCCCTGCGCAGCGATGGCCTATGTGAAGATTCTATCACACTTCCTACCTGATGTACCTGGAACCATTCTCTAAGGATGCTGTGGAAAAGGCAGAGAGGAGCATGGCACTTTCAGCTGGTGTGCGTGCATTCTGAGACAGATGTATCTTTGGATATGAACATCTGAAGATAGCCTTGGGATTCTGACCTGAGAGCAGCCACCTAGGAGAGGAGAAGTTCCATGAGTTTGGGGCCTCATCTCACAGGGCTTCATGGCCATGCCCAGAAAAGCAAGTTTGAGAGGAAACTCCAGGGTCACTACATTCTAGTTTGAGCATTCTCTAACCACCCCCAAGAGGTTTGGATTTGCTCGTGTTTTCTAATTGGGAGGATGTGCAGAGAGACCCATCGGGATTGAACCTGCACTCAAGGGTAATAGCAGAAACTCCTTTATTCTTGATTCTAAATGTTACCATGTTCGTGAGAGGTTTAGATTTATTTTTGTTCTCTGCTCACTAATCTTTGTAACTGACATCGTTTGCCTTTTGGTGTTGACTCATAATGAAGCCCATGCCACCACTAACAGAGAACTGGTTCCCCATGATACCCTGGTACTTTTTAACCCACCCAGGTCACTGCCAACACCTCTTGACTCTGATGGCCCATTGTTTCAACTTTTCTTTTTTCTTTTTCTTTTTTTTTTTTTGTTTAGTTTTGGTTGACTCTCTTTTGCTACATGATTTACATCTTTGTAAATGGTTTAAAACTTTTGTCTTTTTAAGGCAAAAGGCTATCAGTAAATAAAGTAAACACATCAACCACCCAGTAGATGAGAAAGCGTTTCATTTTATTCTGAGGAGAGAGGCCAGTGTGGAAAATGAGTCCTTGGATCAGTGGTTCTAACTGAGAGCAGAATCAGAAAGAGCAGATGGAGCAGGCAGTGCTCTGAGGTCAGAGTTGTAAGAAAAATTAGGACTTGTGTGGAAAACAGAGACTCAGGAAAGATTATGAAGGCTGAGAGCCAGAAGAGAGGAGAGTGGCTCCCAAAGGCAGTAAGGATGGTAAAACTTTAGACAAACCATGACAAGGCTGCATTCGGGTCGCTAACCCCACAGTCCTCACCCCCACAGAAAAGAGGGTCTCACTGTAGCTCTGAAGCCCCTGTGCAAAGGACCCCAGTGGGATTCAGATGGAGGAGTGAACTCAGGGATTAGAGAGAAAGAGTTCTGCCTTCCTATGGTGAAGTGAAGCAAAGTCAAGGCAGACTTAGCGTTGGGAGCAAGGGCGCTGAGATGGGGTGTCCTGAAGAAGCAGAGACATCTGCACCAAAAGAATTGAGAGTTACGAGCCTGCAGCCCTATAGCTTACCTAAGTGTTCATCTTTAATTCGCCCAGGTCTTCTCTATAAAGAAATAAAGTACAATGTAAGTATCAGAGGAGTGATGGAGACAGACAGGACAAAGTGGGTGAAGCGGGAGGTCTTGGCTTCTGGGAGGGAGGCAGCAGCAGACACTCACCTAAATGAGACAGACATGGTTGGGCTAATGGGTTGTCTTCCCCCTGACCCGTGTAAGTGTGAACACCTTTAGGATGGCATAGATGTAGATGACAGGGCGTCAGAGTACATAGCAGTGAACTTTCACAACAGGATCCAGGGTCCTACGATACCATCGGACGTAAGCAATGAGAAAGGTGCTTATTGGTGGCCCTTCACTTGCTCAATCAACACTTATTGGATATTTAATGATTTCTGAGCACCGTGCTGGGGAATGGAGACAAAAAGAATATTAACACACACTTATTGTCCTTAAGGAGCTCCGAGCGCAGGGAGGAAATCGATATGTGAATAGAGCATTACAGTGTGCGGCATGGGCAACACTACAGTTAAGGCTGGTGCAAAACGCTGCAGTCAAAGCGGGCTAATGGGACGCAGCAACGAACTCTGCATAAATGAACCCGGATTCTGAAGGATGAGTAGGAGCTTCCCAGGCAGAAAAGCAAGCACAGGCCCTAAATAACAGAGAATGCACTTGCGACCCTGAGAGGTTTGGGAGTGGTTAAAAGAGAGGGCATAGTAAGAGATGCAACCAAATGTTTGGAGTGAGCCTGGGGAGACTCCCAAGATGCCATCTTTGCCCCCTTGGAGCAGAGCTTTAACTTCAAAAAAAAAACTTAAAGAAAAGTAGCCCTGGGGCTGGGAAGCTGATTGAGAAAATGAGAGCGCTTGCTGTGCAAGCACAGGGACCTGAGTTCAAATCCCCAGCACCCACATAAAAATCAATTGTGGTTATATTCTCATGTAGCCTTGAACACTATTAGGGGCAGAGACAGGAGAACCACAGGGGCTTGCTCCGGGTCAGTGAGAGACCCTGCCACAGGTAATAAAGTGGAGAATGATAGTGTGGGACACTTCATGTCCTCCTGTGACGTGGACACACACACACGCACATAGACACACGTGCATACATGCACACACACATGAAAAGGGAGAGGGAAGGAAAGGTAGCCTTTGAACTTCCTGGTAATTAATACCAACCTCTAGGAAAGTTCCAGAATCTGCTGAGGCTCCACCTTCAAATCACCATCAGAGAGACCAGCTTCTGCTGCTTCAGGAAAGAGGGAAGGCTTGGAGGCTGCAGGATAGTTGAAAGGTTGACCATGGGCACAGGAGAGTTGCCGGGGTGGGCAGCAGATGCCCAGTTTTGCTTAGATTTCATTCTGCACTTCTGAAGACCCAGCGTGGGTCCTCCATCCTTCACACGACAGCAAGAGTGAATTTGCATGCCAGGAAAAACTGAAAGGCCGTACTTCTTCCTTCGAATCAAGTTGTTATTGTTCAAATACATTATTAACGATCAGGGCCGCAGTCGTTTATAACGTGGTCATCACAAAGCAGCTGTTACCATTTACGCACGGCTCTCCGTGTGTTTGTTATTAAGGTAATATTTTACCATGCATGTGACTTGCTCAGGGGCTGTATACCTAATGCTTGCCTCCAACAGATCCCCTGCTCCCATCTTAGAAGTAATCACTCCTTCTCTTTCTTTACAGGGTTGCCAGATGCCAGAGAAAGGGGAGCAGGAGCAGGAGATGAATACAGGGAGTTATGACAAATGGAAGCAAGAACACAAGCTATATTTTCTCCTATTCTTTCTTCTCCTTTGCCACCCCCACCACCACCACCACCCCGACCAGTGAATGAAAAATAAAGACGCAGAAACCCTCAGGAGCCCCATAACTTTCCAATTTTTATTTAAAAATAAGCCTGCTGCCGTGGTTGTCGCCACTTCCAGTCGGGAAACACGCGCTCGAAACCCACTGCCCGATATTTATGTACGAGAAGGTAAGTGCTCTAAAGAGAAAAAATAAATCAGGTTAGACCTTACGGAAGGTGTAGGGGATTCGCTATAAAAGAGATCTTGGCAGCCACCACTGTCCTTTGAGGAACTTGTGAGCCAGCAGATGCGGGTGGGGAAAGAGAGGGACATAAGATGCTTACACGGCCTCTTGTTCTGGCAGTGCGAGAGCTTCACATCTGTCGAATGGGGAGGCAAGGGGAAGAGACACCAAGGCATTCTCCCACGTTATGGACTCTCTATGGCAATATAGAGAATTCAGGGAGGGCAAAGTAATGCCCCAGGAGCAGGGATCGAGTGTCTTTCTTCCTTTCCGACACTAGGCCAACCATCTGAGCTTCCCCTCACCAATCAGATGAGCCTAGACATTTGCACTGAGGGCTTCGGAAACCTTAGCAGGTGCCCTCTGGAACATTCTGATGGAATGAAGAAGGGATGGTCCAGGCATCCCTGGCATAGAGACAAAAGGCACCATTCTGAGCACCTGCAGAAAGTCAACCATGTGTCCCGGGGAGATGAGTGTTCAGAGCAAATGGATAAAAAGAAGCAAGGCAACTTGCAGCCTGGAGAGCGAGCTGAAGGTAACCTGGCCAAGGGAACAGGAAGAGCAGTATTACAGAAACAAAAATAAGCAAGAGTCCTGCGGCGACTAGGAGTGTGGCTTAAGGAACCAAGGGAGATCCATAAGTCGGAGCTCAGAAAGCAAGGAGAAGATAAAGTAGGGAGAGGACAAAGGAAGTCAGGTGTGGGCACGTGCACTTATCATCCCAGTACTCAGAAGTCTGGGGCAGGAGCACAATGAGCCTGAGGCTAGCCTGGACCACATAGGGAGCTTGAGGCCAGCCTGGGCTATGTATGTGGTTAAGGGAATCAACAGATGATAGAGAGCATTGGTAGATTAAGAGTCATTGAAAACCAGTTCGCATTCAGAAAGGCATTGTGACCAGATGTGGGTTGCACCAAAAAGCCTCCTTTGGCTTGGAGAACAACTTCAGGGACTGTCATGTGTACAGTAAGGGATGTCATGTCACCAGAAGTTCATGACTCTTGAGCTATGATGGTGGCAGAGACTGAAGGCTAAGAAAGAGAGTCAAGAAATCACCAGCAGCCAGGCAGTGTTGGCACATGCTTTAATCCCAGCACTTGGGAGACAGACGCAGGCGGATCTCTGTGAGTTCGAGGCCAGCCTGGTCTACAGAGTGAGTTACAGGACAGCCAGGGCTACATAGAGAAAC
>NW_026067973.1:3068449-3109098 GCF_014885135.2 Alexandromys fortis
CTCTCTCTCTCTCTCTCTCTCTCTCTCTCTCTCTCTCTCTCTCTCTCTCTTTCTCTCTCTCTCTCTCTCTCTCACACACACACACACATTAAATTTTTAAAATTAATTAAGTAAGTAATTAATTAGATACATTAAAGGAAGGAAGGAATCACCAGGAAGCAAAATCAACAGGGACTTGATTGGTTAAAATAAAGGGAAATGAAAGAAGGGTAACTCTGGGTCTGATATACAAAAGAGTAGCCTTTTAGGACTTGGAGAAAAGAAACAGAGGAAGAGGGCCAAGCCTGTGTGTGAGAACAGCAGATTCAAATCTGAAAACGGTGTGCTGTAGGCACCCTAAACACCTAAACAAGACAAAGGTGTCATGTGCATGGATGTGAATATGGCCCTGGGCACCAGGGACACATCTGGAGTAGACAAACGAAAAAGGCATTGGCGTGTGGACACTATTTCAGGGCCAGTCACGTGGGAGAGGCTACCTCTGGAGGAAAAATAGAATAAGCAAAAGATGTTTGATGCATTCATCCTGGGGAACCCCAAAATACAGATGTCAGACTGCAGAGGAAGAAGTCACCAAGGAGCCTGAGATGTCTCCAGGCAGAAGGAAGGAGTCCAGAGAGTGTCACTGCAGACAAAAGGAGGGCATTTCAGCAGGAATAACGGTCAAATATTACTGAGACGTCAAGAGAGAGAAGAATGGAAGATACTCATTAGATATATCAACGCCAAGGTCACCACTGACCCAAGCCCTTCCAGTACGGAAAACAAGACCTGGAAGAAGACTGGTACAAAGTTCTCTCTGAACAAATGCTGACACGTGTTAAGCGCTTCCTTTAAAGTCTTTTGGGAGCACACCTACAATGCTAGCAGGAGGCAGAGGCAGAAGGATCAGGAACTCAAAGTCATCCTCAGTCAAACAGCCAGTTGGAAGCCAGCCAAGGCTACATAAACCCTGTCTCAAAAAAGAAAGAAAGAAAGAAAGAAAGAAAGAAAGAAAGAAAGAAAGAAAGAAAGAAAGAGAAAGAGAAAAAAGAAAAACGTGTGTGCACGTGTGTGCATTGTGTGTGTGTGTATGTGTGTCTGTGTGCATGTGTAATCAGAGATATGAGTGAGTGTTTTAACAAGAGAGATTAAGATTAAATCCAGAGAATTTTCTGACAGGAAGCCTGCAGAATGTCCATGAAAGCTGACCAAGATGAGCGATAAAAGCAGGATCAGGACACATCCGTATGTGTCTAGGACAGGTCCGTGCCCTTCCTGGGGGCAGAGGACCACCCCAATCATCGGTGTGGAGTGTTTCTGCTCAAGCTGGCCTTGTCCTGCCTGCCCTGCCTCAATGGGAGGACAGCCTCCTCATTCTAATAAGCCGGGCAGCCTGGGTTAACGTGAACCCAGCCATCTTAGCACAAAGCACCCATAGGACAAGCAGAGAAATATATGTTCGCAGGGCCAGCCGGGTGGCCAGGATGACAATGTAATGCCCGGCCTCGGGTCAGTAATGGGGAGGTATTAGTCATCTCTTCAGACCTCGGCTCCATTATTTCTGCCGGAAATGTGAGAACAGCTCTCACTAATAACGTGTGGAATCACTTCCAACTATTTGCCTTTCAAGTCAGCCTCCTCAGGTCGGGTGACATATCTCGTTTAACAGGGGTGCCATTAGAGGGAAGATTTAACGTACAGCTAAAAGCATTTGTAGCGGGAGCTGTGGGTGGGTTCCTTTTTAAGCTTTCTGTGGCTGGTAACTTGTGTCTCTTCCCTCCATGCCTTTGGGTTTTGTTATTGGATCCTTTTTCTCTTCTGGAAAAGGTTGGTCATTAACTCTCCCATGCCCAGGACATCCTCTGGCATGAACAGGGCAGGTCTACAGCTGAACCCAAAATCTCTGTGTCAACCAGAGACTGTGTAAGACTCAGCAGCCTGGGCCTTAGGATGACTCCAAATCTCACCATTCCACACATAGCCCCTTGCCCTGCTGCTGTGACCTGTTGGCTTTTCACAAAAATATGTCACAGACATACCTAGTGTGGTGGTTGAGTGAGATGCCCCCCACCATAGTTTCGGGCATTTAGATTCTCGATCCCCCTTAGTGGTGCTATTTGGGGAAGTTTAGAAGGTGTGGCCCTGCTGGAGGAAGAATGTCACCTGGGGGAGATTTGGAGAGGTTAGAGACTTGTGCCATTTCAAGTTCACTCTCTGTACTTCCTGCTTTCAGTTAAGATGGGAACTTTCTGCTTCCTCCTCCTGTCGCCATGCCTACCGGCTGTCACGCTTCCTCGTTATGATGGACTTCCATCCCTCGAGAACCATAAGCCCAACTAAACTGCTTCTTCTCTAGGTTTCTTTGGTCATGGTGTTTTACCACAGCAATAGAAATGTAACTAATAGGCTTGAAGTGTGACTACAAATTAACCAGCCCATGAATTTACATATCTACTAACAATAAAATCCTGCCTTTTTCTTTGTTTGCAGAAGGCCAACAAAGACACCAATAGGAGAGGGAAAAAAGAGCCAAGATCATAGAAAAAGAGATAATCATTTTATTAAAACTTGTTGATTTGAGCGACACTTTACATTTTTGTCCCCCTTAAGGGCTGAGACCCTTTAAGGCCCTGCTTGTGCTTCCTAAACCTTTGTCCCTAGGTCATCATCGTATCATCTCTATATCTCTATCTATGAAAATAAGAGCCTTGTGTATGGGAGAGGTGCTGTAAGCTCAGATCTTTCTGGGACACAAGTTACAAATGATAGACATCTCAACCAAAGAGCCAAAGGACAGGGAATTCACTACATGGTATGATCAACTAATTGCACAGTAGGCTTGATTACACATACCTGGAAGTGGCCCAGAAAGCTCCTGAAAACTAAGTTCCCCTTTCATTGTTCCTTGGTTACATTTCTTAAGTCCTGGCTCCATGTCATACAAGACCTGGTCACACGTTTCTGAAGCTCCATCAGGATGACTTCCTCACCACCTGGGAGTCTAATAGAGGCAGAGGGACTTCTCTTGTCTGCCCTGACTCACCCAGGTCCTACGTCTTACATTGATTGGGTAAATTGGCTTAGGTGCTCAACCATAATCAATCTAAATGTCTAAAACCTGGAATATGACGCTGGTTTACTCTTGCATCTTAGAATCCATCTAGAGGAGACTGCTGAAAAGAGAACGGGGAGTGGCATGAAGGATGTTTCTCCAAAAGAAATACACAACATCTATCCAAAAATAAAAAAGAGAAAGCTGTCAACAGAAAAGGTAGACAGCCAAGCATATAAACAAACACTGAAAATAATAATTTCCTATCCTACCGTATATGCAACGTAAGTGCTATTTGACAGCAACGTGGACTAAAGATACATAACCAAGGAAAATCCCATGAAGTCTCCCCCAAAACTTTTCAGCCAAGGACCCTCGTCCTGCTGCTTAATAATATATCGAATGGACCACATCACAGCACTTTTCTCCATCCATCTCTTGTTAGAGTTGTTACTGTACAACTTGGCACTTCCATCAGTAACAGGTTAGGCATTATTCATGTATATCATGAGGCCCTAGAGCTTTCCCAGCCCAGCCTCTCTTGTGTCCACCTCCATTCTGTTCTTCACTCATTGTCTCCTGACAGTTTTACCTGCTTAGAAGAAAAACCGAGAGACCAGGAGACTCGGGAAAGATTTAAGATGCTCACAGGGGCTCCCTCTTATGCTGCCTCTGTTACAGATTTTCTCACGTATCTCCTTACTGGCTTTCCACCTTAAAGACAATCTTCGGGAGTCATCTTTGTTCTTCCCCGTGCCTTGGACAGTGTCTGGCTCAAGGGAAGCTCCCAATTAAGTGAAGTGGCTGCCCTAGATCTCACTCATCATCATTCCCAGGTTTCTACAGAAGAGCCTCATCCGTGGGAGCTAGAGAAAGGGAAGGTCCCAGCCCTTGTAAGACAGCCGTGAGCACAGCACTTAAGTGGGAGGGGCAGTGGTGCTTGCTGGTCTTCCTTCTCTACGAACTAGCACATAGAGATGGCACAGGGATAGGAAGATTGACAGGCTGCAGAGGTGGACTGAGCTAGCCAATGGAGGTGAGTGTGATCCAGGATGCAGTCAGTACTCACGGAGGCAATGTTAGTGGAAGCAGTCAACAGAAACCCTCATAGGCAGACTGACAATATGGGCACAGCTCTGGACAGAATGTGGCCTCTGTAGCTTCAGCAAGCTAAGAGAACGGGCTCAGGAAACTAAATGGGGGTAGGGAGGGACCAGGGGAGAAGCCAGCACTACAATCAATTCTGGAATCAAGGGGTTAATAAAGAACCCAGGACAAGAGACCCAGTAGTATGATTCAGTAGTGAGACCAAGGCCAGTTCAGAACAGATTAAAGGAAGGGTTTTTCCTGCAGACTGTCCCCAGGGTCTCTAAACAGACACCCAAGTGCAACATTCTGCCTACATGGAAGGAAATGTCAGTGTTCTCAATGCCCAGTTAAGGCAGGCTTAGTAACCACATGCGGCTAGCCAGGAAAGGCAGGACTGACAGGCTGGACCCCATGAACACTGTTTCCTGGCAGATTTTCAGGTCCAGTATATGTATCCAAGGCCAGAGGCTGAACTACTGCCAGCCACATATGATCTCATGGGTCTCCCTAGCCAACCAGCAGCAAGAGCAAGAGACTCCAGAGGTTCCCTCAGCTTCAGAGAAAACTCTGCAAATACAACTCGGTTTTTAAGGGTTAAGCCATAGCCCCATGAGGAGGCTGTGAGCCTCCTCTGAAGGGCAGCTCCAGCAAGTGGGCTGAGACCAAAGGAAAGGCACGAGGCTGCGGAACTGAGATGGCTTTAGCAGCAACTCCAAAGAACAGCCCTTCAATCGGCTCAATTGTCTGAGTTCTCAACAGCACTGGCTAGCTCCCACCAGCCTAGCTAATAGGGCTGAGGTGCCAGGACCACGGCCTCTGTCCACCAGGCCAGTGATCTGCTGCTCTGGGTCTCACTTCTGCAGTAAGCAGGGGACAAATGATAGGTCCTAGCTAGGTGCGTGCGCATTCTACACCTACTAGGTGCACCCTCACCCCCCTCTCTTCTCACCTCCTGCTGTGCCCACCACCACTCCCAGTCAGCCCTTCGCTGCTTAGTGACTTGGGCTGCAGCATCTGTGCATGGTGGGGGCTGAGGAGCAGGGTAGCTAGAACATGACTGACAAGAGGGGAGAAAAAAAAAAAAGCAAGAGATAGGTCATGATCTGGCCTTCTAAATCCCTAAGTCCTGAGCTCCTGCCCAAGAGAAAGGTGAACATATGATATCTGAGTCTGGCCTCCACTGCTAGATCCTGTCCCCTCCCTGCCAACCCCCCTCAAATTCCAAGGGAGGAAACTGAGGCAGAAGAACACCTTTTGCAAAAGTGCAGTGTTGGGGTATAGTTTCTTTGGACTCTGAATTTCTTGAAAGTGGCAAGACAGCGTTTCTCACCTTGTCCCCTTGAGACGTCTCTAGGCCTATCCCTCCTTCTTCCCTGGAGTTCCCTGAGAGGACCCAAGTAAACTATCTGTTAGGCCATCCAAGCCCAGAAAGGGTGCTGTCAGTGTGGTGTAGTAGCTGCGGTGAGTAGCGTGGGTGTAAAGGCACCACTGAGGCCCCTGTACTCAAGGACTCGCCAAGGGAGGGCGAAAAGCCATACATGTAGGAAACCAGCAAGAAGACAGCAGACAGGCTGTTCCTCTACACCTGGGGGCTGCCGGGTAGGTCCGCTCATCATTGGCCTCCTTGACAGCCTATTCTTGCTTGATATCTGTCAGCCTGGTCCTGCTGACCCTCGGGTTGGAGCATCAGTTAGCCACCATAATGAGAGCACCCTGGAGCAGCTGCCATTTCTTCTGGAGCCTTGCTGGAGAAAGGCAAGCCAAGGCGAGTCGGTCTCCTGCCCACTCTGTCTGCCACGCCCTGCCCTCGCTGCTCTTCTCTCTAGAGTGCACACATCCCAGCCACCGACTCTCCCTTCTTCATCAGTCTGCTTGGACTCCCCTGGGAAGACCTCAGACACTCCTGCTGGGTCTGCACCACTCCGCTGCTCCAAACCCACTTGGGTGAGAGGCCTGGAGGGGTGTGCAGCAACACAAACACTGGACAGGCGGGCGGGAGGTAATGGTAGAAAAAGTGAGACCCATGACATACTTAACCCACAGGAGCTAAGCCCTGGCCCTCCGGCATGAACCACAAGCCATTACCTGTCCCTGGTCACTAAACAGGCTATGGAGAATCTCAGAGGGGAAGACCCTGCTCCTCTCTCCCTGCCTGTCATGGACTCCCTGCTCAGGGGAACCCCCAAGCCACCAATAACCCTGTCCTACCCCACCCCTTTTGGCAGTGGACACTTTATTGCTTTCTTTGAAGAGCCCATTGCCTCCATGGGCACAGGCAGATGACGCTGGGCCAGGGGTGCTTAGCTACAGGCCTTGGACAAATGAGCTCTCAATGTCGCATATGGCGCAGCTTCTGGGCCTTTGAATGACCCTTGCTGTCCAGAGCTCTCCAGATGACATAAAGGTCATGGCAGGGACCACAGGCCAGGTTTCCCTGCTCTTCTGGATGAAGCCTGGGCAGCCCACCCTTCACTCCATGATCTTGTGCTTAAGATCAGTGTACCCCAGCCCAGCAATCTACCCCCTGGAATTACCTGGTCACTCCAGTCCACACGTATACTGCTCTGTGCACACTTCAAATCCACTGTCCACACGTCCACACTTGCTGGGGACTGGCTTTGTTTGACTAGCAGTTGCTCTGTGTGTGTGTCTGCTTCTCTATCTGAGGATAAGACCATCACAGGCAGTAAGTAAGCTTTGCTTGTTTTGATTCCCACTGAGCTGAGCATAGGCTGATATGGGGTAAGTGCTCAATGAATACTCATGCACTTGGTTAATGGATGGGCAGCCTCGCAGGGGCCTCACTGGGAAAGGAAGGGAACCTCAGTCTCCTCTGACTCACCTGGAGAGACCCAAGGTGCTATATCCTGGAGGTAGAACCCAGCTGGCTAGTCCTGGCTCTCTCCCATCAGCCCCCTTGGCCTTCTGAGTCCTTATGGGTTTGAAGAGGCTGGTGCTTGTGGCTCTTACCAACATCAATTTGCAGCCACCAGGATGTAACTTCACCCTATGCTGCGTTTATAAATTAATCTCCTGGGATTAGATTCTGTGTTTTAGTAACACTCCCGAGGCATTGTATTTACACATTAATAATAAAAGGGAAAAAAAGTGAGACAAGTTCTGACAACTTTCAATAACATTCAGAAATAAAGTGTGAGGCACAGAAGTGTCCAAAGTTAATTAAGACCATTTGGTGCCGACGAGGGTGGGGGGTGCTGCCTGCCGTTCTCCGACAGGTGCTATTTCTGAAACCCAATTTCCTTGTCTATAACATACCTGATGCCTGCAGAAGAGGAGGCATCGAAATAAACCAAACTAGCAGCATGACACTGGACTTCTGTTCTGTATTAAAGAAGTCTGGACACTTTGCCAGAGAAGTGGGAGGCCCCAGGAAGAGGAAGGCCTGCAGCGAGCGTGTGCATCTGCTCCTCGCAAGTGGGGTCTTGGAGGAATTCTGCGGTACCCTGTTCCCTGGAGCGCTCCACTAGCAGTGACAATGAACTATCAGACATTTACCTGGCGAATTCTGCGTACTATCACACCAGAAACAAAATGGAGAGATCTCAAGAACGGCCGTGGGCTGAACCTAGGCGTCCCTGCCGGGTAATTAGTATCGTTTATCTCACAAGGACCTCATGTTGGCGGGCAGGTGCACTGCAAGTCGGCATTTTCTCCGTTTCCGGTTTCACTTTGTTTGATTTTCGAATAGTGATTTTAACAATGCAAAGCCTTCCTCTGGGGGATGAGAAGGAAGAAGGAATTCTTTTTGTGTCTTTCCTTGGATTGCTGGGTGTGAGGCGTGACAGGAATAAGGGGAGACCTTAGGAGAAGCTAGATACGGGCCCCTGGTGAGGACATCGCCTCAGCAGAGCACTGGGTTCCACAGTCCCCAGAGTGCTTCCTGCTTTGTTTATTTAAGGGACAGATGAATCTCCTCCTAGCCCATGGGATTCCCCTGGGCTGTTTCCCTCCCACACCCCAGAACCTGGGGGAAAGGCATGAAGTCAAAAGCACCACACACCTCAGCCACATCACAAACAACTCAACCTTTGAATGAGTCTGTCCATCTAAAAAGAAAAGACACAGCGCAAAACAGAAACGGAGTTTGGGAGGGCAATAGCCTTCCATGTTTCCTGCACGACCCTGTGTTCCTAGCCTAAGATATTCACTAGGGGACCCTGTTTTCTAGCACAAGATTCTTCCCCTTGGTTATAATAGATTACTCTCAGGTAGCTAGGCAGATTTTATCTCTCTTTCGAATGCATTTCTTTAGATGGCTAAGGTGGGTGCAGCTGGAAGTTCAACACAATGTTTATTTTGAATTTGTTAATTTGAATTTAGAACAAATTTAAAATAAAAAGAACTATCGCAAGGGCAAAGCCCTCTTGATAATGGATCTGAGCCTACAACAGGGACTCCTAGGAAATTATCTCCTGTTCATGTTGTGTGCTTGTCACAACTGCAGGACTGTTTGTTCTAGAGGTCTTCAGGTAAAGACATGAGTTAGAGATGATGCTGTCCATGGGTAACTTTTTTTTAAAAATTTATTTATTATGTATACAATATTCGGTCTGTGTGTATGTCTGCAGGCCAGAAGAGGGCACCAGACCTCATTACAGATGGTTGTGAGCCACCATGTGGTTGCTGGGAATTGAACTCAGTACCTTTGGAAGAGCAGGCAATGCTCTTAACCACTGAGCCATCTCTCCAACCCATGTCCATGGGTAACTTGATAGAGAAAATATGAGTTCAGAGAATGCCAAGCTGGGCTGCATAGCAGGAAACATCACCTAGGCAGTGCCAGCAGCCTATAGGCAGACTATAACTATGCCAGCAGCAGTTCCCAAATAATCACTGAGAAACTTAATATCAATTATAAGTGCTCATCCAATAGCTCATGTTTGATACTAGCTAACTCTTACATTTTAAATTGACCTGTATTTTTTATCTACCCTCCTCCACCTGGCTCATGGCTTGTTATCTCATTCTTTTACAAGTCCTGCTTCCTCTGTGTCTGCTGGCATCTCCTCTGACTCCGACCTTCTTCATCCCAGCATCTAGTTTGGTTGTTCCACTTATACTTCCTGCCTGCCTACCTGCAAGTTAGTTCTTCATTATTATCACAATGAGAGTAATACATTTTCACAGTGTACAGAAGAGTTTCTTCACAGCTGCCTATGCCCAACAGGCTAACCTGAAGGAGCACACCTGACCAAAAATATTTCAGTTTCTTTCCAAAATTCAAACGAGCAAAATGATCGCATCATCTGCCCGGTAGAACTGAGAAGACAGAGCTGGGTGTTGAGCCAGAAAGGATCCTATGCTGTACCGACACTCTAGAATCTTAAACAGACTGATGTGCAACACGACACCAAGTCATTCATTCATTCTCCCTCTACAGCTTATGTCTGGATCCCCTCTGAAAAGAGGCAGAGCAATGGGTCCAAAGTTATCATTTAATTACAAAGCAAAGAAAATCAGAGCACAAACTCTGGAGTGATGATTATAGATATCACAACCACACCTGCTTTGGGGGCACCACGAAGGCTCACAGTGAGGAGTACAGATTAGAAGCCAGCATGTGCCCAAGACTTACTGTGAGATGTGGCCTCGGGAACTCATGATGGCCAGGCCATCCTCCAATACGTGACTGTACCCCAGCCCCTCAGAGGCTCATTCTTAATCATCAGGACAAATATCTCTGCTACATCTTGCATCTTCAGTTATCCTTCACAGGGCCAGGGCCTGCAAATTTTCCGAAAGAGAGAGAGAGAGAGAGAGTGAGAGAGAGAGAGAGAGAGAGAGAGAGAGAGAGAGAGAGAGAGAGAGAGAGCGCTGAGTCTTCTGGATGTCAGGATCCAGGATCTAGATAAGTTAGCCCTTGAGAGCTCAAACTTTTTTTTTTTTATTGCAATAGGACATTCAACATGAGAGTCTAGAATAGACTGGATTTGACTCTTGTTTGCTTAGGTAGGTAATGCTGTCTCTCAGCTGTGGGTCAGTTTTTTTCTCTGCATAGTATTGTTAATAACAACTTACTCCCAGAGGTACTACAAGGCTATTATTGATGATTAAATTCACTGATTCATTTTCAAATGTGTTAAAAGAAGGCCCAGCATTACTACCAACATTAACAAGCTTGGTTTAAGCCCTGATTGATAAGAAGTTGGACTGAGTGAATTACGACTCCATTTTCTTCTCAATATTAGATGACCCTATAACTTTTCTTTACTATTGTAAAATGTATCTTATCTTGGTCAAAGACATAAAGAGAGGGGAAGGGATGAAAAGAGGAACAAAGGAAAAAAGAAGGCAAGAAGGGAGGAAGAGAGGGAGGGAAAGAGGGAAGGAAAGAGATGAAGGAGGGATAAAAAACAACAAGGGAAGATAGAAAGGCAGGAGAGAAGGGAAGGAAGGAAGGAGGGAGGGAGGGAGGGAGAGAAGAAGGGACAGAAGAAGGAAGGAAGGAAAAATTTTCCCCTTTTCTCTTTCATACAGAACTATAGGATGACTAAGGCACCAAGTAACTGAGCTGAGAGGTATCACAGGGTTTGTTCCAATATATGAATTTATAGTCAACAAAGCTCCAGGTTTTACTGTTGTGAACCTCTCCTGTCCACAGTCCTAGAGGATCTATGAGTATCAAAGACTGGCAGCCCTCAGACTCAAAGCCATGCATTTCCTAATCATGTCCCCATCAAACCTCAGCATGTACTGAAACTCCAGACCCACACATCACTGAGGCGTCACAGCTGGTTTTGTTTCTTAGGCTGAGCAATCAGTGGGTCCAAGGCTAACACCCACAGTCTCTCAGAGGCCCACTGGATCGACCTTTCCCACCATGCTCTCATGTTCTCTAGCAAGCACGCTGAGGCTAGTCCTCTTCGGCATCGTCACCTGCCTGGAAATCCTGCTCATTCTAGAAACTCCCAAGTACCTACTACATCTAGCCTCATCCACATAAATTGAAAGCTATAGTCATGTCATGTCTTCCTTGGTTCCTGGCCAGAATCATATTCAAATGTCTGAAGCCCTACCACCGCGTGCATCTGGAGAAGCAATGTGCCACCACCGTCTTCTGTGACTGTGACCATCTTCATAGGTGTTTACCCATCCAGTCAGCTTTCTCTGGTTTTCTAGACACTGATCTGGCCATAGGACAACGTCACTTGAGAGTCAGCAGTGGCGCCTGCATGGACTCTATCACATCCTTCCAGTTCCCTACCTGTTGATGAACTCCGTCTATATCCTGGGACCAACCACTGGAGATTACAGCTAAACACCAACTGCTGGGCTGGGGAGAGATGGCTCAGTCCGTGAACTGCTTGCTATGTAGGCAAGAGGGCCTGAGTCTGGATCCCCATCCCATGTAACAAGTCAGACTTATGAGCATGAGCCTTTGACCTCAGCAAGTGGGGAGGCAGAAACAGGAGAATTTCTTGGCCTGCTGGCCAGCCAGTCGAGCCAAATTAGTGCTCTTCGTGTTCAGCGAGAGACTTTGCTTCAGAAAAGAAGGTGAGTGGCTGAGGGTGACACCCAGTTCAACCTCTGGCCTGCACGTTCACAGTCACACACGTGCACATACATCCACCCACATATAGCCATAACATAAGCATGTGCACATATTCATAAAGTCACTTGTTATCCCCAGCTTATCCAAGTCTACTTGACATTCCAAAATTAGGAAAGATACAGCAGACTCAGTAGCCCCCAAACCAACTCAGGTTCTACTCCCAAACTGTATCTGCTTCTACCCTAATACCCCAATAATCAATTCCCATATTGCAACCAGGGTGATCTTTTTCAAACTGTAAATTTGATCACCATACACAAATGCACTTAGAGCATTTAGCTCCTCGTTGTTCTTGGGATATGGCCTGAGCCATTAGCACTGGCTCCCAGTCCCAAGTGTCTGGAAACTCTCCTGTCTGACTTGCCCTCACCTACCCCCTTCCTTTCCATCCTCCACCTCTAATATCACATGAACACTTAGGGGACTCTAGAGGGACTTGATAGCACTGTCCCTCTGGACCACTCAGCCGGGGAAAGGTGAGCTTCCATCCTCAGTGCTGCGGTGTCTTGTGGGCTCCAGCTGAACACGGGGCATGGGGCTGAATTTCAGTTCCTACGTGTGCTTCCCCAGCCCAACCTCAGGAGGGATTGTGGTGTCACCAGATAAGTCACCTGTCTTCTTCAAAGGTGTCCAAATGCACATTACTTCAGCCTTTGGTTCACAGGGAAGGTTCAGCCTGGGCCCCTGTACCCCTTTACTCTCCAGCAACTTCCTCCCTAGACCTTAGATCTAAATGCAATCATCATCTCCTCAGGAATGCCTGCTTTCCCTTCTCTTCCCAGGTTTCTAAGCAGATTAGGTCCCTTCATCATACATTCTCATCAGACAGTGCTCTCGTGTCTCCCTATCTCCCTCGGAAGCCTCCACTCAGCTCTGTAACAAATGTCTGCTCTGCCTCCCTTATTATATTATAAGCTCCATTAGAGCATAGCGTCTCTCTCCCTCCCTCGCCCCCTTCTCCTCCCCCCTTCACCTGCCCCCCCCCACCTCACCGGAATTCCAGAACATAACACAGGGGCAAGCACATAACTGTTAATCACTGGACATCTGTGGAGCACCTACTGAGTGCCACGCAGGAGAAGGTAGGTCTGGTCTTTATTCATCCAAACAACTTTAGCCTCCCAGAGGCATGATTAAGCACGTCAAAGAGGAAAATATTCTGTTCCACTTAATTATGCATTTTTATTTAAAAATAGAAGTCTTTATTAAAACAACAAAGCATAAATATTAAAGAATGTATTTAAATAACTTGCGGAATTTACCGCCGGCTTTAAAGGTGCATAAACACTGCCGTGTAATACCAGGCCTTTCACTTCATTTTGCCCTCATTGGGTCTACTTTAGCTACTGTGGTCTCTCAGCCCAAGTGGAAGAAGTAACTCACTCTAACTTTCTGAATTTTATTAAAATTCATCTGAATTTCTCCAAACCTGCTGTGGTCTGTCCATAAGGCCAGTACTCCTGACAACCCAGGCTACGGATCAGATTGGAGCTAAAGCCTTTGTGTGCCGTTTGCTTCTTAGCTCCACCATGGGGGAGCTCCCAAGCATTAAAGAAAAGGTCCTTCTCAGAAGAGTGAAGTTTTTTGAATGCTTATCACCCTTGCTCACTGCTCCTCGTCCTGGCACAGTAGGAAAAGAGAGAGATGCCTGTGTTGTACCAGAGCTCAGTCGGTAACCAAAGCCCGGCCATGTTTTCCATTAGCCGGCCTCGGCACCTGAGCCAGCTTGCTTCTCTGTCGTCAGGTCTTTGGATCAGCAGCTCAATCTAGACACCAGTGAGTCCCTTTCCTAACAACTGCAGCTCCTCAAGACCTTCTGCTGCAGACAATCCACTGAGCTTTCCGGGTGAAAGGGGGACTATCGCGAGATCCTGCTCAAGGCATGACCCCCCTCCCACCACCAGTCCGTTGAGGGTAGATGGCTCACCCCACCTAGGTGGATATGCTTAGCTTAAACGCTCCTGCAGTCTTTCCACATGGCTTGCCCAGGGAGGGAGCCTCCATGGTGGTGAGAGCTGGAACGTAAGAAGCCCATCCTTCATGGAGTGGCAAAAAGGACATTAATGCTAAGCTTCGGCAGTGGAACACAGAAAACGGCATTAAAGGATTTACTTTTCATGACCATAATTCACAGTTAATGTACATTTGATGTTTAATGTATGAACCAGAGGTGACTTCAAACTTGTGGGCCTTTTCTAAATAGTGTTTTAATCTAAGTTTAAAAAAAAAAAAAAGAAGGGAAAAGGAAAAGAGGTTCCTACACTGGGTCTGTCAGATGGGAGGGAGGGGAAAAAAGGCAACGCTGGGTGTGAGAATCCAATGGGGGAGCGGGCTTTTGTTCAGTCCTTTATTGAGGTTTTACCTCTAATCTCTCTCTTTTTGATGCAATTTAAGATTAAGGAAATGAAAGGCAAGGCTGGCTGTGAAGGGTTTGACAAACAGGACAGCCAAGGAGCCCTCAGAAGACAGTTTTGTTAGAGGCTTTGGCTTCAGTCCCCAGACAGGAGGGAAGTACAAAGTTGGCCAGCTGTCTGTGTGTGCTGGTATGGGAGGCAAAGAAGCTGCAGGGAAGCTGGCCACTGGGGTCCATGGATGAGCTCACCAACAGTCGGGTTAGAGGGGCCAAGATCACAGTGTTGTGGGTACCGTGTCATTGTCACACATGGAAAGGGCCCCAGAGTAGACACACAAGTCTATTGTGATCTCTGATAAGTCCTTTCCCTTCTGAGTCTCCTCTGCTAGATGATGAGGTTCTGAGGACAAACCAGTGATTCCCAACACCTCTGCAACGTCAAGCACTGTAGTAGACATGACGAAGTGTGAGCCTAAGAAAAGGCCCCAGAACCTCCTCTCCAGAAACAGCTATAAGAAAAATCTTGTGTAGGCACAGGTGAAGGGTCGCACCCAAGATGAGAACCCAAAAAGTAAAGGCAGCTGATACCTAAGTCATTCCAAGCCTAGAAGGAAAGATGGGCAGATAAGTCTTCTGAATGAGCACCCTTGAGGAGACAGCTAAAATGGGTGAGAGAAATATGTACACTCGCGGGCTACACCGCACCCAGACCAGGTGTTGTGGTACAAGCCTCAGAGGGTGGATGGAGTTCAAGGTCCAACTGGGCAACAAAGTAGAACTCTGTTTTAAAAAAGAAAAGAGTAGGTAGGGAAAAAAGAGGAGAAGAAGAAGGAGAGAGAGAAGGAGGGAGGAAGGGAGGGAGGGAGGGAGGAAAGTCACCTGTGGAGACCAGTGCTGGGTGGGCCCTGAATTACAATTTCTCTGCTTCAAGAAGATGATTTTTCTCCACCTACACTGAGATTTTCCAGATGGAGACCACAGAGCTATGGAAACAGAGATGAAGACAATCACTCTGTAGACCTAGGACGGCAAAAAGAAATGAGAAAAAGGTGGGAAGAAAATTCAGTGTAGTAGAGAGGAAGGACAACCTTTCCCTCAGAAAACCAAGGACAGAAAATAAATAAATAAAAAGAAAAGAAAACCAAGGATGATTTCCCAAGTCTTAACACCTTACCATCTAGGGTCCTTTTCTCTCTCTAGACATGGCTGGACAAAGGAAGGTTTGGGACTGTGGTTAGAAAAGCCAGTTGCAGGTAGACAGGTCTATAATGGAAGTTTCCAAAGAGTCATACAGATGGGACCAGTCAACAGAATCACACAACAAGCCCTGCTGAGGCATTGCTGATTTGGCTGTTTCTTCATTTGCCTGCTTGTTTGTTTGTTTGTTTTCCAGCACAGTTTTGTTGAGTTCCTACAGAGTGCTAAGCACTGTGGTTTCAAGTTCATTCCACAGACAGGGAGTGGCACCCTTGTGGACTCCTGAGAAAGATGGATGAGGAGCTGGCTACACACATGATTCATATTATTAGTGAGAGGATCAAGACCATTCTGGGAGGGCAACCCAGAGACACTTGGTGTGAGGACAGTGGTCCTTCTCACCCTAACAGCCATCATAGCTTGAGGTCGGCATGAGCTTCAAAAATTCACTCCAGTGCATTGCACCCCTCCAACCTGGAGCCAAATTCTTCTCATGCCAACCCACTCTAGCTTTGATTCCTTGCCCATCTAGAAGGAATGAAAGGCTCCAAGAATGGGGTTCATGCTGCCTACCCACTCCCAAGATAGCCTCCCCAGCCATGAAGGATGCTTCTTCCCTTAGATCTCTCCTGTTAGCCTGCAGGTCTCCTGTCAACTCCATGCTCTTCAAAAATAAATAAATAACAATAGTAATAATTTATTTTCCAAGGTCGCCAAGACGAAGCAATATGAACTGGAAAAAAAGAAGAGGTTGGACCAGACCAAGTCTTTGGTCATCAAGCTAGACTTGAGCATTACTGAGCATAATTCTCTCTTCAGGATCTAGAAAATAAAACTTATTCAAAGGAGGTAGACTGAAGGGAGAAGACAAAGATTCTGAGTGGTCAGGCTGCCAAACACTCATGAACAATCAGAATATTTTACCAGAAAACCCAGGGTGGCTGTGGTAACAAGTCTATGGGAGTGTCCTAAGACTGAGGACAAGTAGAAATTCGTGCCCAGAATAGCAAACGACAACCAACAGGCAACAGTTAAAGGACTGTGTGCGTGTTAGTCAGTTGATTAATAGGTATAATAACAAACGTAATCATTAACATACTAGTTAATTTGTTTTTCACTGTGTCTATTCACGGTACATAGTTGTTGTTGTACAAAGAGATCTTCATACAAGTACACATTGCATATTGTAAATATTCCCCATGCTCCCAAACCTTCTGCTTTCTCTCCTCCCCCTACTCTAGCACACCAGTGTCCCCTGTCCCCTCAACAGCTTCACTTTTACTGTCAGGTCATATATACATACACAATTTTATGTATCTCTACAAACTCCAGGAAGCACAGACTGGAGAGATGGCTCAGTGGTTAAAAGTGAACACTACTCTTACAGAGGACCTGAGTTTAGTTCCCAGAATCTCTATGGGACAGCTCACAACCACCTGCAACTCCAGCTCCAGGGAATACTACACTTTTGGCTTCCTTGGATACCCGCATTCACATACATGTACACACATATATACACACACACATACACCTTTAAAAAGAATATTAATAAAAATAAATATTTAAAAATCTAGAAGTCAGCAAGATGGTGGTAGTGCATACCTTTGATCCCAGCACTCAGGAGGCAGAGGCAGACAGATCTCTGTGAGTTCAAGGCCAGCCTGGTCTATGGAGTGAGTTTCAGGATAGTCAAGGCTACACAAAGATACCCTGCCTCAAAACACATACAAAACAAAAAACAAACAAACAAACAAAACCTAGACGTCACAAATAAGAGCCCCCTGAAACTTAATGTGATTACATCCACTTGGATGTGTTTTCCTGGAAAGGACACAGTTTCATTCTTTAGGCTGAAAAGCTTCCACTGTGCATATATACTACATTTCCTTTACCACGCCCCTGTTGTTGGACACCTGGGTTGGTTCCCTAACCTAGCTATTGGGAAACCATGTTGAGATGCAAGTTCCTGTGTGATTTCTTGACTTGGAGTCTTGGGTAACTACATAGGTGTATCTTATTTTAAAAATCCATTCTGCAAGAATAGACAGAGATGGAGTAGAAACTTACAAGCTGAGGTGTAGGGCTCGGGAGTGTCCATAAGAGTCATGGAGGAAGAGGCACAATGGCCATTGGCCAGAGTTTTCTTTTTTTGTTTTTTTTTGGGGGGGGGTGTTTTTGTTTTGTTTTGAGATAGGATTTCTCTGCAGCTTTGGAGCCTGTCCTGGAACTAGCTCTTGTAGAGCAGGCTGGCCTCGAACTCAGAGATTGGCCTGCCTCTACCTCCCAAGTGCTAGGATTAAAAGCACGTACCCTCCAGGGGTATTTTTTAAAAGTATACAAAACAGGTAAAAGAGTTTGCTTGAGGTTCTTAGGAAACTGCCTGCTGTTGACACTGTGAGGTTTTCTGTGTAAGTCAAATCAAGCTGCCTTCTCTTCCAAGCCCTGAGTACTATCTTTCCTCTCTCCCAGATCCTGAAGACCCAGGAGTCCTGGGGCCTCCCCAGGAAATATGTAAGAGCTTACCTAAGCCCTGGATGATACTGTCCTCTCTACCTTTATCTTTCTTGTATTCTTTCTGGTGAGGGCTAAAGTGTCTCCTCCAGGTACCTAGGTCTTACATTCTTCTACTTTGGTGCAATTTAAGAAAGAAGGAAGAATTGACAACATACTCGGTAACAATGCAAATCTCAACAGATAAAAAAAAAAAATTGGAATAACCCACTGTGTCTTTTCAGGTCATCATGACTTAAAGTTAGAATTCAACAACAAATTGCAGAAAATCTACAAATTCATGAAACTGAACAATGCTCAACTGAATCAAGGAAGAAATAAAGAAAGAAATTAAAGACTTCCTAAAATTCAATGAAAATGACCACACAACATACTCAAACTTATGGGACACAATGAAAGCAGTGTTAAGAGGAAAATTCATAGCACTAAATGCCTACATTAATAGAATGGAAAAAATCCCACACTAGCAAATTAACAGAACACCTGAAAGCTCTAGAACTAAAAGAAGCAAACTCACTAGACTAGACAACAGTAAGAAATAATCAAATTGAGAGCTGAAATCAACAAAATAGAAACAAAGAAAACAATACATTGAATCAATGATACAAAGAGTTGATTCTTCAAGAAAATCAACAAAATAGAGAAACTTTTATTCGAACTAACAAAAAGGCAGAGACAGAATATCCAAATTAACAAAATCAGAAATAAAAAGGGGTACATAAAACAGACATGGAGGAAATCCAGAGAATCATCAGGTCATATTTCGAAAATCTATACTACATAAAATTGGAAAACTTAAAGGAAATAGACAATTTTCTGGAAAGTACCAAATACCAAAATTAAATCATCAGATAAATTAAATAGACCTATAAACACTAAGGAAATAGAAAGTCATCAAAAGTCTCCCAACCAAAACAAAAACAAAAAAACAACCCAGGGACAGATGGTTTCAGTGCAGAATTCTACCAGAATTTCAAAGAAGAACCAATACCAACATTCCTCAAATTGTTCCTCACAATAGAAACAGAAGGAACATTGCCAAACTCTTTCTATGAGGCTGTAGTTACCCTGATACTCAAACCACTCAAAGACACAGCTAAAAAAGAGAATTACAGGCTAATCTCCTTCATGAACATTGATGCAAAAATACTCAATAAGATACTGGTAAACTGCATCCAAGAACACATCAGAAAAATCATCCACCATGACCAAGTAGGCTTCATCCCAGAGATTCAGGGATGGTTCAACATATGAAAATCCACCATATAAATAAACTGGGAAAAAAAACACATGATCATCTCATTAGATGCTGAAAAAAACCTTAGACAAATTTCATCACCACTTCATGACAAAAATCTTGGAGAGAGCAGGGATACAAGGAACATACCTAAACATAATAAAAACAATATACAGCAAGCCAATCGCCAGCATCAAGCTAAATGGAGAGAAACTCAAAAAAAAATTATCCCACTGAAATCAGGAACAAGTCAAGGCTGTCCACTCTCTCCATATCTATTCAGTATAGTACTTGGTGTTCTAGCTAGAGCAATAAGAAAACAAAAGGAGATCAAGGGGATTTAAATTGGGAAAGAAGAAGACAAACTTTCACTATTTGCTGATGATATGATAGTATACAAAAGTGACCCCAAACATTCTACCAGGGAACCCCTACAACTGATAAACACCTTCAGTAATGTAGCCAGATACAAGATTAACTTAAAAAAAAAATCAGTCCTCCTATATACAGATGATAAGTGGATTGAAAAAGAAATTGGAGAAATATCATCCTTTAAATAGCCACAAATAACATGTATCTTGGGGCAACTCTAACCAAACAAGTGAAGGACCTGTATGATAAGAACTTTAAATCTTTGAAGAAAGAAACTGATGAAGAGACCAGCAAATGGAAAGATCTCCAATACTCTTGGGTACATAGAATTAACATAGTAGAAACAGCAATCTTATCAAAAGCAATCTACAGATTCAATGCAATGTCCATCAAAATCCCAGGAAAATTCTTCACAGATCTTGAAGGAACAGTACTCAACTTCATATGGAAAAACAAACAACAACAACAACAAAAAAAAACAGGATAGCCAAAACAAACCTGTACAGTAAAGAAACTTGTGGAGACATCACGCTCCCTTACTTCAAACTCTACTACAGATCTGCAGTAAAGAAAACAGCCTGCTATTGACATAAAACAAACAAGATGACTAATGAAATCGAATCAAAGACCTGGATATTAATCCACACACCTTATGAACACCTGGTTTTTGACAAAGAAGCTAAAATTATAAAATGGAAAAAAGAAAGCATGTTCAACAAATAGTGCTGGCCTAAATGGTTGTCAATGTGTAGAAGAACGCAACAAGATCCATTTCTATTGCCATACACAAAACTCAAGTCCACATTGATCAAGGACCTCAACGTAAAACCAACCACACTGAACCTCATAGAAGAGATAGTGGGAATAAACTTTGAACACATAGGCACAGAAGACCACTTCCTAAGTATAACTCCAGTAGCACAGACACTGAGAGCAACAATTAATAAATTGGACCTCCTAAAATTGAGAAGCTTCCGTAAGGCAAAGGACACAATCAACAAGACAAAACAGCAGCCTACAGAATGGGAAAGGATCTTCACTAACCCCACATCTGACAGAGGTCTGATCTCCAAAATATTCAAAGAACTCAAGAAACTGGACATCAAAAGAACAAATAATCCAATAAAAAAAAAATGAGGTACAGCTCTAAACAGAAAACTCTTAACAGAGGAATCTCAAATGGCTGAAAGAAACTTAAAATGCTCAATATCCTTAGCCGTAAGAGAAATACAGATCAAAACATCTCTGAGATTCCATCTTACACCTGTCAGAATGGCCAAGATAAAAAACACTAATGATAGCTTATGTTAGAGAGGATATGGAATAAAGGGAACATTCCTCCATTGCTGGGGGGAATACAAACTGGTACAACCACTTTGGAAATCAGTATGGAAGTTTCTCAGAGAAATAGGAATCAACCTACCTCAAGACCCAGCAATACCACCTTTGGGCATATACCCAAAGGATGCTCAATCATACTACAAGGGCATTTGTTCAACTATGTTCATAGCAGCATTATTCATAATAGGCAGAACCTGTAAACCATATTGATGCCCTTCAACTGAAGAATGGATAAGGAAAATGTGGTCCATTTACACAATGGAGCACTACTCAGTGGTTAAAAAAAATAATAATGACATCTTGAAATTTGCAGGCAAATGGATGGAACCAGGAAAAACTATCCTGAGTGAGGTAACCCAGACCCAGAAAGACAAATACATGTACTCACTCGTAAGTGAGGCCACAACTCCAGAGAACCTAGACAACAAAAGAAACCTTAAGAGAGACATACATGGATCCACCTAGGAAGGAGAAAAAGACAAGATTTCCTGAATAAATTGGGAGTGTGGGGAGTGGGGGGAGGGGTGAAAGGGGAGAGGGAAAGATGGAAGGAAGTGGGGAAAATGTATAGATCAATAAAAACAGTTAAAATAAAAGCTAAAGAAAGAACTTTTTTTAAAGGAAGGAAGGAAGGAAGGAAGGAAGGAAGGAAGGAAGGAAGGAAGGAAGGAAGAAAGGAAGGAAGGGGGAAAAGAGTAAAAGCCAGCCTGAACCCCTCTCTACTTCCTCTGTGTAATTTCCATGGAAATCTGCTGGTTCCCCCTCTAACCTGGGTAGGATCTGGGGGAATTTGGAGTACTGGAAAGAATGTAATCAAAAGATATTGTGTGAAAACATTAACATAATAATAAAAATATTCTGCCTTGAGGGGCTGTGATGGTACATCTCTGTAATGCAGCACTCGGAGTTTCAAACAGAAGAATTTAAGGTTGCACGTCAAATTTGGGGTACATAGTAGAGTCCTACATGACTAAATAAAAGCATAAGTAAATAAATGAAACATTTGAAGAATAACTAGTTTCAGGCTAGCTTGGTCTAGATTATCTACTGAGATCCAGTTCCAGAAAAGCCCCCCAAAAGTTGGATCTCCAGCCACTACCAAACTGCCTTGCTAGCATCATCTACTGACCCCCAGAAGTCGATTATACCCTCCAGACTAAGAGAAAAGGCTGTTTCCATCCTTCTGACATGGTTTCCACTCTTGTGTCTTCCATTGCAACAACCTCACATGGAGAATCTAGCAGTACCTTCAAACAAAAAGCCTGTCAAAGCCAAGACAAAACAACAAAGGCAGAAAGCAAAATGGATTCCATCCAGAACTAACTCCAAAATATCGGAGTCATATGCGTGGAGATGAGGATAAACAGATGCCTCTCATCTCGACAAATGAAAGGTCACCCTCAGACAGCGCAGAGTAATTATTAAATAACTTCCTCCATTTGTTCAGGATCAGTTGCGACCTCATTACCTGGATCCGAAGACAATATCTCTAAGTCCTGGGCATAAATCCAAAAAGGTCATTAATAACAGAAGAGTCCCCAAATTTGCAGGAAAAGGAAAACCAGCTCTAATTGAGGAAGCAAAGTGTTCCACCCAGACCTTTGCATCCACAGTCGTCTTGGCAATGGCACTCTGCTTTCCTGGGCACTCTTGGCTGTTGGACAAACAACCACTAACACTGTTGATTCATCTCAAGCCCCATGAGTCTCAGGATGTCGCAGGCAGGGTATTACGCTGACTTGAGGGTGGTTTTCTTATTGTTATTTCTCATGACTTCAGGTCAGAGGCAAGGGATTGGGAGCAGAGGTTCAGATCACTGGCATTTTGGCCCGATCACTCGCTAGGTAGAAACAGGTGAGGAGCTAGGTGCCCTGCCACAATTGAGTCCCTGATCTCTGATCTTGGCTCTCCAGATCCACCTGGATCTGGGTCATAAATCAACTCATCCTGTGGTTTGGAATTAAGAGGGTAGTCCCTCTCCTTAAACTACCTTGCAATTAATCTATTCATCAATCAACAATCAACCTTGAACTGCTCCCTTCCAGCTGAGTCTTGCTGACTAGGAGGTGGCCCACTCCTGGGAAAAGACTAGACTTTTGCTAACCGTCAGAGGAGAGCCAAAGCCATGGCAATCTCACTTCCTTGCCTTCTGTCTTCTTTATCCTTCAAGTTGTGCAGTACAATAGCACAGACTTTAAGGTTAGGCTCTGGAGCCAAGCCAAGTAGAACCTGCCACTCACCCACTGGAGGGCTTAGGCACAGCTCCAAGCCTCCATCCCTTGACTATGAAATGTGTTGTCATCTTTGCCCTGCTTTCCCAACAGTGCCAAAAGATGTAGGGTGGCGGAGATAAATGAGCTTGGGGGACTCTTCCATATCATTGATCCTACCCCATCTTCTTTTGGGAGCCTTAATCATCTTCACTCCAAACTCAGTAGTGATGGCAGATTGTGAGCTCCCGGGGTTCTGGAAATAGCCACTGTGTATCAACACGCCATGCCATACAAGCCAAACTATTCGAGGTCATGAAACATCCTAGGGAGTTAGTCCACCCCAGAAAGCCTGGAGGATCATGACACTGTTCCTCTCAGGTTCCTGCCATGCGTGCATCTGAGGGATCCAATTAAGCTCCGAACATCCCATTACCACTCTCAGCGCTAAGCACCAGGGGCACCAGCCTAGACCCGGGGTGGCCCCCAAATGTATCTGATAATTAAAGCAATTTCTGCCCTGGCTGATCCCACACACACACCATCAATCTCTCCCATTACTGGAGAGGCAAACAATAAATAATTTAATAACTTGGGTTGAGTAGAATCTGGTTCCAAAACAAAGCATTTTAATTCTCCGGTGTGCTTGCTTTCAGCATTACTGTAATTCCATTTCCCTTCCCTTGACTGGGCCTTTTGCTGCTTTTTAGGCTTCTCGTATTTCTCCCCAAGTTTTCCCCACGGGGCCCTGACAGCTGCATTATAGCAGGGCCTGGCAGCTAGCATGACATCACTCGCTGTTCAGATCAGCCCTGGCTGGGCTCATTAGCCTAGGAAGCCGCCTTCTGCCTTGAAGACCATGGAGACCCATCCATGCAGCTGCGGGCCGGACAGCTGTGCTGGACATCAGTGCCCTCTCCCTTTCCCGTCATCCTCTCCTGCCATTTCCCGAGACCTTCTGATCTCAGAAGCAGCCCCGGTTGTGAAGAAAGGCCTAGAAAAGGAGACAAATCTCAGAGGGTGTGACAGGTGACTAGCCCTTGCCCCCTTGCCTTTCAGAGTCATGTCTGATTCTTTCATCATGCTCCCTCTTGGCTCTAGGGCATGAAGACAAGTCTACTGGACACCCTGAGTCTAGGAGACACCCCTAAACGCTAAAGAGAGATTACTCTTGATTACCGTGTGAAGGACAGTCAGGACTATGACAAGGACATACCAAGGAAAGTCTCCCTGCCTTGTCCTCCCAGCCCTGCCCCCCACCCACCATCCTCCATCTTTCTTTCTTCCCAGCAACCAAAATGGAATATGCTGATCCGAAAGTCTGGTGCCCTTGCCTGAAGCCAGGGGGCCAGGGAGCAGCAGCTGCTGGGGAGGAGCGGGGCAAAAGGCAATGCACCAATGGAGCTTTCGCTTAAATAAAGAGCAGAGAAGCATTGTGCTCCATTGATTACAATTTTTTTTCCTGAATGTTGTGACATTTGCAGGAAGGCTAATTTATTCAAGCATGGAAATCTTTAAAAACTTAATTAAGTTATTTCTGTGATTTTCCATGCCTTATTGTTTCGAGTTCACATTTACTTTCATCCTTGTTAATAAAAAAAAATTAAAAAAAAAAAGTGGGGAGGGAGAAGTGAGGGAAGAAAGAGAAGAAATGATCCCTCCCCACACCTCCTGGACTGGGCTTGATGCTCTGTTCTCCAGCATGAGGCCTCAGAGTGGCAGGGCTTACAGAGTAAGGATGGTTCCTTCCGGGTCAGGACCCGGACCACACCCCTTTGGAGATGGGTGTTGGACTAATGGAGAACCCCAGCCTCATACTGCAGGCATTGGCATAGGTCCAGGTAGGCGTGAACCATGGTGTGGATCTCACAAGAGACAATGCTAACACCCTGCCATTCGATGGCTGTCCTACAAAGCAAACTTAGCGCTGAACTCTGGAGGGTATCATGGGATGGAATGACTTAGGTGGCATGAAAAAAAAAAACAAGAGTTGACTGAATTCAGGCAGCAGGGCCCCCTCCTGCAAGAGCCAGACATCATGTAGGCAGCCATCTCCTTAGAAATACAGGCATGACTATTGCTTTTCTCTCTAGACGGGACCTGAAGTCCCTAGGGCCTATGTCTATCTCTGTCTCCTGCAGGAAGTGCCACCCATACCATGGAACCTCATTTAGTGACAGATTCAATGTTGATCCTACCTGAGTTGCTAGAGTCAGTAGGCTATCTCACTCAGATGCTGAGGTAGATATGAGACAGGGCCCCAAAAAGACCTAGAGGAAAAACAGTCAAGATTCCTACCAGAAAAATCAAGTCTAAGCTGTCAGAGACTAGGTAGGGCTATCCTGTACTAAACATTCTTTTAAACAAAGGTGCACATGACAGGATTCTGAGGTCAAAGTGGTTCCACAGTGGATGAAGTGTGATGGGAGGCTAAGTGGGAAAAAAGGCCACTAGAGACTTTGATGCTGGCATGGGGTCTGTGTAGGACAGGTTATGAGAAGGCAGTGACTCTCAGCTGCCAATACAGAAAGACGAAGGAGGGACATTTAAGCACAGGGCAACAGGGAGAGACCAGGCTGTGCTTCCTGTGTCCTCTGTGGGTTTGTCTAGTAAAAACCCAGAGCAGACAAGAATCAAAACTCTCTATTGGGGGAGGGGTCTCCTTGAATATTCTTCACTGATGTCCTTGATCTCAAGCCCTCTCTCCCTTCTCTGGAGACTCCACTCTTTGAGGAAACAGAAAATATTCCTATTCCTTTCATGGGCCTACGCAGTCTGTCCCAATCCCTAAATGTATTTCTCTACTCTAAGTCATAAGCTTGACTTCCCCTGCTGGGACCAGAACCCAGGTCATCTGTATTCCAATGACATTTGCATGTATTATTTTTAAGTCATTAGTCTCTGCCTGATATTCCGAGTCAAGAAGTTTAATAGGAGAAATTTATGGCTTGTCTCCTCCAATCAACACAATAATTCATGGTTGTGTTGCACGTACTACACTAATGGAGATTGCTTTCAACTGGGTGTTGGGTGTTTCAACCCTCCTTTAATTCATTAGCCAGTTCTCCTGAAGTACTGAGAAGAAGAGCAGCTATTTTTTCTCTACCCAGGCTGGCTGCTAACACAGTGGGTCTCCGAGTGGGGTCCCTAAGAGGCCTGCAGGTGGTCTGCCTGCTAAGCCAAATGGAAAGTAATACAAAGTGCTTTTTCCTCAAGCAGATCTCCAGAGCAGATTTGAATCTACATTATAAAGGCCCAAATTGAACATTTTCAAAACTATAAGCACCTTAATGGTTATTTTACATCTGCAAAAGTTTCCTGAGATTATTTTAAGGGATTTGTACTGGCAAGAGATAGGTGTGCAATACCTGGAGCCCAGGCCCTCTGTTGCTAGGATGGCTGACAGAGAGGTGAGAGTCTGCTTGTATAGGTTATCTGGGCATTAATTAGCCCCTTAATTAAAGCAACTGAAGCGGAAGTGCCATGGTTTAGCTGTCAGCCCACCCATCTCTTTTCAGGGTCCGCGGTAAACAAAGAAGGCCCTCGCCCCCAGCATGCAGATCTGTACCGTGTTTAAGGTTTATCTCTCCAAGCCTGAACATTCTGCATGGCATCCAGGCTTATCTCCTATGAGTTTGCCAACCCGGGGAGAGCATCTCCAAGCCGCCATAGGTGAGTGAAGAGAAAATAGCAGCAAAGGAACAGAAGATGCTCTGGGCATGTTAGTCTTCGTTGAATTTGTTCCATGACAAGGGGAATGAGTATCGGGAGCTCTAAGCCCACTGAATCCTGACTCTGCCATGCCCAGCTCTCTTCTGTGCATTCACAGAAACACTGTCAAAGACATGGGTGAGTCAGTCAGTGCTCTGATTCCATCAACACCATCGACAGCCCTTGAATCAGATGGTTAGTTCCTGGGCTGGCTCACTGGCCCTCTGGTAAGCTGTTCTTGCTTTCTGCATGCCCTACCTTGCTCCATCCAGATCGAAGGCAGCGCCACACCATCTGATGGCACTCCACACTTTCCATGCGTTGTGCCCTCTTCACATTAGAACAAGATCTGAGCCCTTTGTCTTTTTTTTTTGTCCTCCTAGACTCTAGAATTCTCCAGCCTCTTAATCTTACCTCCTCCTTCGCTCCGTTCCTCTATTTGAGTGGCATGCACTCAAACCATCTAAGGGCTTGTAGAAACAAAACACTGGACTGGGCCCAGTGTGGCTGGCTGACTCAGTGGGCCTTGGGTAGGACCTAAGACTGTGTTTTCCTAACAAGTTCCCAAGTCCTTTGGAAATCAGTTCCTGGCATGAGTCATGTCTACTCCTCCATGCAGTTTTTGAGCACGTTTGGGAGCCTCTTTCTGTGTTGCTCAGGCAGCTGGGCTCTCCTTACCCCCAGGGAGAGACCCCGTCAGAAGGTCTCCCCATTCCCTCAGAACACCAGAGCATGCCCGGCTCAGCCACTCCCAAGCTTCTTTCCTCCCTGCCGGCTGTCTCTCCTGTTCTCCCACTTCCGTGTCCTTCTCATCCATCTCTGTCTGCCAGATTCTCACATCCTCTGGCACCTCTCCACAGTCCTCATCCGTCTAGCTGTGTGGATATTTACATTTCTAAAGCCCAGTGTGTTTTCATGATTCTTCCTCCTTCAGCCAAACAAGGATTTGCCTCTCAAATCTACTCACAGGCTCCGGAGTGGCGGTGAGCTGTACCTACTCTGAGGAATCTCTCTGGAGGCTGCTTACCCTTTGAGAACAAAGAGTCATCCCAGAAGGAAGAGGTGGCAAGCAAGCCCAGGCTGTACCACAAATCTCTTTGGCCTGTTCCTACTCAGGGACAGGCTAGGAAATCAACAGGCCATTTGGTTGGGTCCTATTGATCCTTTTTAATCATACTGGGCTGACTTGGAAACACTCCCAGAGGTCCTGCCATCAGCACTTATCTGCAATTCTTAACAAAAGGACGTATATTATAATATATTATCATATAGATAGATATGTATAGATATATAATATAATATATTATCATATAGATAGATATATATGTATAGATATATATTCTTCCCTAGAGCATGCACCCTTTAGTTTTTTTTTTATTTTATTAACTGAGGTAGGGTCTCATGTAGCCCAAGCTACCCCAAACTCAATACACAACAAAGGATGACCTTAAATGTTTCTGAGCATGCCTCTGTGTCCCATGTATGCTCTACTGGGGATGGAACCCAGGGCATTGTGCATATTAGGCAAGCGCTATGCCAACTGAGTTACAGCCCCAGCAAGCATGTACCTTTGATCCCTGAGAAGTGGGATGCTGAGCGGTAGAGATGAAGAACATGGACCCTGATAGGAATCGAATCCCAGCTCTGATGCTTGTGAATTGTGTGGTCACACAGAAGTACCACATCGTATTCAACTTCAGTGTCCCCACCTGCAACACGGGCGTGGTACTCCAATGCCCAGAGAACTAAATGGAATGACCACCTAGCATTTACTCACACTCCCGCCTCCCATGTAAATGGACTCAGTCAAAGCTCCAGCATCACCCTCCATGCGTGCCACACCCTTGGAGCCTCTGAGTCTGGGGACAGATTGAAATGGATCACTTTCTAGTCCCCAGACTAGAGAACCTAGAGTCCTTTGGTAGACAACAGTCATTCTCCATTTTGCTCAGGGCAGTCAATCCCCCAGCACTTAAGTTAAAAGCTTTGTGCCTTCGGTTTTTGTCTTGTTTTGTTTTTTAAATAGAAAAAAAAAATCCTTTTCTTGTCTGTCCAGTGTTTTTCCAGCAAAACAGCAAGTCAGCAGCAAGATTCTCCTTAGTCAGCAGAATGCCTGTTTCTGTGGGAGAAAGTTGGGGACTTGAGGAGCCTCTAACAAGAAGGGAAGTAAGGTGCTGCCAATTTTCTAGGTCGCCCAAGATTCTGGGCAAATTTATTTTTTTCTACATTCCTTCTTCTCCTCCTCTTCTGCTCACCTCCACCCCTGGAAGCTTCCTAAAAAGCAAGCCAAAAGCCTGAAGACACCTCCGTAGGAAGAGGGCTTTATGAAATCCATTACCTTGCATGCTAACCTGAAAAAGATAATAAAAACAAAATAGTCAGAAATGAAAAAAGCAGGGCCAGGAGACGGCTCTATTGGTAAAGTTCTTTCTAGGCAGGGATGAGGACCTTCAGTGTAATCCAGGGCCTCTCAGTTAAGACAGAGCTGGGGACAGTGGCTTGAGGCTGGGAGGCTGATTATCCCTAAGGCAGCCTGATCAGTGAACCCCAGATCCTTGTGAGAGTCTCTGCCTCAAAATAACAAAAAAAAAAAAAAGGCCGACACCTGAGAGATGACACCCACCCAAAGCTTACCTACATATGCACACAGAGAGAGAGAGAGACAGAGAGAGAGAAAGACAGAGAGAGAGAGAGACAGAGAAACAGAGAGACAGAGAGAAAGGGGGGATCATTTCTTTTGGGAGTTCCATGGACACTCTGACAGAAGCTGGGCCATATCTTTGAGGACTTATCTCCAAGAACCTCATTATCTGGCTTCCACTGCAGAGAAAATAGGGGTTCCATCACCATCCACCCACCACCGCCAAGATAATTTCTGGGAATGTCCTATATTTTGGGAATGACCAAAAGGATTTAGGTCACCAACTACAAACAAGTACATATCGAGTTCTGGTGGCCATTCTACCCCATGAGCCAGCCTCACTAGCATTCTGGTTGTGTCACTGTGACCATGGATGCATATGTGAACAGTGTAAGAAGCCCATCACATTATATTGGCCAGAGTGGCCAGCCTTGAGTATGGCTGCTGGGCTTAGTTGTTCTCAGCCACGAAAAATCTGGAACATCAGGCTCCACAGAGACATTGGTGTGAAGAAAACAATGGTACTGGGCCAGATAGGATTGATATAAGAACTAGGTTTTAACACACTGAACAAGCAGGCACTCTATTAAATCTCACAGCACATCCATTCTCTCCTCTAGGGGATGGATGGACATGACAATCTTAACTTCAATGTATGGGTAGTGGACATTCCACCCCACCTCCACCCCCAGAGGCCTTGCCCAACATAGTGTGGCTCCTAGGACTATTTTAAATACCTGTAGTATACACAAGCCCACATCATGCCCAATTCCAGGCAAGGTCATACTCAGTGTTCCAAGCATCTTCAGTCAAAACTGGCACCAGCATGTGGAAAGCCAGTCCCAAATGTCTGATAGCATGTGCCCGTTCCTTCTGGCTGATCCCCAACTATATTTGTATTCCTCTGCTGTTGGCAAGCCGGTGCATATGGAATACATTTTCTTTGGGTGTCTCGCCATTAAGGTTTTCATTTCTGCTTAGCGTCAGGGACTTTGCACATCACTGGCCTTCCAGTGTGCTAAGCCCACCTTTGTGTGGCCTCACTTTGTTCTCTCATTTCCTGATCAGCCAGGAAGCATTCCTAAGCAAGAGTTCTGGGAGGAGGGCTTTTGCCCGGCAGCTCGCTATGCTGGGTTTTGGGGAATGATGAAATAAATACTTCCTACTACATAGGTCTCTTCTCCCCCTCCCTCCCCCCCAGTATTGATGGCTGCCTGGTCAAATTCAGCTTTCTTTGTCCAGGCTCTGGCTCTCCCTATGGGTGAATATGCTGAGCTCTTTCAATAAACACAAATAAACTAGCCTCCGTGTTTGAAGCTATGCTGTCAGAAAGCTGAGCATGAATCTGGAAAGGCCGCCTTCCCCTTGGAAGAATGCTGGCAAAAGCATAGGATGGGCAAAATCACCGATTAACAGAGGTATACATTAGTCTAGCAGTCTGACAGTGGGCTTGTGAAGGACAGAAGAAAAGAGAGCATTTGACCAGCACATAGAAAAAACCTTTGAAGCAATGATTCTGCATCTGAGATGTCAAGGGTGGGGGTGCACCTTCATAATTTCAGCACTAGGGAGGCTGAGATGGAAGAACTATGAAGCTAAGCTAGCCTGGGACACTAAGTGAGACCCTTTCTCCAAAAAAATGGGAGAAAGAAAAAGAATGAAATAAGAGAGAGAAAAAAAGCCTTAAGAAAATAATTAAAAGTGTCTTCAGAGATTGCTGTTAAACAAAGATGTTGAATGAAGTGATGGCTACAAGGGTTCAGTTTTACAGCTGACCAGAAGTTCAACAGAGAATCAACTCAATGTTCATAGGCACCCACAGAACTGAAGGCCATGAGGCTCCTGTTAAAAGATGCCATAGAGCCGGGTTAGTCCCAGCGCTAGGGAGACAGAGGCAGGTGGAGCTCTGTGAGTTCAAGGCCAGCGGGGTCTGCAGACTTAGTTCTATAATAGCAAAGGCTGTTTTACACAGTGAAACCTTGTCTCAAAACAAAACAAAACAAAACAAAAAAGGATGCTATAGAAATATACTGAAGGATAGAAGTAGGCTCATGCTTTAATCTCAGGTTAAAAAAAAAAGACTAAAAGACTATCACGTGTAAAGTGTAACAAGACTCGGATCTTCAACCTCAACCTCACAGGGCCTTGAAGCTGCAGGAGAGAGAAGCTGCCTACTGCCAGCTCACCTTACCCTGGGGCACTCCTTGACAGCACCTGCTCGTCCTGACCAAATCTGGCTGTGCAGATAGGTGGAGCTTCCTGGCCCTGATCCCCGGCAGCCCTGCACATCCCTGGGTCTTCTGTAGGTCTCCATCAGCAGGCTATCCTCCTGTCGATTAGGTCACCACAGATTGATTCATCTCACTTCACTCTGTTTACGAATTGCACTTCTTGACCCTTCTGGTCCCCCCTGGTGTTGGAGCCATGTCCCTGTAAAAGCAACCAAAGACTGCAAACAGTACACCAGCCTCAAGCCTTAGAACGTCCTGGCCTCCCCAGCAGGTTGCTTGCCCTCTTGTTTCCTTTTGTCCTCATCTGAAATCCCCAGAGACAAGGATGCTTCCTTAAAGAGCTCTGTGTCCTGCCCAAGACAGATGAGACAAAGGAGGGATTATCTGGTTCTTGGCCAATATGAATTCAGTTCTGTGCACCAAAAGTCATAATCTTTTGTTGGCCAAAAAGAGGCCCCTGTAAGGTCTACTGGGTTTGGGACTTTATTTGGTCTTTCAATATAGAACAAGCTTAGAGTTCCTGCCCCAGATCACCACAGTGGGTCAACTACAGGGGCTAGATGCCTAGGAAATATAAAGTGGAGAGTGTGTGTGTGTGTGTGTGTGTGTGTCTGTCTGTCTGTCTGCCTGCCTGCATGCATACATACATGCCTGTGCAAGCCACAGCTCAAGGGTGGAGAGCAGAGGATAACTTTTCAGGAACTGGATTTCTCCTTCTACCATGTGGTCCCCAAGATAGAACTCAGGTTGTCAGGTTTGACAGTAGGTTCCTTTATCGGCTCAGCCATCTTGTCAACCCCGAATAAATCCTTCCTTCAAATAATCTCAGTAGATACCCAGGCATTATCAGACAGTCTCTCTTGCATCCCCTTATTGCCAATCATAGAACCCCAAATTTTATCCCTTCAACCCCCCATCTTCCGCACAGCTGGTCCCCAAATCCTTCCCTGTCCTCTGGCTTCTGTTCCACGTGGATGCTTGTCCATGGACTCAGCTCTCTCTGTTCTTCCCCACCAACAGATCTTTTTTTTTTTTAAAGTCACCTCTTTCTAGTCCCTTATGATGTAAGTATAAAAGCAACTGAACACAGAGAAAATGAGCCTAGTCTGGGATCTTCTATTCCCTAGCTAAAAACTTAGGTCAGACATTAACCACCATCCCAGTCCCAAATTTCTAACAAAAAAAAAAAAAAAAACAAGAGGCACCAAACATGGAAATACTTCTGCGTTGTTGTAATCAACAACATTTATCAGAAGCACCACGCCAGACTTCCTTCTTGAGAGAACCCACCCAGGTTTGAGAACCACAAGTACTTTTATAGTTGAGTCCACCCAAGGTGCTTTTAAACTTTCTGTATCAATTGCTCCAGGCTGGAGTCGGATCATTTGTTTATTTGTGTTGTCCCAAGCAGAAGCAGAAATGCCATTGAAATGATGGCTATATTTCTTCCCTACCTCCCCACACCGTGTTCTAAGCACAGGAAGCAGGCAGGAAAGGTCTTTAGTTCTCTAACTAATGCCTACCTCTTGGGCAGACTGGAGAAGGGACTCATTTAAATCTGGTTTCCCTGCCAAAATTGTCAGGCCTCAGTGGCCTTGGGAAATCACCAAGGAGGAAAGTAGCCATTTATTCTAAAACCTTTGCAATCTGCAAGGCCTGCCATGGTCTTCAAACCCCTGCCCGGCCCTGGCATGACAGCGGGAACTTCCTGCTATAGTCTTCCTCGAGGTTATGGTCTCTACCAGAGGACAGCAGATTTGTCATCTGAGATGAGCCATCGGGGGATTTAAACCCAGAGCCCAGAGTCCCCACCACTGCCAAGCTGGAGAGGAGATGACCTGCAAGCCGGCCACAGTTGTAAGTGGCAAGGCATTCTGAGGGGTGCAATTCTTTGGTCCCGAAGAATCCGCCTGTCATCTCTAAGTTTCAGATTACATTTCTCTCAGAAAGAGTTCAAAATCTTTATCTTGCAGGGTCACTGTAATACACTTGTATCTTGAATATGAAGTATCTTCCGCAAGGCTCATATATTGAAGGTTCTATCCCCTAACCAAGCAGTGTTCAGAGGTGGGGCTTTGAGGAAACCGCTGAACTGAGAGAGCTCTGCCTTCAAGGCGCACTAATCCAGCGATGAATTTGAAATTTGATGGAATTCCTGGGAACTGACAGAAATGTTGGGAGGTGGGGCCTTTTGGAGGAATTAGGTCTTGAAGGAATGCCTTTGGAGGATAGACCTTATCCCCTGTCCCTTCCTCTCTTCAGTTTCTCTGCTTCCAAGTTGTCATGGGCTATGCTATACCAAGACAGGCCCACAGAAATGGAGCAAGAAGACCCTGGTTTAAAACCTCTGAAACCAGGCAGCCTTTAATTCTAGCACTCAGGAGGAAGAGGCAAGCAGATCTCTGCATTCAAGGCCAGCCTGGAATACAGAACTAGTTCCAGGGTAGCCAGGGCTATTACACAGTGAAACCCTGTCTTGAAAAACCAAAAATGAAATAATAAAATAAAATAATAAAGTCTCGAAAACCATGATCAAAAGCAAATCATTCATCCCTCCAAGTTTTTTTCACAAGTATTTTTCATAGTCATGAAAGCACAAGAGACACAGATGGAATCAAGTAGGTGAGCCTACGTTTGTATTTTTAAAATAATTTTCTCTCTTTCCATATTGTTTCACAGCTATTCAGAAATATCTGACCCCTTGTTGCCCTGTTCTTCTCTCCCATAAAACACTGTTTTCCACAAGCCACTGTCAGGGGAATTATGTGGATGAGGGAGAAGCTATGGTCCCAACACAAAGTTAACACAGCATATTTTCTCACCCCAATAATGTCATAGGTAGCACTTGGGTGTCAGAGACAAAAAAAATCATATTCATTCAGTTAGTTACATATACATTGAATAGACGAGTTCCTGGGAAATTCCCAGTGACATCAATGCGTCTGCTGTGTAGAAAACATTCCCCATTCATAAAAGTAACTTAGGAACAAATCTTTGGAAAGCTGCCCATCTCTAAGTAGGATCCTACCTGTGCTAAATCACCTTTGGATACAGCCATTCTGTGCCAACCTGGTGAGCTAATGGCATATTTGCAGATCTCAGCATGTCTGGGATATCACAAACACAGGTGTGGTCTCTTGCCTCCTCCTGAACCAAGCAGGGAAGGGATGGGAGGAAAGAAAGGCAGCAACTTCCTGGGCCCTGGCTCCCGGCCCTCTGTGAGATGTGCACCGTGCCTCAGGGTAGCTCCTTTGTTGTAAAAGAATCTCTCTCTGCAAAGGACAAACGCATTGGAGCAATCTCAGATGAAAGAAAATTCTAGAATAGACACGTGCTCCCAGACCAGAGACACAGAAGCAAAGCCTCAATCCTAAAGAAAGCCGGAGGAGGCAGACTCGTTACCTGAGGGCTCAGGGCAAGCCACGAGTTCTTGGAGAGGGATCTGCAGAGTTTAGAGGAGCGAGCTTTCTCTCAACATGGTCCTCTTCAAGTCACTTGCCCAACAGCCATGCAACTCATCCTCCTTCCTTCTCCAGGGACTAAGACCAAACCATGTGTTTATCAGCCAAGTCATGCCCTACCTGTACACACAGACACACACACACAGACACACACACACACACACACACACACACACACACACACACCAAATTCAATTCAAATGTTGAAGTCCCAATTCTCACTACCTTAGAATATGAGTGTATTTGGAGAAAGAGTCTTTCTGGAGGAGGGAGGTAATTTAGATAAAATGAGATCATGAGGGTGGGCTCTTATCTAGTTAAACTGGCATTGTTGCAGGAGATTGGGGCAGAGGCAAAAAACATACTCTAGGAAGACCATGTAAGGACAAGGGGAAGCAGTGGCCATCTGCGAGCCAAGCCACAGACAGAGGCCTCAGAAGCTCAGAAGAAGCCTGACAGGCACCTTCACCTTGGACCTCTAGAGGTATGAGCCAGCTAATTCCTACTGCTGAGGCCAGGCAGTCAGTGAGCCATTGTGGTGTCGGGACTAGAAAATCCGTACAATGCAGAACAACCGAGGGAAATGAGGAAGAAAGTGAACTGGGGACTGGCGGGCCCCCAGTCAACACACCAGCTAGACAATGGGTAGAGGTGGTCAGACATATATCTAACTCAGAAATACCAACTGGGCTGCAGTGTTAACCCCCAGCTTCACCCTCCCACACAGACCTGTGGCTTCTTTTTCTCTTCAACCCCAGCTAGGCTGCTCTGTCCTCATCTTCTGGAGGTACGGGCTGTACTACCAACATTTCTCGCCACTCTGAGGACCAAGCCAGAGGAGTGAGGATGAGGACAAAAGACAGGATGCTGTAGAGTGACTTCTGTGGATGCTGCACTCGCTCACTGACTTCTTGGGTAACCACATTGTCGATTGTGGAGAGCAACTTGGACTCGAAAGGTGTTGCGTATAATGACCCTTTTTGTTCTGTACAGCTCCACCAGGCGTGCTGACTCGTGTGTGTGTGTGTGTGTGTGTATGTGTGTGTGTGTGTGGTGTGTGTGTGAGAGATATTTCATGTTCATGTGGGCATGCATGTGTGTTATGGCACAGATATGCAGGTCAAAGAATAACCTCAGATGTCAGTCCCTGTTTGAGACAGGGTCTCTCGCTGCTGGCTGCCTGGCCTGCTAGCTTCTGAATTCTCTTTTCTCTGGCTCCCATCTTCCTGAAGAAATACAGGGATTATAGATGCATGCCCTACTGTATCTGGCCTTGGTTTTTGGGGTTCTGGGAATCGGAACCAAGGTTCTCACAATCAAGTACTTCATCCACAGCACCGTCTCCCCAGCCCCATCCGATGTCTCTTCACAGCCACACCACGCTTGCTGATTCTGGTTCGTGTGTGTGTGTGTGTGTGTGTTGTTCTCCTGAGGATGAGGTGCCTGCATAGTGTGCACTTGTGTATGTGGAGGAGGCCAGATGCTCCTATCAACCCTCCTGTTCCACTGGTTTCCCTTACTGGGAAAATTCACCAATTTGGCTATCCTGGCCAGCCAGTGTACCTCAGGGATGTTCCTGTCTATGCATCCCCAGTGCTAGGATCACAGTCACACATAGATATGCCCATCTTTTTGTGTAGGTTTTAGGAATCCAAACTCAGGCTCCATGCTTGTGTGGCAAACCCTTTCCCAGCTGAGCCATCACGCTAGCTTGACTCTGGTCTGTAAGGACATCAAGTTGAACTGACCAGGGTGAATATTTGTTTCTAATTCCGTTTCTTTTCAGTAGTTGAAGAGCACAGGTCCTTTGCTCAGCCTCCACTGTCTCCTGCTCCCCATGCTATGCCCAGCTTTGCCAATCCTTCCCATAAGCGCATTTCCCACCAGGTGCATCACCCATGCTTAGACTCTCCCACAGGGTCAGAAATGCGCATACCAATGGGTTCTGTGTTTCAATGCATACTGTGGTCCAAACTTGTGCTAGTTGCTTGACTCACATCACTTCTAATGCTCAGAGTCACCCATGTCACTGTGACCATTTCCACTTCAGCAGGAAAGAGCTGCAGTTCTGCTGCAAGTGACTCACACACTTCAGGCAGCTCCGACAAGGCAGAGTCAGGGCAGAACACTCTCTCAGCCCTGACATCCTGGCCTTGTCCTTTTCACTCTGCCTCTCAATGAGAAAATACATCTGAGAATGCTCACATGCACCGTGAAATGCTATTGGAAAGCATCCTCTTTTTTCCTATTCTTAGTATTAATAACTAGAAGAC
Source organism: Alexandromys fortis (assembly GCF_014885135.2). Taxonomy (NCBI): domain Eukaryota; kingdom Metazoa; phylum Chordata; class Mammalia; order Rodentia; family Cricetidae; genus Alexandromys; species Alexandromys fortis. The sequence continues at coordinate 3,105,684 of NW_026067973.1, forward strand.
ATGAAAAAAGGAGATAAACCTTTGACAAATACACAAATCTCTTGACTTGCTAAGCTGAGATCTGATCTCCAACTTGAAAACTTGTATTTTCATTTTGCCTGAAGAGAATGCCTAAAGCCCTTAGGAGCCTGGGGCCTCCCCCCAGTGTGCACTTCGCTGTCACTTGGTGCTTCTGCATCATAGCATCTGGCCAGCTTGAACTTATATGATTTGTGCTTATTTGATGAATGGTCTTTTTCTGCATCACACTGAAACTCCACCAGTAACTAGACTAGTCAACATATTGTATAAATAGGAACACAGTTTGTGTAGCTCAGGCTGGCCTTTAACTCCTTAGGTAGTCAAAGGTGACATTAAGATTCTGATCCTCCTGCCTCTACCTCATGAGTGCTGGGATAGTAAACTTGCACCGCCATGTTCAGCTTTGATGCGGTGCTGAGGATGGTAACCAGGGCTTTGTGCAGACAAGGCAAGCATTCCATCAACTGAGCTACATCTCCATCCCAGGAATATGGTTCGGAATAAAAGCAGAAGCTATCAATAATTATACCAAGGAAATAAGGGAACTGGAGCAAGGGTCAGCCTATGCAGGAAGCAGACACCAGCTCTGGGTTGCTCATCATTAATCTTAGTGACAAATTCCATACCCACCACATAGCAGAAACTCGATAAGTAAATGTGAGTTGTGGCTGCTGCAGGCGTTCGGAGACGCTCCATCTTCCCTCGGCTAGGCTGCTCATGTTCTCCGGTGCCTTTTAAAGACTTCGCACCGTCTTGTCCCACTGTATCTTTTAGGCTTAGCATGTTGCAGCTCCTCACAGACATCATTCTAGGCATGTGCGGGGATTCTATTTAGCCAGCCTTCAACAGCCAAGCTGTTGTGAGCCCATTGTCTCTGATCACAGCGTTCTTCTGCTGGCCCTACCTATCTAGTCTTCCTGGCTTTTAACAGTCTTCCACTTACTGCCTCCCATATACACCTCTGTAATAACACAACAACACAACTATGTCACACGAACCTTGGTCCTGACTACACTGGAACCCTGTCCCGGCTGGATCATCCTTTCTGATGTCCTATACACAGTAAGCATAGGACAGATGCTTGCTGAATGAACGCAGAGAGCTGGAAGCCCTTTGGATGTCAACAGTCAAGTGTTGGGAAGGAAGCAGCCTTTGAGGTCTGAAAGGATGAGACCCATGTGTCCAGAGCAGATATTTTCACCTGTTGACATCACACAGCACCGGGTCTGTGATAAACACACAGTCAACCACTCTCGTTATTATTATTAATTACCCACATTATCAGTTACTTATTTTGATGTGTCCTTTCATCATGTCCCTTTGGTCTTCAGCAACACTAATGCCAACTCTCTGCTATTTGTTCAGCCTCTGTTCCCCACCAGCATTTTCTTCCATTGGACCCAACTGTCTCCCCTGCCTTCTGTTAGCCTGGATGTACTCGGGAAGTCCTTCCTTGACAGACAGGACATCCTGGCATGTCTCACCATGTCCCTCACCGTGCCTCTGATTCTCCAGCTGCTACGGGACTTCTTGGATCCTCCGTCTACCCCTTGGCCAGACCGTTCATATTCTTTAAAGACCTTTCACATAATATCTGTGCTAATATTTACATCTCTGCTTAACTAGGCTGGCCTCAGCTGCCCTGGGCATTTCTTCCACTCAAGCAGGAGGGAGCTGTAATCTTTCCAAGCTACTCCGTTGCTATGTCTCCAAAGCGTGCTAAGAACTGGAAGTTGCTTATTGTACAGCCTGCCTGAGGGTTGGGATACATCCAGCGAGAGTTGGGCTGGCTCTAGACTACTTGTATAGGACAAAGCTTTGCAAACGGTAGGGGGTCAGGGCCCAAGGGAAAGGTGCTGCGAAATTTGGGGGTTGTGAAAATTTTGGCAAGAGTAAAAGAATGTCAGGATGTACAACAGCTAAAAACAACGAAGTCGGGACGATCCAAGGTGTTTCTGGCAAAGTTCACCCATGTGGCATCAAGCGACTTCACTGCAGCCTGCGTTCTGAACACATAGCGTGTGCAGTCTGCAGCAAGCATGCTGTCACAGCACACAATGCCAAAGAATGCTACCTGAAACCCCGGGGCTCAGACGCCAGACTACCGTATGCCACACTTTCAGTTTGTATGATACATACAGGCTTTTCTGCTCTTATAGAAACATAAGGCTTAATTACAGAAAACAAAGACTTTTAATGTTTTCCCTACCACCATTCTTCAGCATGCATCAAATTAACGTATCCTTGGATCGGATTGCATTAGACAAACAAGCATGTCTGTCTCATTAGTATGTAAATCTGTCTTCGTTATTAATAAGGAGGAAAAGTATATGTATGCCAAAGAATAGTTTTAAAATAAATTTCTTTATGGTTTATCATCAGTAGATACTTGACTTGTATGTCTATATACTGAAGGTTGTTTAAATTTTTCTAAGGCAAAACACAAAAGAAAAAGTGTGAGATGCCCGGGTACAGACACGATGGGTTTTGGGGAAATCCCCCATACTTGTAGCAACACTCAGCCACTGATCAGCTGTGTGGCTAGGCCATGGCTTAATCTCTCCAGAGATTTGGTTTCCATATATAGAAAGAGAAGATAGTGGGGATAGAGAGATGTCTGAGTGGGTAAGAGTGCTGGCTGCTTTTCCAAAGTACTGGGGTTCAATTCCCTGTGCCCACATGGTGGCTCACAACCATCTGTAACTCCAGTTCCAGGGAATCCATCATCCTCAACAGGCAAGTCTGAGTACACAGACACATGCAGGCGTAGGAACCATACACATTAAAAATAATATTATTAATTTTTAAAAGGAGGGAGTAACATTCCTTTAGATTATATGAAGATTAAATAGGATAATGTACATATAGAGAAGGGCACCGTAGCATCTATATGCTCAGTATCTACTATAAAAAAATGATTAAAGTTATCATATACCTAACATACATGAGGTATGCAATGTTAACCTCCAGAATTAGAGGAAAACACATCTAAAGAGGAGGAACACAGAATATCTTCCCTCTTCAAGTTTAAAATCAAAACTCGGAGCAAGCTATAACAGCTAGAAGAGATGTAGATAACTGGGATAGGCTGAGATGGAGGTAGACTGGGGGTTCAGTGTTGGCACAGAAGGTGGCCTAGAAGGGATAGACCGAAACTCAGAGTTGTGCCTGGAGTTTAAGAAGACCCTTGTTTGAGCCAGGCGGTAGCGGCACATGCCTTTAATCCCAGAACTAAGGAGGCAGAGGCAGGCAGATCTCTGTGAGTTCGAGGCCAGTCAAATACAGGTGCTAGTTCCAGGACAGGCTCCAAGGCTACAAAGAAACCCTGTCTCAAAAAAAACAGAAGAAGAAGAAGAAGAAGAAGAAGAAGAAGAAGAAGAAGAAGAGGAGGAGG
>NW_026067973.1:3109472-3135163 GCF_014885135.2 Alexandromys fortis
GTGTGTGTGTGTGAGAGAGAGAGAGAGAGAGAGAGAGAGAGAGAGAGAGAGAGAGAGAGAGAGAGAGATTGTACATGGGTTACACATACAACACAGGAACATAATTCAGGGGAAAACAGAGAAGGCTTATGAAAACTAAGGGAGAAAATTCTGGAATCCAGGGGAAGGGTTGCTAACTCTCCTGGGAGTCAGCTCTCCTCACTTTAGACTAACTCCACCAGGCCCCAAGGGTTGGTGATAGAAGCAACCATCAAGCTAATAATGACCACAGCCTGGCTGGGAGGGAGGGTAGAGAGCCAGGACCTGCACTGCGCTCCCTATAGGAGGAAGCAGCCTCTCTACGTCTTCCCTTTTAGCAGGCTTCAGAGCCAGGCCTGAGCTTCCAAATTGACTCTGACTTCACAGGAGAGCTCAGCAAATCCCGCAAAAAGAAAATACCTGGAGGAATATGTCTCCTTCTCTGGAGTTTTGGCAAACTTATTATCCCAATCAATATCTAAGTAATTACAATCCCTTGTGAGCAAAAGGGGGTGTTTTTCCCTTTCTCTGGCCTCTTTACAGGGTTTTCTTATCTGGCAAAAGATTTCTTAATCTACTTTCCCTAAATGCCCTGCAGGTCTGTGTGCCACTGCAGCCCCGGCACCCCTGATTGCCTGGATTCCTTTACCCGCGGTGCCTAACCCAGCTCACTGGCAGCCCTGATAGGGACCAGCTTTTTAGTTCAGGTTCTCCCACTGAGTCCCCAAGGGAAAGAGCTGAGGACAGAGACTAGGGCTGTGGAGAATCCAGGGCAACAAGAAAGCCCACTTCCCTCTTCATGAGAGCAGGCAGGACGCTTGGGAGAGTACCGTGAGCCTGCTGTGGAGTCCTGCACCCTGTCAACCTCTGCACCTCTCTCAAGTCCCCAGAACTGTCACAAAGTGAGGAAGGGGCAAGTGGGACAGTAGACAGAAGTACCACAAGAAGGGAATGTTTACTCCATCCTCCCAGAGATACTTCTCCTTCCATTTTCCCATCATCCTCAAACTCCGTCCCCAGCCTCAGACAAAAACCAACTATTTTTTTTAACCTTAAGGACCTTACCTCCAGATCTGACCTGAACACCTGCTCCCTCCATGAGCCTTCCTGTGCCTTCCGGAGTAGCAGCTATTTGAGTGTTGTTTCTTCTCCCCCACCCCCCACCACTTCTTTTTTCTCCTTCTCTTTCTCTTCTTCTTCTTCTTCTTCTTATTCTTCAAGACACAATCTCATATAGCCCAGGCTGGCCTCAAACTCCTGGCATAGTCAAGAATGATCTTGAATGTCTGACCCGTGTTTCTCTAGCTCCTCAGCCCTGGGATTACAGATGCCAGATGCGTGCCTCAACACCCTGGTTTGCGCTAGAGACTGAAGCCAGGGCTTTGTGCATGTACCAAATAAGCAATCGACCAACTGAGCCACACCTGGTGGGCAAATGTTTTCATGGAGGTCAGGGCAGGTCTCCCATCCCTCCATGGAGAACGGGATATCTGATAGGACCATGAAGGGGCTGCCCTGTGCTAACAGCGTCTGACTAGAGGATAGGTGGAGCCGAGGAGGGAGCCCAGGGGTTCAGCCCAGCTGATGTATGGTCCTTTCTGATGCACAGTGGCTTATGAGGTCTCTGCACTCCAGATGCCTAATTACCCCCAAAGATTTCCGTTTGGTCCTCTCGGCTTTGCTCTGAAGAGGCCCTTCCAAGAACACCGCAGGGCTGGAGTCATTACTTTGCCGACCGCTTGCAGGGCTGTTTATTGTATTTTTATGAGAAGAATGCTGTGCTGCTGAATACATTTGCCTGGAAAGCCTCTAGAAGGGGCTCCCAGGGCCCCAGCTGCAGCTGGAGAGGAGGAAAGTCAGTGCTGAGACATGTCCCTGTACATGTCAGCACAGGCATGTCTGCACGCAGGGTGGGCCGTGCACACACATAGGAGCACACAGCCACAGCCAAGCTGGGCGCACACACCAGACAGACGGGTAAGCAGGCTCTACGCAGGCCACCTGGTTCATCCCAAAGAGCATTCTAGACCATCCTGTCGAGCCCCCTGCCTCCAGGCAGATGGGTTCCAATTTACTGTAGCCAGCATGGGTCTCTGCATCTTCACAACAGGCAATTTCGTCTTTATACTGGAAGGCTTTTCTAGTGTTTAACAGCCCTCCTCCCATGGAGCATTTTCCTTCTGGGATTAGTGATGTTGAGCTGGAAGGAAACTTGGAAATCCCATAGACAAAAACCTAGCACTTCAGGAGTGGCGGGATCCAAGAGCCTCGGCTGGATGCGAGAGAACAGCCACTCTGCCTCTAAGACAGACACTCAGGGGCTGGCAGGAGCCAAACATCCTGCAAAGTCCTCCAGCTCTAGTGAGCTGGAGCAATGCGGGACACTTCTGATCCAGTCCAGTCCCTCTGAGGTCTGCCAGCTTTCACCGGAAAATGACAGCCCTACCTTAGGATGGGCAGAGCGCAACAGTGCGTGTTTGTAAGGCATATGGGTCTGTATTTAATTGGCAACTCAAGGGTGTCACCTCAGGTATTTGGCAGGGAATGTGGTCCAGCAGTCGGTGCCAAGCAGTGTCCATCAAAAACCCAGCCGAGAAAAACAAAACAGATGAAAGACTGCCCAAAGGGCACTCGCTCCATCCATCCCTCTACAAAGATTAACGTCTGCCCTGGACTTAAGCCAGGTCAGCAGAGAGCTGTCCAGTGGACCACGTCCCTGTGGTCCCCTGTGCAGCTGTTTCTCTGAGATGGATTTGGACAGGGTGGAGGGGTGAAGCTGCAGGGAACAGCTGCATCCACACAACAAGGACCATCTTTAGGAAGTTCCCAGGAAAGAACTTCCTAGTCCAGCTGCACAGAAGCTGGCTGGTGCCTCAACAGCCCCAGGATTCATTCTTCCTTCCCCTTGGTCTCTTTTCATATTCGGTTCCTTCTTCCACCATCCCCCTCTCAGTTCCTTCTGCCTCATCCTCCTCTCTTCTGTTCTTACACAGATTGTGAAATTTGAAACCGACTGAGTCATACTTTCTAGGTTTGCTACCAGAATTTCCAATTCTAAAGTTTGGGCCTGTTCCAAGCCCACAATCCTGGGTGTCACCTTCTGTCTTACTTCCTATGAGGTTCCTGTGACTGTCCTATTCTCGTCTCTTGTTTGTTTATAACACACACGCTACTGCTCAGCTTTATACACATCTGGAGAAGTTAGCACCAACAGCAGTTGGGCACGAGGCCGTTAAGTGCATTAAAGAATTAGTGTCCACCACTCCAACTGTGCTGCACAGAGATTCCATTTACCAAGGAGGGCATCTACTAAGCTGGAGTCAGAAGGCCTCTCAGAAAACACATACCTTGTGATATGGGATTTCCCCTCTGTATGCTGTGAATATGTTTTATTACTGTTGGTTAATAAAGAATCTGCTTTGGGCCTATAGCGGGGCACAATATAGACAGGCAGGAAACCTGATATAGAGAAAAAGTAGGCAGAGTTAGGGAGATGCCATGTAGCCGCCCAAGGAGACAGACACCTAGGAACCTTACCAGTAAATCATGAGCCTTACGGTAAAATACAAAATAATAGAAGTGGGTTAATTTAAGATGTAAGAGTTAGGTAATAAGAAGCCTAAGCGGTGTTGTAATTAATAAAGTTTCTGTGTGATTATTTGGGTCTGGGCAGCTGGGAAATAAACAAGAATCCTCTACTCACAACCTTGAGCTAAGAATCAGGAGAGATTTGGAGAAGCTGCAAGGAGAGTGAGTTGTCCAAATTTCTGCCCATTGCACTGTAGTAGCCTGTTTTCTCATTCTCTCTGTACCTGTGAAGCCTGGAGTAGGGGGATTTCTCCCTTCAAGAATCTCTTCATGGAGACACAGAACAAGAAAATAAGAATCATAAAATTGTAGAAGATACATACCTGGATCAATCTGAGAATTTTTTTTTAAATAGGGTTTCTCACTCCTGGCTGTCCTGGAGCTCTCTCTGAAGACCAGACTGGCCTAGAATTCACAGAGATTCACCTGCCTCTGCCTCCTGAGTGCTGGGATTAAAGGAGTGCACCACCAAGATGCAGCTCTGAGAAATTGTTTCCTCAAATCCTCTATTTTAATAATTTAAAAAAGTGAAGGCCTAGACAATGGAAATCTAAATTTTGGCCCGCTTAAGACAATCCCTGGATTGAGAGCCCAATGCCTCTAGCTTCCCACAAGTCTGGGCTGGTTACTGTGTTCCATGAAGGTAAACAGTGGCAGTGCTGTGCTCTGTGCTTACGCTAACATCTGTGACCACATAGAAAGCAGATGAGGAGCCTTGAGGGGCAGCTCACACTGTCACCTCATCACTCCCTAGAGCACGGGTTCTCAACCTGTAGGTTCCAACCCTTTTAGGAGGTCAAACGACCATTTCACAGAGGTCATCTAAGACCATCAGAAAACACAGATAATTACATTAGGATTCATGACAGTAGTAAAATTCCACGTATGAAGTAGCAACAAAAATAATTTTGTGGTTGGGATCCCCCAACCTGAGAAGCTATTTTAAAGGGCCACAGCATTAAGAAGGTGGAGAACCGTGGCACTAGAAAGATTGAGGTAGGAGGACTGTGACTAATAAGTTTTCAAAACACCAGTGAGAGGTCTTCTACAACATGCTTCATTGGACACAACCCAACCAAACCCCAGACATACTCCCCAGGAAGCAACCTCCAGCTCCTAGCACGCTTTGCTTTGGCACTCCGAGTAGGACTGGAGAGGCCTGAAAGACTGAGACTCCATCCTGTTTGAGTTGAAGAAGTGCCCAGGGCAGCAGAGGCCAGACTAGCTCAACAGGGAGGTAAATATTAACACAGACATTATGTGAAAGGTCTTGAATGGATATGAACCCCTGGCCCAGGCAAGGCAGGAGACACAGAAGCTCAGCAGTACTAAGTCATCAGGGGCCTCCACCTTACCTCATACCACATACACCTGAGAGGCCAACACTGGAGGAGAAAATATCAGTGGAAACTGTGACCTCAGGCTAAAGATTGACATCACACCAAAATCAAAATCCCTAAAAGAAAACAAATGACAAAATGGATTTTATCAACACCTGTGAATGTCTCTTAATAAAAATGATCGGAAGAATTATCAGACAAGTCAGGGAGTGGGAGGAACTATTTCTAAACACAAGAATAACCCCTAAAACACTCATAAAACAATCACGCCTTAAAAAAAAAATTGAACAGTAAACATTTTAGCAAAGCAACCGCACACAGCAAACATGGAGGCGACTCAGTACTGTCATCAGCTGAACAAGAATGAATCCAGACGACAGTGAGAGATGGAGCATAAGTGTTAGTGCAATTAAAAGTAAAAAGAGGGGGTAGGGAAATGGCCCAGCAGTTAAGGGTACTTGCTGTGCTTGCAGAAGACCTGGGTTCAGATCCCAACACTCACATCAGGTGGCTCACGCCCACTTATAACTAAGTCAGCGGGATCTGATGCTCTCTTAACTCTGCAGAATCCTGCACTCAAGTGCACATTCTCGCACACAGACGCACAGAATTAAGAATGAGTCTTTAGAGTAAACGAATAGATGAATACTAAGAACAAGTAAGTAAATGCCTAACTACAACAAGCGCTGGATAGAACATGGGGAAACTGGAAACTTTTTGCACAGCAGAAGGGAAAATGATACACCATTGGGGGAAATGCTAAGAAGTTCTTTCAAAGGTAAGTTCATACTTGTCATATGACCCAACAGTTTCTGTCTGTATGTTTACCACTTAAAAATGAACTTACGCTCCCATAAAACCTGCATATTTATAGAAACTTTATTCACAATCGCCCATAACTGAAAACAAACCCACCGTCTTTCATCTGGTGAACGGTGAGGCAAACCAGGTCTATTATTCAGTAGGATCCTCCCCGGCAACAAAAGAAATCCTGGCATACTCAACGACACGAATAAATGCCAAATTGATTACTCTAAGTGAAAAGAGCCATACTTGAGAGACGACATATACATCACATTTATAAGACATTCTGGGGAAAGCAAACTATAGAATGAAAAAAACAGAGCCGTGGCTGCCGGGGTTTGAGGAAGGGAGAGTTGTGAAAGGCAGAGGAACAAGTGGTAATGTGGCAGATTGATAGAATGTGAGCATTCTATCTAAACCTTCATTGTGAGCATGGTCACGTGACTCCTAGCAGCCAGACTCGTAAAACTAGACTCGATTGTACTGATTATAAATCTTACCTCCATTTTTAAAACTGAAAGCATTCTTCGGTCTTGGAATAAGAAACTTTGTTATTATATATAATATAATTTTCATTAATAGGGTATGTTCTAAAAGTACCATCCGTATTTTACAGATGGAGGCATAGAGAACTAACCGGGTCTATAAACTGGTTGATGGGCAGCGAGAAACAAAGCTGTGACTGGAATCGGCCTGGTACCCTAGAGCTCATGATTTGGGACACCATACTAAACGTATTTGCCACTCATGTTTAGAACTCTTCTTCATTCTGAGCAGATTTCAGATCACCCACTGGATCTAAACCAAAATGAAGGCCTCGTCCAAACAGAAGCACCAATTTTGTGTTTCAGATATAGAAACGACACGGGAGCCTACTGTGTCCTTAAACCCATTCAAACAAGAGCAAAAGTCCCCTCTCTCTTTCTCCCACATGCTCCTCCTTTCTAGAAAATTCTTTTGCCCATAGTGTGTGTGTGTGTGTGTGCGCGCGTGTGTGCGTGCATGCGTGCGTGACCAAGGATGAAACCTAACCAGGAAACATGCTAAGCAAGCATTTTATCACTAAACTACACCTCCATGGCCTCAAGGTATCTGCTGACACTTGTTAGTTCACTTCCACTCTTTCTGCCCTGCAGGTACATAGTGACACAGGCACATGACTCGCCTTTCCAATTGCTAGTTTAGTGCCTGAGGTTCTGGACATGGAAAGTATTCCATGTGGAATCCAAAACCATAGGCTGCTGCTCTTACTTTATATAGATTAACTGTATGACCCAAAGGAAGGGAAGTCACCACTATGTGCCTTTTTTTTTTCATTTCCAGAATACAAATAATGATGCCTGTCTTATCAAGGAAAGACCCTAACTATATAATAATGCTACTTAGTCCAAATGTATGGGTAATTGACTTGCAGCCTGGACTGTGACCACCAAACCTTCTTCCCATTCAACCAATCCTACAGCATGAAGGTAAGTCTGAGCTCTGTCTGAGTATAGCAAAACCCCCTCGACAATTGAAAAATCACCGTTACCCAACACTAGCAAGTGATTTGGATCCTATGTCACTCAAAGCATGGCTCTAGGAATTGAAAGGACGGCAAATACTTAGCCTGGAGAAGCAAAGGCTCTTTGGGGATGTGAGCATTGGTTTCAAGCACTTGAAGAGCTGTCATATGGGAAAGGAAGGCAGATTTGTTCTCAGATGCTTCGGGGCAAAGCTGGTATTAAGCTGGATGCAGATTTCGTTATGATGGAATAAAACTGTCCCACAACTTCTATTAGCCAGAAAACCAAGACTCTCCCATGAGGCATCGTTTCCACCTCTTCCCAGAAATCCAACTTGAATTCCACAGCCAACTGTCAGGAAGACATAGACAAGGCCCAGCGAGCAGGTCTTAGGGTCCCACGTTTCTTGGCACTGAGGTATACATATTCAGAACATATGTAGGTATGTGGGGATGTTGAGAGAAGTCAGGGTGTCCCATACATCTTTCATCCTCCTCACCAGTGAAAGGTGAGAGGAATCACAGGGGTGAGCAGAGTCAAATGTACCTAGGAACCAAAGCAATACTTGATAGATGGTCTTATCCACTGGTTCTGCATTTAAAAGGAGGAGGAAAGGAGAGGATGTCCTGCCCTCCAAAAATGCAGACCTATTTGGAGCCTCTCTGAGGTCCCTTGGCAGCTGACACACATGCCCATCTGCCATGCTGGCACAGTGCCCTAGCAAGGGGAGCTCTCTTCCTGCTGGTGGGCATAGGTGCCAGGTGGTTGCATATGTCTGCAGAGGGGACATTTGTCCCGAGCATCAGAGGGCACTCACAGTTCCCATGCCCATCCCCTGCCATGCTCATCCACCCTACTCCCACCAGAGAGTGTGGAGGTGCCCTGGAGCTGCAGGGAGTGGAATCAGAGAAGGCAGGCACTGGAGAACCGGCACTGCCAGATGAACAGGCCCCGCCACATCAAGCATGTGATGGAGCCAAGACCACCCAAGGCACAGCCAAATGGACTCTTGGAAAGAAAGTCGGAGACACAGATAATATCAACTCAAAGGGCGTTGCAAGGGGTCTGTGCCCCTGAGACCGCAATGGGAATGTCCACGGTGCCTTTTTTTCTGTCGTTCTCTAACAGTGAGGACGAGCAGCTGGGAGGGAAAGACATTCATCTCTGTCCATATCTGGCCTCTGTGAAGCACTCCTCTGTTGCACGGGAGTCTGCGGCCCTCTCTGTTGAGTGGCATGGAAGGGTCTCCTCACCCACCTGTGAACGAGTGTGTCTGTGTGTCCGTGTGCATACCCAGGTCCACGGGAGGGCTGCAGCAACTGCACATTGCTGATACTGCAAAAGTGCATCGAGGCCGACCAGCTAATCCAATCATTCATGCTTCCCTCGTTCCCACTCTTGGATCTGATAGATAAAAACACCCAGGCAAATGACCAGTTTCATGGACTGTTTCCTCTTTTGTCAATACAAGGAATTGTGAGCTGTCATCTTGTCCCTCCTCTCTAGAGAGAGAACTCAAATATTTATGGCCGGCTTTTACAACAGTAATTGTAGTTTTAATTGTTTTTCCCCTTTCAGCCGCGTTGCTGTGCTCGCCCCGGCGACGATGGGCAGTTCTGGGGTTTATGAAGGGTACTTTGTCACAAATGAAATCCAGGAGAGGCTTTGTACCAGCCAGCCACGTTTTCTGCTTATCAGTCCTCTGTTCTGAAGCAGGAGTTCTGGCTGGAGGCCAAAGTCCCACGTGTTCTACAGCTCTGGCAAGAACAAAATGGGATTGGCTGTAACGTCTCCTCCCCAGAGATCCAGAAGTCAGGGCAGAAATTAAGCACGGCTCCTCGGGCTGGGTATCCTTCAACGGCAGTGCACAGCGGTGCACAGCAAGTTTCTGCCTCAATTTCTCCACCCAGGAATCTCTTTCCTCCCAAACTTGCTTCTTGGGATTCTGCTCAGCAAAAGCCTACCAGTCCTTTTTTTTTTCTTAAGATATGAAAACTGATTTTAGGTTTGTAGGATCGATGAACACACAGGAAGTGAAATGGTGCATTGGGAGGCAGGTTTGACTGGAAACAGAGAGCTGGGTTTTTGCTCTCATTGAATTATGCAGCCGCCAGTTTCAACATTTCTAGAGCCTACTAGGTGCACAGAACTAATCTAGATGGGACCCTCAAATCTTCCCACCTTCAAGTCAAAACTTAAGTTCTTTCATAAGGCTGAGGTGGACCTCAAGAACACCAAGGTCCTCAACAGCCCATGCTAAAGAACCTCTGGCTACTGAGGAAGTGGGTAACCCAAATATTCTAAGATGTACTGTTACAGTATTCCAGTTTTCATGGAGGAAGGGCTCTGCTTTCTGGAACAAAAGATCTGGGCCCACAGAGCCCAGGCTTGCCACCTCCAGCAGATCTTGGTCTATTCCTTCACAGTTCGTGGTCCCCAACTCTCAGGTCCATTTTCTTCAACAATATTGCAAAAATAGAAGCAGCCTGCTTCATGTGGATCCCAAGTATGTGGCGAGACACTGTGAGTCGAAGCTGCCTGTTAACTCCGTGTGAGGCAACCTTAAGAAACTTTACCTGAAAATTCTAGAACTCTTTCAGTCTCACTCGTTCCAGGTATAAAGTGGGATTTTGGGAGATGCTGTTGAAGAAGAAGCGATCTCGATTGAACGACCCCTTTCAAAGAAAAGAGAGAAGTCTCCGACAAGTAAATCTTAGGAGAAACTTTCCCTTAAGACTCAGGTCAAACTAGTCACCATGGCACAGGGAGAGGCTGAGTCTCAGTATTGACTAGCCGTACCCCCACAGCATTGAACTGCGTGCCTTAGAGACAGTTTTTGGATAATGGTGAAGTGGGTAACCTCAGCCCCAAGCAGCATGGGGACTGTAAGGAGATCTACAGATGATCTCTGTAAATGGGCCACCCAGAATGGTTAAAGGGATGGCCAGTCTTGAATTATTGTCCCCCCAACCAGAGGGACAACACTAAGACAGGGAGGACAGGTGAGGCACAGTGATGAGGCTAGCATTAGAAAGCGCTTCCTCTCAGCAGCCCCCCTAGAGGTACTTGGGGTTGTTTGGGTTTTTTGTTTGTTTGTTTTGTTTTGTTGTTTTTGACTGTGGTAGAGTGGAAAGAAGTAGATTCCACAAGAAGCTTTGTCGGAAAGGTGTGTGGATCCATCTGCGGTAGTCTGAATGAGAAAGGCACCCATAGACTCCTGGATTGGAATAGTTGGCTACCAAGGAGTGGCACTATTTGAAAAGCTAAGCCGGTACAGTCTTGTGGTGGGAAGTGTGTCTGTGGGTGGGATTGAGATTTCAAAGCTCATGCCAAGCCCAGAGTCTCTCACCGCAACCAGCGAGTAGATGTAGAACTCTTAGCTACTTCTCCAGCACCATGTCTGCCTGCATGCCGCCATAATTTCTGCCTTTGATGAAAATGGATTAGACCTCTGAAACTGCAAGCAAGCCTCAGGTAAATGCTGACTTCTATAAGAGTTGACGCGGCCATAGTGTCTCTTCACAGCAAAAGAACACTGGCTAGGAAACCATCATTGCATTTTCTTTAAAATGTAGAAAAGATACCAACACCACAAATCCTTCCCTTGACAGTATGAAGCTGACCAAGCAAGGGTGTTGACTCTCAGGACTTAGACTAACAGGTATGACCCTAGATTAGTCTCTTAACTTCTCTGAAGCTCAGATTCGAACTGTCTAACTGGTAAAATGGTAGTAATATAACCTATTAGACAGATGCTAGTGACTGGATGCAAATCTTTCAAAATGTGGCCTAAAGTGAAGCATGCAGATGTAGGATGGGAGGGCTGAGATTTTAAGATGCTGTTTTAACTGCTGTGTGGTCTTGGTCCATTCATTTCAATGCTTCATCTCCTTGATCTGAGCTTTGTCTCCCTGATCTGAGAAATCTAAATGGTGATAATGACAGTTTTCAAGCTAAGTCATAGAAGCCCTTGACAGACCATGGATGAATCTCCATGTTGACAATGGCACTTTCAAGACAGAACCAAGGGTGGCCCTCTGACTTGCTTACAACCCACAAGGGCAGTGAACCCTGAATCAGTCTTGGCATTTAGGGATGGGAGAAATGTCTCTAAAGTGGTCCTCTGTCCACAGTAGTCCTCCAAGGAGGAGCCTCCAAGGATTTCCATTCGCAGGCGTGCTGGCAGCCACCCTCACCCTGTGTGGTAAGGGGAATTTTGCATCGATTTGAATTCTGCTGTTTATAATTGCCTTCTCTGGAGAGTTAACTAGAACCCTTCTAGTATTGATCAGCTCTCTCTAGTTTCTTACTGGAGTAAACACAGAGACCCTCGGATATCAACTGGGATTTAACAAATATACCCCTTCTAACAGCAGCCCGGACCACAGGACGGGATGTTGACACTCACCACATCTGCCTGAACTCCCAGCTGAGAGGCCTCATGACCTCCTCTGGGCAGCAGTTGCTACTGCTACTCCTGCAGCGTGGAGCCTCACTCATGAATCAGGGTACTGTTTGCAGTCTCCCCTTCTTAATTCTGAAGCAGAAGTGATGAAGCAGAGTCCCACTGAAGCAAGGGACAAATAGCATGTTGATCAGGCAAGTCATCTGAGGGTTGAGCTCCTGTCAGCATCGGACCCAGATCACCAAGACAACGGCAGAACTGGTGTGGACGCCCGTGAGCCCTTCGTTCCCCATCCCTATGCCTGGGACTCTTCTGTGGAACAGTCAGCTCTCCAACAGACAAGTGTCCCCCAACTGGAACTGGACCCTTTTTCTTACCCTCTATTTAGAGTCCAGCCTCCACTTCATACAAGGCAGCCTGGATCTCTCCTCCTCACCATCCTACCTGTCTCCCGACTCCAACCTTGACTGTGCTGGGTCCTATCAAGCTTCTTCTAGCACAGGCCTGGCCTGCCTTTCCATTGCTTGTTTCTGCCTCCTTCCTAACTTAGCTCTGTTCCTAAGACGAATGGAGTAGGGTTGAGAAGGGCCGAAGGCCAGGGATCAGTCAGGTGGACGGCAATGGTTTCTGACCTGCCCCTTGATTGTCTTAATCTGTCTGAAGGGAATTTTCAGGTTAGACTGTGGGCCTGATGCATGATGACCTCCGCAGCATCCTGGATACTCAATCCAGAGTGGTGTGTGTATGTGCATGTGTGTGTGTGGGGGGGGTGCATGTGCGTGTGTGTGTTCTATCCCCGAATAGAAATAAAATAAGCCAAAGGAGAGAATATAAAACAAAACAGCAGCAGAATATTGGGAAAGAAATTCTGCCTTGACTCATTAACAAAATATAGCTGGCCCAGGAGAGCTGCCCTCTTTTAAGGAGCAGAATCCTGTACCCACACTTTGCAAGCTAAGTTCTTCCTTCCCAGAGCCCTCCTGCCCCACTTTGCTGCAAGATGAAAGACCAGGGCCAAGCTCTTGAGTGGACACAGGTATCCAGTCTCCCACTAAAAAAGAGTCATAGCCCAGAGGATAAGGAAGAAGCAAGGACGCTTGCCCCTAGACTTCTCTGCCCCATGGGTCCCTCGCCCACCTGGGTTCCTTATCTCTAGGTTCCAAAGCAATCATCCTCCTTCATGGCTTCCTGAGGAGAAACACAATAGCTTTATTGAACAGACTGTATATCTCACCAAGCCTAACCCTGGGAGTAGGCAATTACCTGGAAGGAGGCTCCCTCCGGACTGCCTGCCTGCCCTCCTCCCATCACAAAGGGGTCTTTCATAATTGCCCAGCTTCTGAGCCATGGATTTAGAGGTTCTGAATATACCCTGGTCTACTGTATCTCCCTAGTGCTCACTCTACTCCCAACTCCCAGCACTAAGGGCTAAACAGCTGTCCCAAGCACAAACACTTGAGCTCTGAAGGAGACTATTCTATGGCTGCCTCTTTGTTTCCTCCAAGATTTTGGCCTCTGCCCAAAATTGAGTTGAGGGAAGAATAAATAACAGTATCTTGCAGACTTTTTTAGAGTTATGACAAACCAGAAGAGGGGGAGGAGGAGGGGGAGGGAAGAAGAGGAGCAGGAGGAGGGTGGGACCTTTGTCTCATTTAGGGGAAATGCTACATTTTCCAATAACATGTCACTAGAAAACAGCTGACCCTTAAAACTTCAGGCTTCCATCAAAGTCACTCTCGGAGAAGAGAGGGTTGGCATGTGAAGGCCCGGCAGTTTAAAAACAAATGAAACACAAACAAACAATTGGTCTGTGATTAATCAAGATACCAATACTAGAAAAAAATAAAAAAGGAGATAGGCTATACCAAGGTTAAATTCGGAGCCCTGAGCCAGGATCTTTTCTCAGGGGAAAAAAGGTTCATGACCCTGACTGGCATAGATCAGAACAGTGTAGAAGCATCCCACGCCCCCAACCTCCTACGCCAAGCAGCCAGGCTGCTTGGCTCCCTCCCTCCCATCTCTCCTCTCCTCAAGGGCAGGACGACAGTATTGGGGGTGGACACTTGGGCAGCCTTGACTGACAGCTCTAATCTCCAAGTGTTTGGAGGGAAATAAACACCTGGGACCCCTGTGTCAGGCCATCCCTCAGCCCACAGCTCACTTAAAGCCAAACCCAAGTGTCTGTATTCCCATGTAGGCCTGCTACCCACGAGTGCCCCTGCCAACCCCCATGCAACCCTACACACAGCAGATCAATGTGCCAACCCCCGTATGCAACCCTATACACAGCAGCTCAACATGCAACCCCCCTATGCAACCCTACATGCAGCAGCTCAACGTGCCAACCCCCCATGCAACCCTACACACAGCAGATCAACGTGTACAATTTAGGAACACAACAATGAAGACTTCTATGACAGGAGTGAGTGGGGCATGGGGCCTGGCTCCTGCTGCTCCTTACCTACCTCCCTAACCCCTCTCCTTTCTCCTAAAGCTCCTCCTTTCCTCCCACTAGTCCCATAGCATGGACCACTGAGCCTTCTGAAGGAAAGGGGTCTTTTCGCTGTGGACACAGAAAGATGGCCCTCCAAGTAATGCTGGGGAAGAGAGTGACTGTTAGCCAGTTTCTCATGGACCTCACATTCATTCAGAAAGCAGCTATGACCATATGCTCACAGGAAACACCATCTCTGTCCTGTCCTGAAGGGCGCACCTACAGCACCAATGTCCTGCACCCCTGCTTTTACCCCAAGGAACTAGCAGTGCCTCAGCAGACATCCTGAAACTTGGGGAGCAGAGACACGATGTTGAACAAATACAGATGCTATTTACCTTCCGGCCACTTTCCTGGCTGTTCTTGGAGGACTAACAGAAAGTTGATCTCAGTTCTGTGTGAAAAGGGACTGCAGAAGCCTCTCTGCTGCAGCTCTTGCAGCTCCTGAAGCTCCTGCAGCCTTTGAGAGCCCCCCTTCTTCACCCCCACGGACACTTCCACCTCCTCCTGTCAAGGACAAAATGGACTCAACTTTGTTAGCTGTAGTTAAAATCACCAAGCTAGAATTAATTTGCAAAGGATCCCCAGTAAACACCCTCAATTCCAGAGCAGGGCATTTTGATTCCCTTCACATATACCCTGGGGCTAAACATTGCCCCTTTTCCCACTAAAGTTGCCCTTGATGTTCATCTCCATTTGATTCTCCTAAAAGGGTGACACCTAGTAGGGGAGCATGGTAAACTCTGCTTTGCTTCTCAGCTCCCTGCGCAGAAGGGCATGTGTGGCTAGTCAGTTTTAAATGGAGAAAAGGCACACTGTGTTGGCTGAGTACAAGGCTCTAGGTCACATGAGCTGTGTACACTATCGGTCCCTCTACCATTATCACCTTCGCTACTCCTGCTCAAATTCCCTGAATTATATATAAGCCAAAGGATGAAGAACCGGCCAGAAGAGTGATTTGTGCAAGATCATGGAGAATGAATGACAGAACAAGAACTCAAAGCAAGATTTCTGAACTCCGAAGATAGAGCTCTTGCCTCAAAAGCAGCAGAATGTGGAGGAAAGATGAGTCCATGCACAACCCATGTCAGCGCATGCAAATGGGGTCTCAGCTCATAGCCTCTGCATATTCGTCTCCTCGGCATTAGCTAAGCATCTAAGACCTGAGTGGTAGAGTGGTTGGGAGGGCAGCAGATATCTCTAGCAAAGCAGCAGACCTAAAATAAGAATAAACAAACAGATGAATGTTACCTCTGTTTCCCCTCATTTTTCTTTGTATGTGCATGAGTGTGTGTGTGTGAAAAAGAGTGTGTGTGTATGCGTGTTTGCAGGTGCATGCTCCTGCATGCGCACATGAGAAGGACAGAAGAATATATCCAGGGTGTTGTTCTCCTTTGGTGCAAGGTCTTTCACTGAACTTGGACATGGGCTGGTGGCTAGCAAGGTACGGGGACCCTCCTGCACATCCCACAGCTCTGGGTTATAGGAATGTGTGTTCTGGCCATGCCCCTTTCTTACATGAATGCTGGAGATTTGAACTCAGGTCCTCATGTTTGCCCAGCAAGCTCTCCTACCCACTGAGCCATCTCCTCAACCTCTCTGCTTACTTTCCATGTTTTGTAAGAAGGGGAAAGAATCAAAGTAGACTTGAAGAAAATTTAGTAGAAACACACCACTCAGCAAATGTTACCACCTATGCTCATCTATGAGCCCAGGAACTAAACCAAGAAACATAATATTCAACCAGCCCTTCCAGAGGTCACCTCCTGCTCCTCTCCTGCCACAATGTTGCTATATGACCTCTGTCCTAACTATAGATTGAAGGTGGTGCCTGCTTCTGACTCTTTTGTGAGTGAGACATGTAGTATGTTCCCAGTTATAGCTGGGTTCTTCGTTCAGCTTTGAACTGGGGAGACTCATCCATGCAGCTGAATTGGCTATAATTCACGCATTCTCTATAGTGTCCCCTTTGTGACTGATCCTAACTTTCTTATCCATGCTGTTATTCATGAGCACTAGGGTAGCTTCTATTATTTACCACATATAAAATGTTCTTCTGAACATTCTTTGTGTGTGTCTGTCTGTCTGTGTCTGTGTGTATGTCTCTGTGTTAATAAGTATGTGTATAACTTTTCTCTGTTGATCATAAAAAAACATATAAGATCTATGTATATTATGCACTAGCAAATACTGTCAAACCATTTTTCCAAGTGCCTGTTCCTATTTATATTCCTACCTTGTGTTTGAGAACCCTGATTTTCCTATGTTCTCGGTACTTGTCTATTGCCTCTTTCTTTGTAGTCATTTTGATGAAAATGTAGTATCTCACTGTGGTTTAATTTACAAACCTATGATGACCAAAAAGTTTGAGGTTTTTTTTTTTGTTGTTGTTACTTGAAAGCCTTCCATTAAGAAAGGCCAAGTCAAGTCTTTTGGCACCCCCCCCAAGTTATCTCACCTTTCCTTACTGACTTACAAGATTCTCTACATGTTTTGGGTATGAATCTTTAGATAGATGTTTTGCAGATAGATTTATCTATTCCGTAAACTTAATGTTTTTACTCTTTCAGGCTTTTTAATAATTTAAGTTCTTAATTTTAATCCAATGAATTTAGTTCACTTTTCCATCTTGGTCTTTTCCGTATTTTCCATGTCCAGAAAGTAAAGAAATGCTCTTTTATGTTAGTCAGCAGTTTGAATACCTGACATTCAATATAGGGGGAAGTTCACTTAGCTGATGGATTTGTAAGTTCAAAGTCCAAACACTGTTATAGTTTGAGTATGAAACGAACCCCATAGGCTTGTGTAATTGAACACTTTGTCTCCAGATGGTGGTGCTGTCTGGGGAAGCTGTGGAACCTTTAAGAGACGGAGCTTAGTTGGAGAAAGTAGATGTCTGAGGAGCAGAACTTGAGGTTCTAGCCTACCCCCACTTCCTCTTCTGTCTCCTGTCTCAGCTTCCTCCTGAAGATGATGTAAGCGAGCAGCCTCATTCTCCTGCCTTCCCATTCTTGAATTGTTCCTTCCTCCCCCACCTCCCCCACTGTGATGGACGGGAACCTCCAACCACAAGATGAAAACCAAATCAGTTCTTGCTTAAACTGTTTCTTGTGGCGTGTTTAGTCACAGCCATGAGAAAAGGTGACCAACAGACAGTTCTGTGGCAAGGGTTGACATTATCTCTAATACTTCATGCTGACTAGCAATGGTGGTAGTCTTTCACAAGCAACCATACCTCAAGTGGAAAACCGAGAACTGGCTAGGGTAAGGCTTGCTCAGTTTACAACAGCTCCCTCTTGAGACAGCAAGGGATTGGACAAGGACACAGGGACACACCCCCAAAAGATCTAAAGACCTCCCCCCAGGCCCTGCCTCATAACTGTTTCATCATCTCCCAAGACCATGACTTTGCTGGTTAAGTTTTAACCACAGGAACCTATGTGGCGTCATAACTAAACCCAGCCCAAACCTTAGCACCTTCCTTACCCCAGTGTCACCAAATCATCTGGCCAACTATTTGGTAAAAAGAAGTGGAGAGAGAGAGGAACCAGGTGAGAAGAGTTCCATCTTCAGACTAAGTGAGGCTGTAAGCTGCTATGCACCGTTCATGCCAGGAAGAAACCTAAGATGTGCACGCTTGTGCCTGGAGTAGCCTAGAGTCCCAATTCTTCAAGTTCAGGCTCAGCCACGCACTACTATGTGTGATAGCTGAGTGACTCAAACGGTCCGATTCCTCTTTCTATCCCTCTTCTTGTATAAAGGGAAGGGCGAGAACTGCATGGTCCCTTCTGTCCCGGAGAGTCTATAATTGTGACTCTCAGTCAAGAAAAAGCAGTAGTTGGGGAATGGCCTTCTATTAAAACAGCGGCGGTCTCCACTAGCGGCATGTCTTAGCTACTCTTCTGTTACTGTGATAGAACATTACGACTAAGACAACTTATTAAAAAAAGGCCTTTAATTCGAGGTTCAGGGTTTCAGAGGGTTAGCAATCATGAGCGCCATGACGAGGAGCGTGGCAACTGGCAGGCAGGCATGGAGCTGTAGCTGCAGCTGTAGCTGAGAGCTTAACTCTTGATCCACAAATGAGGAGGCAGAGGGAGCTAACAAGAAATGGCACGGACATATTCATTTCAAATCACAACCCCCAGCGAAACACCTCCTCCAAGGAAACCTTACCTCAGAATATTTCTCAAACAGTTCACCAACTAGGAAGCAAGCACTCAAATATATGAGCCTATGGGGGCCATTCTCATTTTAACCACCACACAAGAGGATCCATTATGATTTGCCCCCAGCATAGAAAGGAATGCATTCTGCTTGACTGGAAGTCCCCCTTTCTGATCAGAATGGAATTGCTAACGCCTTCCTCTGAACTGGAGATTAGCCTGGAGTTGGAGATATGTAGTTTGGGTGCCAGGTAAGTAAGGGTTCAAATTCCATTTCTCTAGCTCTGGTGCTGCCTGACTTTGTAGCTTTGGGAAAGTTGATCCACCTCCCTCAGCTTTAGTTGCCTCAAATATAGAGGGAATCTAAGAGCCTGGCAGTGGTGGCACATGCCTTTAATCCCAGCCCTCAGGAGGCAGAGGCAGATGGATCTCTATGAGTTTAAGGCCAGCCTGGTCTACAGAGTGAGTTACAGTTACTATTGCTATGAAGAAATACCATAACTAAAGCAACTTGGGGAGGAAAGGGTTTAATTTGGCTTACATTTTCTCATCATAGTTCATCATCAGAGGAAGTCGGGACAGGAACTCAAGCAGGGCAGGAACCTGGAGGCAGGAGCTGATGCAGAGGCCATGGAAGAGGGCTGCTTACTGGCTTGCTTCCCATGGCCTGCTCAACTTGTTTTCTAATAGAACCCAGGACCATCAGCCCAGGGATGGCCCCACCTACAATGGGCTGGGCTCTCCCCCATCAGCCACTAATTAAGAAAATGCCCTACAGCCAGACCTTATAGAGATACTTTTTCAGTTGAGGCTCCCTCTCTCTGATGCTCTCACTTGTATAAAGTTGACATGAAATTAGCCAGCATGGCCAGCCAATAATGTCATCAGCAAATTAATAATTCACCCAGAATTGACCTTAAGTAACTCAGACCTACTGTGAAATGGCCTGGGTTTATTTTGGGTAAGAGTTGCAAGAGTCATTGATCCTAGGGACTGTGTTTATGAGCAGGAGTGGAGTCAGAAGAGGAGTGTACAGAGCGGGAGAAAAAGCTGAGGCCCAGAGTCAGAGTCACCAAAGTTCCGGATCAACTATGAACCACTAGCTATATGTGAGCGCTAAGTGACCCCGGACAGACCTCTTCTTCCTGTGAGAAAGGGGAGGTTAGAACTACATGTCCCTCGAGGTCCCCTCTGTCTCTAAGAGTCTATACTTGTGACTCTCAGTCAAGGTAAAGAGAAACTGATTACTACACAGATGACTGATGGGGGATTGAATATGTGATCTATGCTTTCTTAAGCAATGAGCATAGATATATTACCCTTCTGCTTTGAAAAATGGCAACTCATCTTTTCCATGGTTAGATAACTACAGGATGCCAGCCCTAGACATTGGGTGTGCATACATGTGTGTGTGCTCTTGGGTGTGGGAAGGAAGCTTGGGACCACATGTGTGTGCAAGTGCTCATGCATACATGTTCATGTGCTCACTGAGGCCAGAGGTCAAGCTTGGGTACCTCAAGAGTGTACCCACCTTTTTTTTTTTTTTTTTTTTTGAAACAAGGTCTTTCATTTTTACCTAGGACTTGCTAGCTAGGCTAGGTGGGCTGGCTAACAGACCTCAAGATGTTTCCTCAGTGCTGGGATGACAAGCATGGGCCAGCAGGCCTGCTGGTTCTTTTTACATGGGTCCTGGGGATTGAACTCAAGTCCTTGGAATTGCACAGCAAGCATTTCACCAACCCGGCCTTTTCCCCAGCTCCAACTCAGTGGCTTTTGATGTAAACAAAACCACTGCAGGTTACTCCTTTGACAGGAGGTGAAGAAAAATAATGGTGAGAGGTACCTTCTCATTCACTCAGTGATTCTCGGGGGTCCTTCCCGCCCCTGGAACAAACAGGACTCTCTGCACCTATACTGCTAAAGGCTCCTGTGGGGACAGAGCAGGCCTCTGGCCACAAGCCCCTTAGCCTCCACCGGGTCAAAGAATGGACTGTTTGTTCTCTCTTGTTTAATCACTGTGTCCTACAGAGGTGACAGCCTGACACTCCATGATGTCTGTGTACTGGAACCGTTCCCCAAACCCAGGCCAGCTGCAGCCCTCTCTGATGTCCCCTCCTGTGTGGCTGGAGGGGAGCAAGCTGGGCCCTCCGTGGGAAGCAGCAGCAGATCTGTTCCTGGCGCGCGGTTCCTCGCACATTTGTTAGATCCCCGTCCAGGTCTCTCAGCCATTTGCTTCTAAGCCGAGAGCGGAACGTAAAAGTAGTCCCAAGTGGCCGTTTCCAGGTCTTCAACAGACCTGGTTAGCCGCAGTTGGGAAATCGTCCCCAGCCCCTCTCTGAATTATCACGTCAGTGAGGGGAGCTTCGGGGTGGTCGAGCCATAGCTCTGGGCTCTTCCTCTGACAGCCATCACTGCAGGTGTGGCTTATTAAGATGTTCTCCACCTGGAGAACTCCAACACGGTGTCTTCCCAAAGGAGCATGGGAGAGAGGAGGCCTCTGGAGCTACCGACGGGGAACCATTTCTGCGCTCTACCAAGGAACCCTGGGTCCCATCACCAGCCCGCGTCTACTCCACACTTACCCCTCCCCATCGCTGCCCTCGCAGCAATCCAGGCCATGCTAGGGAATACTTTTTTTTCCTAACCTAACCTATGAAGCTCCTGTTCAGGGACAAAGCGTCGCCTTGCCTGCCCCCCTCCAACCAGTTCCTCCTGCTGCCTGCCCCGAGCCTCTGGGCCAAGGGGAGGATTAGATTGCACATGAATAAGCAATATTCACTAGGCTCTGGAAGCCTGGAGTAAATCCCCTGAGCAGAGGTACACAGCAGGGCAGGATTTCCCTGCTCCCTCTCTCCACCGCCTCTCTCGCTGCCCCCTGCTCCTATTTCATGTGAGGACCTTTCTCTGGCGCGTTCTTGCCAGGGGGTGCCTGTACTGGAATACTATCTTCAAAGCGTGGAATTCACAATGGAAAGCACGTCCCCTGAAGCCGTGGCTCAAATGGACAATGAAGAGAGACGTGTGAAGGGGGGGGTCCCTCTCCTGCTGCTCCATCTATGGGGTGGAGGGAGAGGGAGTCGGTCCCTTTCTCTCCACCCTCTTCAGTCCCATGGATCCACTCTCTGATCCCCCATGTCACCCTTCCCTCCTGCGGAAGGGAAGCCTCTAGGGCAGTGATTCCCTACCTTCCCAACACTGCGACCCTCTAACACGGTACCTCAGGTCGTGGCAACCCCCAATCATAAAATCACCTTCGTTGCTACTTCGTAACTGTCATTTTGCTACTGGTATGAATCATAATGTAAATATCTGTGTTTCCCAATGGTCTTAGGTGACCCCTGCAAAAGGCTGTTCCACCTCCAAGGGGTCATAACCCACAGGTTGAGAACCATTGCTTTAGAACATATCTTGAGAGCTATCTACTCTGGGAAGAGCCCACCCTTCAGGGAAGGAGGTCTGGAGAGGTCAGGTACCCTCAGGAAAGGGAAGGCCAGGGTCATGCTTTGCCTGGCCATGGTCAGTGGGCCCGTGCAAATCAAATCCTGCTCTCCATTTGTATAACTGACAGGTGGCTCTATGGCTCTGAGCCTCACTTTCCTTACTGTGGGATGGAATGTAAGGGTCATGAATGTGATGTTAGTCTCTAGTGCTCCAAACCAGGCTTCCAACAGATTTAAACTGTATTTACTCTTGTCCCCTTCAGATTCCTGGACTCCCCCAGGCAGGCCAAATTACTACAGAAATCCCAGATACATCCAAAGGATGTGTGTTTTTGATGAAGATGGTCTCATGACTTCTCCTTGATGCTTCCCTTGGCCTGGAAAACACCCATTAACTTAGAGGTCTCTAGTGCATGGCAGGGGCTCTAGTCATAGCATTTTCCTCAAGTGGAGGAGGAAAAGGAGGAAGGAAAGGAGATAGAAGTCAGGGGGCAGCGGAGGGCCAAGGCAGAGCTCATCACTAACCCAGTCCCTTCTTAGAACCTCTTCTGTGTCTCCCCCGCCCCCTCCCCAGCACCTTCATTCTTCCCACCCGGGCATTAGCGTTTTCTGTTGTTCCAGGTTTCTTAAACCTAGCAGTGCTCAGCTCTCTCCTCTGGCTTGGTCCCTTTTGGCATGTCCTCTGCTGACTCGGGGACATCCTCCTTGTGCCCTGCAGTTAGGTCCTCTCCTTCGTTCTCAGTCCTTACTGTAATCCAAAGCTTTGCTCTCACCTAGGAGTGAGGTCCTCCTGCCTCTGATCCGTTTCACTACCATCCACTCTGTTGGATAATTCAGGTGGCTCATCAGAGGCCACCCTCTTCTCCTCTTCCCTTGTCTATGGCCCCCATCACTCTGCCCATCTCACCTTCCCTGCACAGACCTAGCTGCTCCCCTCTCTGCACGGGGTGTGTAAACTTCCACCATGGAGACTCTCACTTTGGGACAGCAGCTGCCAATCACAAGTACTGAGCACATAAAGTGTGGCCAAAGCCACTGAGGATCCAAATTTTGTTTTATTTTATTCAAATGTGAAAATGAAAGTAGTATGGGCCCTCTTTTTGCATTCGATACTTCATTGCTTAGCTAGATAGTACTACATTTTGCTTTAATACAGGAGCACATAGGACATAATTGTTGCGTGGTAATACGTGTCTCAGGTGTGTCAGGAGGAAGTGTCATTTCTAATATTAAAAACAGATCAAAAGTCTCTCACCATGTTGGTGTCAGTGGATTGACTTGGAGTAATTTTGTTCTAAGCACCAATGTACTAATGTGACGTAATTCTTCAAATATTTTATGTCATTAGCCTTGTTACAATACCTGTTTCCTTTTATTTGTAATGTGTCTACTAGAACATGTACAATAAAAATGTAGCTTGCTTTGTGGCTCCGTGGGCTCAGCCTGTACTTCCTCTGGGTGACGACACGTTGGAGCTCATTAGCACAGGAGGCTTCCTAAGAGATGGCCAGGGCCACCTCCAAGACTGAGCTGGAGAGCTAGGGAGATGGCTCAGTAAAGAGCTTACTGTGAAAGCACTGAGGACCTGACTTCAAGGCCAGCACTCATGAAAAAAACAGGCACACACTTGTAATCTAGCACTGGGGAGTAGAGACAGGCAGATTCCTGGAGTCTGAAGGTCAGCCAAGCCAGTGAGATTGTTGAGCCCTAAGTTCCAGTGAGAGACCCTGAGTCAAGAAACAGGGTGATTGTTGTGGGATATTAATTTAAGATGTGTTACATTTGTTTATACTGGGACATTTGTTTTAATGATGCAGAGATGTGCGGCATTCTTTTATATTGCATTTGTTTAACTCTGTGAAACTGTGTTACTTTGCCTGCCTAAAACACCTAATTGGTCTAATAAAGAGCTGAACCGCGAATAGCTAGGCAGGAGAGAGAAGTAAGTGGGGCTGGTATGCAGAGAAAATAAATAGGAGAAGAAATCTGAAAAGAGAGGAAGAAGGAACAAGAGAAGAAGTAGAGGAGGACACCAGGGGCCAGCCACCCAGTCACACCGACAGTCATGAAGTGAGAAGTTAAGAAGTAAAGATAAAAGCCTACAAGAAAAAGATAGATGGGATAGTTTAAATCAGAAAAACTGGCCTGAAATAAGTCAAGCTGAGTTGTGACCTGGACACAGAAGAAGTAATATGTGACTGGCCTCACTGAATAACATAGACAAGAATAATGGGCTAATATAAGTTATAAGAGTTAATAAGAAGCCTGAGATAATGGGCCAATCAGTTTATAACTAATGTAGACCTCGGTGTGATTTCTTTGGGACTTAACGACTATGGGGAGCAGGCGTGACAAAAACCCTGACAACAAATGGTACCCTTGTAGTCAAGTAAATCCACATAAAGCAGGAGAGAGTTTGGGAAGTAATTCTAGACAAAAAAGAATAGAGTTAAGCACAGCTTATTGATAGCAGCATTTTCTCAGGTGGGCTCTGTTTGCTAGAGGCAAATGCGTCTCATTTAAGAGTTGCTTCCTGACTTAGCTTTAGCTGCAAAAACTTTGCAGCCCTTTTAAGAGGCTCTGCCACAAAACACTTAAATAGTGTTTATGAATAGCCTACAGCATGCTTCTTGGTGGTGGCACAGACCTTGAAATGGCATAGAGTTGTGGCAACAAACACGGCTCCGGCCAGTACCTCTGCCATGAGGCTGGAATCTCAGAAAGCTAAGAAATAGGCTGGATCCAGCCATCAAAATTGCACCTTTAATCTTATCCATATCACTTAGCAAATTAAAGACTCATGTGGTCAGAAAGAGAGAGATACAGTAAAGAGAGATTCAAAGATGAAGAAAACCTCTAAATGTTTTGCAGTGTGTTAAAAAAAATATATGCAGGCTTGGGAGAGAAAAGAAAAAGGTTAAAGTCCTTAATATTAAAAAAAAAAAAAGAGTGTAGTTGGGTGTGGTGGCACACACCTTTAATCCCAACACTTGGGAGGAAGAGGGAGGTGGATCTCTGTGAGTTCAAGCACAATGTGGTCTGCAGAGTGAGTTTCAGGACAAAGATACACAGAGAAACCTTGTCTCAAAAAAGCCAAAAATTAGGGGCTGGAGAGATGGCTCAGTGGTTAAGAGCACTGACTCTTCTTCCAGAGGTCCTGAGTTCAATTCCCAGCAACCACATGGTGGCTCACAAACATCTATAATGAGATCTAGTGCCCTCTTCAGGGGTGCAGGTACACAAGTAGGTAGAATATATACATAATAAATAAATAAACTTTAAAAAAAGCCAAAAATTAAAGATATAAAAAAAATAGAGCTGGGCAATGGTGGCGCACGCCTTTAATCCCAGCACTCGGGAGGCAGAGGCAGGCGGATCTCTGTGAGTTCGAGACCAGCCTGGTCTACAGAGCTAGTTCCAAGACAGGCTCCAAAGCCACAGAGAAACCCTGTCTCGGAAAAAAAAAATAGAGATTAAAATAAAGCCACGTAAAGATGAAAAGCACACAAAGAATCTGGATACTGCATGTTATTATGTTCTCTTTGAATTGTTGGAATACTGAAGAAGAAGCAACAGTTGCTAGAAGATATTTGTTTATAAATGCTGCTGAATTAATTCAAAATAGGTAATTTGAAAATACCTGACTTCAAAATTGAAGTCAAAAGGTATGTTACTTAGGAGAAGAGGATTTGCTTTTGTTTCCACAGAAAATGAAAAGCTGTGGAACATTCTCAGTTAAGAAAAATCGGGTTTGGTCAAGGAAGACCACCTGAGGAATCTCCAATCGGAACAGATGGCCCAGATGTCTGAGTTCTGCATCCAGAACAGATTTAAGACTGCTGCCTGAGATGATCAAGCCTCACAGGATACTCCAGTCAGGATTTGATCATAATTCTAAATTTCCTTTAGGTCCCCATAAGATTATCAGCAC
>NW_026067973.1:3135720-3213506 GCF_014885135.2 Alexandromys fortis
GAAGAAGAAGAAGAAGAAGAAGAAGAAGAAGAAGAAGAAGGAAATAAGTCAAGCTAAGATTGGGTATTTATAAATAAGAATAAACCTCCATGTGTGTTTATTTGGAAACTGAGTAGCCGGAGCCTCAAGAATAAAGAGTTTAAAAAAAGAAAAAAGAGAGAAAGAAAGAACAAAAACCAAAAAGACCAACAACAGTGGATGGCTCCTGAGGAATGACACCTGAGATTGATCTCTGACCTACACACACACACACACACACACACACACACACACACATCAAACATGTGTACACACAAACACTCTCTCACACACACATACAGAGACATCCAGTAGACTGTGGCTCCAGCACAGCACAGACGGTCATAGATGGTGGGGAATGAGAAACTGGCCTTGGCATTTAATCTGAAGCTGAATGTGTATCTCAGCTCTGTCAGCTCAACAGGTAACACTGGGCCTTAGTTTTTCCACCCGCTAAACTGGAATCAAAACAAACGTGAAGGGTGTTTGGGAGGGTTTAGCAGAGAGTACTCTTCAAATGGTGCTTGTAGATAATGAACATTTGATCATTGTTAGCTATTAATCAATTGGACCTAATGGAATCGAGGCAAAAGGTATATAAAATTCCCTCTGGAGGCCCATTGGTTCTGCTTTCCCCTGATTCCCAGCCACATGCCTGATGCAGAAGATGACCTTCTGACTGGGAGAGATGAGGTTCATTGTAGCAATAAAATTACCTCATAGGGAAGTATTTTTTGCCCATAGACTCAGCATGAAATGCTTCTCAAATGTCTGTCAACTAACCACAATGACCTGCCCTTGTATGTTTTCTGTGATCAGCCCTGCCTTCCTCCAGCCTCCCTGGGCTAGTGGGTGGGGAGTGAATTGGTTTCTAGGCAGTTACTAAATGCTGAACTGAATTTGTGTGTTTTACTCAAAAATCTGTCTGTTGAAATCCTTAACCCCTAAGGTAATATATTCAGAGGCGGGGTCTCTGGGAGATGAGTAGGTCATGAGATCAAAGCCCTCACAAATGGTATTAGTATCTTTATGAAAGAAGCCCCAGGTCTCCCTCACCCTTCCCTCCACAGGAAGACACAATGAGAAGCGAGATGTTCATGAACCAAGAAGCAATCCTCTCCAGTCACTGAATTAGACATCCACTTCTCAGCCTGCAGAATTATAAGAAACACATTTCTGACCTTTGAAAGTAACCCTGTCTGTGGAGATGCTGAGTTTACCAAAATTCTTTTCCTCCTCCTCCTCCTCCTCCTCCTCCTTCTCCTCCTCCTCCTCCTCCTCCTCCTCCTCCTCATCATCATCATCATCATCATCATCATCATCATCATCAAGATGCCTATCTCTCCTTCCCAGACACCCCAGGGTCAACTGAACCGCCAGACTTGATGCCATCAGTATAGGTGACTCTCCAGGAGGAATCCAAACAAGACTCCTCCCCCATATTTCCTTCTTGCTCCCTGGAAAACTGAGTTTTTGGCTCCTTGGTACGAAGAGACAGACAGCCTGTTGACTTGGAGATCCCCCCATGAGGGTCCATCAGATGGGAAAGGAGAAAGCAGTTTTACAGTTTGACTCTGGTGCTCGGGTCCTCTCCCAGAACTTCAGAGCAAAGGACAGAAAAGGCAGTGATTTCAGACAACACTGCAAGAAGCAAGGAGGCAGAAATAAGCCGGAGTCCTCCGTGGTGCGCCAGACCCAGAGGCAGAGTCAGGGAGCCTGCTGTGTAGGGGCTGAAGAAGCAGCGGCTAAAGCAGATCAAAGGGCAAGAGGGCAAGGTACTATGAGGTTCTGCAAGTGAACGTATATAAAAGGCCGTGCCCCATTTAAAGTCTCCACATAGCCCACCGATCTGGCAGCATACCTCTCTTCTAGTCCTAATGCCATTCTATGAGTGAGCTGAGGAGGCAGGAAAAGATAACAGAATGCCAGAAAGTCCATTTCCCAAGCCCAGGGTGGGAGAAAACTCTAGATGGGTCCAAGAAAAAGCAGGAGAAATGTTGGATGTAAATAGCTTGTTCTTGTTTTTGTTTGTTTGTTTGTTTTACAAAAGAAAGAAAAGCTTAATTAACAGAATTCATATTATTTTCTACAGCCAAATAAGAAATGCAAGGATTCCTTAAGAGATCATCACCTTCCCCGTAAATGACTCAGGACACACCACAGTCAATGTATTCTAGTCAGTGTATCTTGTATTTGTTCTTTTATCCTAAAAGGAGTATCATTTTATTCAGTACAATGACTCCCAGCTCAAAGACTACATTCCCCAGCATTCCTTGTAGTGATGCCTAGCCACCTGACCAAGCTCTAGCCAATGACATAGAAGCAGACAGAAAGAACCTGTTTCTTTCCTTTTTTGTGCTTCTAGCTGCTTAGTATACCAAGAAATCATGGAAGAAATCTTGGTACATGGAGTAGCTGAAGGTGGGAACTGTACACTGTGGATGGAGAAGGAACAATTCAGGAGCCTGACCCCACGGACAGATGCCCAGTCCCACATAGCAACCTCTCTGCGAGCTCTATTGCATACATATTCTGGTTTGTGTTCTGTTATTCATAAGCTACAGTTTTCTGTTTAAGTGTTTAGGTGTTTAGGTGCTGATTCAGGGACAAAGACAGGAGAGTCAAATGCAGCAAAATCTGGGAATTTTTTTCAAGATCTTACTCTATGCATGTAAATCCACCTTGAGGTGGTTGCCCACGTTCTAGAATAGCAAACGTGGGTGGCATCATCATCACAATATCACAGAGTTGGGCAGCCCTGCTCTATAACATCCTCAACCATAGAGGAATCCATCTGGGTGTCTGAGTTCTGGCTTTTTAAAATTCTGGATAAATTCTTAGATATCTACAGCTTGCATGGAATACAAACGAAAGGGTCCATAATTCAGGAGTGTACGGTGGGAGAATCCAGGAGAAGAGGAGACAGCATGGTTCCCACACAGTGAGACACTCGGAGAACTGATGCTGAGAAGGTAAGTTGGCTGAAGTCTCACCGTGAAGGACCATAGCTGGCCTCAAGACAAGACGTAGATCCTACACACTGGCTAGCACTCCCTCAGATGAGGATGCTGCCAAGATAACTTTCACACACACACTTTCATGGCTCCCATCCCCACCCTGCAAAATAAACCGAGCTCTGTGTTCAGGATACTGAGAAGACAGGGAGAGAGGGAGAGAGAGAGAGAGAGAGAGAGAGAGAGAGAGAGAGAGAGAGAGAGAGAGAGAGAAGAAACCCATAGCAGAACTCTGTACATTTACAAAGCATGAAAGGCAGTATAAATTTAATGACCTTCCAGGAGGGAGGGATGCTCTGAAGTCAGGACTGGTCAGAGGGGTTGCGGACATTCAGGGAAATCTCCTATGCTGCTGGCTCGGAAAATCTCCATTACTGGCAGTGGAATCATGAGAACAACAATATCTTTACTGGGACCTTTTAAGAGCAGAGCTTTTGATTAGCCTAAAACATTAGTGTGACTTATCTTCTCATCTCTGGTAAATATTTAATTATAAAAATAATGGTGTCCTTTTTTTTTACCTTTGTGAATCTAAATCACAGCAAGAATTTATTAAAGCTCTCTTGGCAGTGAATGGCATGCTAGTGTGGCATCTTTTAACTGACATCCTATAATTAGAAGGAATTGTCTTTTCATACCACAAATCTGAACTGGCTAATTGCTCAATGAATATTTAGCTTCTTGCATAGGCAAACAGTATGTGAGGAGAGGGATTTCATTGAGTAAGTAGTCAACCCAGAGAACTTCCTAGGCACCAGGCGGGGCCTGTCTGTTTGAAGTCTTCTCTAGCACCCCTTGTCCCAGTTGACATCCCCACTCCCACCACACCCACATCGCATCATGACCCTACTAGGAAATACAGACGGAATCCTTAATTGTCATTTGGAGTTTTAGAATTTTATTTCTTATCAAGTATTGCAGTCATTCAAAAATTTGAGGAATATGACAAATAACCTTACATCTAACACATCGCATGAGAAATAAACCATTACATAACAAGTCTAGTGCCAAGGTATTGCATACCCTCCCGCTCCTGGCCCCGCCTCTGGCTCACTCTTCCCACCTTTCTGAATTTGACCATCTTGAATTTGGTGTTTATATTCCCGTGTATTAGCCATAAATACTCTGTGGGGTGTTTTTTCATGGTGCGCGGTTTTTTAGAAATACTCGAGGACTTGAAATTTATCTTGTGCGTGCATGGACATGCAGTGTGGATAGACTATGTTGGGTTCAGATGACAACTTACAGGAGCCGGTTCTCTCCTTGTACCACGGACGTTCCGAGGGCTGCACTCAAGTCATCGGGCCTGGAGGCAAGTGCTTTGACCCCCTGAGCCATCTTCCCAGGCCAAGTGCAGTTTTTAAAAGAGCATAAACTCTATTCCTCCGCAACTTGATTTCCTGCTCCCTGCTACGCTGCGTCTGTCAGATCCACTCGGGTTGGCACCCATAGGTACACTCTAGCGCTCTCCTCCATTTATTTTCATTCCTATCAGGGATTCCATTGAGGGGATGGAGAGATGGGTCAGAGATTAAGAGCACTTACTGCTTTTTCAAAGGACACAGGTTCAGTTCCTAGCATCCACATGGGGGTCAGAAGCATTTGTAACTCTGGTTTCAGGGCACCTGACACCCTCTTCTAGCCTCCCTAAGCACCAGACTCATATGGGGTGCATAAACATACATGCAGGCAAAACACTCAAACACAGAAAATAAAATAAATATTTTTAAGAATTCCAATGAATAAAAATGATGTAATTTTTTCATCCATTTTCCTATGGGATGGAAACTTAGGTTATGTTGTTGCCTTTATAAACCTCCCTGTTTCATATCAGCCTGTGTATCTAGAGGAGAGTCCCCTATACCTGAGTATGCGCCTAAGGGTGGAGTATAATGGTTTCAGGAAATTGTGTCTCTAGCTTTACTAAATGTTGTCAGTCGTTTGTTAGTTCAGAATGAAGGGATAAATCGAGACAAAAAGAGTTGACTTTTTTTTTTAACCACACCTGGTGGATTGGAGTTTTGTTGGCAGAATTACTTTCAACTTTCTCCCAAGACCCCAGTGAATTACCAGGAACTTCCTACACCTTCCTAAAGGATGCTGGGTTCAGGGAGTACCCACGCCCTAAGTAGCATCCTTGGGAAGGAGAATGAGTTTACTCACTTCTCTGACAGTCTGTCTGCACTGGCTCTCTCTCCTGAATTCTCAGAGACTTGCAGCCCTGGCCAGCATCATCTCTGCCATGACTATGGAGAATCTGGGACTCAGCTGAGGAATCCCCAAATGACGGTCAGTCTTTTTTTTTAATATCAATTTGATACAAATGAAGGATACATGGAAGAGGAGTCCTAACTGAAGAATTGCCTGCACAAAGCTGCCCTTTGTTTGTGAGACATTTTCTTGATTACTGATTGAAGGAGGGCCTAGGCCACCATGAGAGGTGCTGCCCATAGGCAGGTGATTCTGCGTTGTATATAAAAAAAAAAAAAAATCAAGTTGGAGACAGGAGGTGGCACACGCCTTTAATCCCAGCACTCAGGAGGTGGATCTCTGTGAGTTCAAGGCCAACCTGGTCTACAAGAACTCATTTCAGGACAGGCTCCAACACTACAGAGAAAACCTGTCTCGAAAAAATAAGAAAGAAAGAAAGAAAGAAAGAAAGAAAGAAAGAAAGAAAGAAAGAAAGAAAGAAAGAAAGCTGAGGGAGCTAGAAGCAAGTCAATCAGCAGCAGTCCTCTGTGTTCTCTGCTCTCTTCTGCCTGGAGTTCCTGCCTTGACTTTCCTCGATGATGGATTATACCCTGTGAGCAGTGAACTGAAATATAAACCCTTTTTTCCTTTTCTTCTCCAAGTTGCTTTTGGTCAGAGTTTTATCGCACTGACAAAAAAAAAAAAAAAAACTAGAATGTCACAGGGCCACGCAGGGTGCACTTGCCTCAGGAAACTCAAGACACCCTTGGGGAAAACCAGAACCCTTCGCTGGGCCTAGAGGTGAGCTCATTAGACTCATCCTGACTTGAGCCACATAAAAGTATCTCACAATCTTTGGGGGTGGCGAGAGTGTGGGGAAGACTCCTATGTAAGAGCTGGAGAGTCAACAATATTGTGGCAGCAGTACTCTTGCAAGGACCCAGCAATGCCGGCTGGCCAGACCACGCTGGGAAGAGTGGTCCTTCCCCTCTATCATATCCAGTGACTAGACCTCCAGATAGCCCAGGCTCCTACC
This sequence comes from Alexandromys fortis, assembly GCF_014885135.2. Classification (NCBI taxonomy): domain Eukaryota; kingdom Metazoa; phylum Chordata; class Mammalia; order Rodentia; family Cricetidae; genus Alexandromys; species Alexandromys fortis. Next base: position 3,141,979 of record NW_026067973.1, read on the forward strand.
CTCATGCTCTAAGTACTTTGGGAGTTATACTAACCACAAGGAAGCCCACCTTCTCTGCAGCACCCTGGCCCATGAGGAAAACGCTGACCCCAGAGCCACTGTATCTTCAGTTCACAACACAGCCCTGAGGTCGTTCTTCCTGCCCGCCCATGCTCGTGTCACCACCCACTTGCTAGACACCTGCTTGTGTGTCATTGTGTGTTGATACATGACCCCTTTCTAGGCCTGATAACTTCACGTGGCCGTCTCTTTATAACCTTGTGCGGATGTGCAGCCCTTGGTAACTGGGCATCCGTTTCCACCCAGTGTTTTCTTCATCCTCCCCCGAAACAGGACCTGCTCTTTCTGAGGGGCCAAGTGAGGCTCAGAAGAGATTCCAATACCCTAGCAACAACGCCTATAACAGGTCTCCGCCATCTACAGGGTGAGAAAAATCTCCCAATGCAGGGAACCACAGGGACCTCAGGGAGCTGCGAAGGCCTCATGCCTGTGTCCCCTGATGTTGCAACCCCCATCCCCCCCTCAGCTCCAGCAACAATGCCGGAGCTAATTTCATTCAATTCTGCTTTAAAATAGAAAACCCAGGAAATAATTACTTCAGTCAGACATTATTTACTTAAGTAATTCTTTACTCAAACGTCTTTAGGCTTTATTTTACTAATACTACATAATTACGTAATTGTGTAATTAGGAAGAAATTAAATGACAAATGTTTGCTGAGAACAAATGGGGAAAAAAATAGATCCTTTATTTCCCTGCGCGCCTCCATTCTATACTCTGTACCTTCTCCTCTCTGGTTGAGGTTCTCCTCCTCCCCTCCCCACCTTTCCCCTCAGGGGCTGTCTCTCCTGCCACCCCTGTCAGGGACCCAGGGGACAAGGTACCTGGATAGGTAGCTGCAGCTCTAGTCTCCTTACTCCCAAAGGCCTGTGAGAGCAAACCTGTGTCTGTTCTCATAGCCAGGCCGGCGTCTCGCATTGGGCTCAGAAGTCAACTCTCCTCACGTTTGCGCACTTTTAGGTCCGTCAACACCAACTCACAGCAAGCCTAGAAGACGGAGAACAGGTTCCCACCGTGCGGCCTGAAGAATCTACCGGAAGGATAGACATGGTCTGCACACCAGGACTGAGCTACCCATGGTGGGGGCCGGGGAAGCTATCCACACACACACATGCACACACACACACACACACACACACACACCATACCCCTCTTCCTTTCTCCATCCTCAGAGGCTGTGGAAGCCAGCAGAGCTTCCTGCGGCCAAAAGAAATCAATCAACCACCCACCCACCCAACACCCATGGAGCGTGTCTTTTGTTCGGGTGCTAAGGGGACACAAAGCGGGCAGGCCCCAGCTCTGCTCATTATCCCATCAGCTGTTTGGAGCTCGCATTGGAGAACTGCGCTGTTCACAGTGGGAACTTTCCTAGGCCAGCCTGCCGGAAAACAAATGAGAGCAAAGTTCACACGCTTACACGCTCAGGTCTAAATGACTCCAGTTTCCAGTAGTGAGCCGTAAGAGTACTAGCAATGGCCCCAAAGTTGTTGAGGCTCATGTCCGACCTCCAGAATTTACAAGCCATAGTGCCCAATGCATTTCTCTATCTTTCTCTGCCTCCATTTCCCAGCTGAATGGGAGGATCCACACCTATGGAATTGCTGTGAGAACTGAATGGCTCAGGGCAATCAGGTACTCAGAACAGCACAGAGCAAGCAGTGTCCAAAATGTCATTTCAAACCCCATCTGTGTGGACAAGAGACCTTTCCAGACACCTCATTTTGGGGTCAGCTATAGAAGAAACAGTGCTCTCTGAAATCCACCCCCCTCAGCAATTAAGACTTCCTCTGATGCATCTATATTGAAACTGGTGGGTCTTCGGATATCACCTTAGGATGGACTCATGGGCTAGAGCAAAGTTCTCAACCTTCCAAACACTGAGACCCTTTAGTTCAGTGCCTCATGTTGTGGTGACCCCAACCATAAAATTTATTCGTTGCTACTTCATAACTATAATTTTGCTACTATAAATCATAATGTAAATATCTGATATGCAAGATATCTAATATGTGATCGCTGTGAAAGGGTCGTGACTCAAGGGGTCATGACCCACAGGTTGAGAACCACTGGGCTAGAGGAAGGGCTCAGGAAATGATGAACCCATCCGGAACTGGGCATCCTGAACTTCTGGGGAGGCAGGAGAAAAGGAAGGCTTGGGTCTTTGACTGTCCCAGCTTCCCACCAGTATTTGTAGGAAGGAACAGCCAGAGTTCAAATACCACTCCCTAAGCAATTTGACATCTAAGTGACCTTGGACAAATGGTACTGTCATTCTGAGCCTCAGTTCCTTTACTTCTGAGACTCAGGTCTCAGAGAAGCTATTAAACTATCCTTCATGAGGTTGTTAAATGGACTGCACAAGACCACTGCAAGCTGCTTAATCTGGGCTCCTTCCTCACACTCAGAAGGCCATAAATGATAACTCATTTATTCATTATTATCATCATTATTATTTTATGGAGCCACCACTGTCCTTGATGCCACAGAGTGGCGCTCAGCAGGTGTTAGGCTTGGGAGCTTAGGAAAGGGGTAGAGCTCCAGCCATTGCAGACAGCAAGTGGGGACGGAGAGGGGAGGGAGAGATGAAGGCAAATTCTAAGCAGCTGCAGAACTGAGGTAGATCAGAGCCAAAGTACGGGCCATGGCCAATCACCCAGGATTGCTGTCCCCATGCCCTGCCCAGCGTAAGGGACAATTAGGCTGAGTGTAGCTGACATTCTCTGTGTAAGACACTTCCACCCGTGAGGACGGAAACCCTAAACTCCCTCCCGGCCTTCCCCACCTAGCTTCTTATTTCCAGGGCCACTATAAGGTCTTTAAGTTATAACCCACAGGAAAACTTTGCTCATAGTCCTTGAGAGGTAAACTCAGAGAACTGAGTGTTCGAGATTTGACTTCAATTGATGGTAGCCCACATGCCCAGCCACGACCTTCCTGCCCCGGCCATGGGGTACCCTATTCCCTGGTAGAGCTTGGTCTGGCTGTGTTTTGTGCAGTGTTAACCAGAATGCTTGCTCCAGCATCTACCCAAAGCTTTCTCTCTGGCTTCAGTGACCCAGGAAAGCTCTCCCCAGCCTCTTCCACAGATTTTGTGTTTGCTTAGGTAGGTCCCCTTCAGACCTCTGTGTCCCACAACTTTGTAGGCAGGTACAGGAGCAAGCAACAGAAAGACTAAGACAGGTATAGTGAGGACAACCATGTTCTCTTTCTCCAATTTCCATTTAGTCCAATGTGGTAAGTATTTGTGGGGTCCAGCTTAGGAAGTGGAGCTCAGAAGCAAGTATACAAGTGTGTGCACTTGCTTGTGTGTCTTTATGGCGGAGTTCAAAGATGAGCTAAGTATAAAGGCTTTTGCCTTGGTTTTTTTTTGTTTGTTTGTTTGTTTCTTTCTTTCTTTTTATGACTCATTTTATATCTTTTTAAAGACAAATGCAGGACTGTCTTGAATGTTCTCTAGACCACATTGTAGGCGATCAATACCAATCGATGAATAAGCTGAGATTTTAAGTTCCAGGGTTTTCTCACAAGTTGAGTCCCAAGATCCAGAGCCAGTATCAGGCCCCCAGCCCCTTGAGTCTTCTGGCTGATCCCTGGCATTGCCTCCTACTGCTGGTGGCTGACCCCTGACTGGTAGACATTGACAATTAACAAGGGCCCTCCCCTCCCTCACCTTAACCAGGATAGGGACAGCCTGGCCCACGCCTCCACAAGCCTCATTCTCTGCTGTTTGTTAACCTTACAGATTATTATGAGAGGCACTGCGAAGCTAATCCCCTCCCTGGTGGACAGCAGCCTCCCCCTGCCTCTCACTCCTACATCATCTGCACTTGACCTGGCTTCCCAGAAGCTTCTAGGCTGCCTACTGGCTGCTCCAGTAAGGAGCAGAGGTGAGCCCGCATCATCTGTCCCAAGAGGATGGCCTCTCCCATGAGCCCCCAAGGGTAAACATTGGAGAGGGAAAGGGGAAGAGGGAACATGGGGAAGGGTAGAAAGAGGAACTTCAAAGAAGCAGTATAGGTTGAGGCTCTTTGGGAACTTATCGGACTCTGGTTAAGGCCTTGTTAGCACACGCAGGAGGAAGTACCCTGGAGAGGACGGAAGCCCCAACCATGACAGTGCTCCTCCAAATCAATTGACAGGTAATGGAAGAGGGTAATTAGCTTCTCTTCTTCCCAGAAGACCACAGGAGAGAAAACAAACTTAAGTTGCAGCAGAGGGATTGCTCATAGCTCAGAGGAAGGAGTTCCTCTTAGTGAAGGGGTTTGTTCCCTTGGAAAATCCCCGTGGATGTTTTTGGCAGCTTCCATCTTGCACTGACTTGTTGAATCCCTAAGGTCCCCGTTGGGTTGGGAAGCCAGGTCCTGTCAGTCAAGGCTTTCCCTCCTATTCCAATGCATTTCCCTTGGCTTGCTTGATAAATTAGCTCAAGTGGGGTTAGCTATAGACGCCCCCTCCTTGCTCTGACCTCAACTGTCCCTTCACCTGTCCCTCTCCAGACTTTGCCTATGCAGGACCCATGTGCTGCATGCCCAAATCTCCTCACCCTGGGCATACAGTCTAAAATAAAGAATGTGCTCAGAGCAGGGCGGTGGTAGCACGCATCTTTAATCCCAGCACTTAGGAGGCAGAGACATGCAGATCTCTGTGAGTTCAAGGCCAGCCTGGTCTACAAGAGCTAGTTCCAGGACAGGCTCCAAAGCTACAGAGAAACCCTGTCTCGAGAAACCAATAAATGAGTGAGTGAATGAATTAATAATAAATAAATAATGAGGATGTGCTCAGGAGATACAGCAAGTAAGTCTTGGTGCTTTTGCCATTTGTAGGAACATATCAAAATCATGGATTAACAAGGAAGACAAACAAGAAAGCTTTAAGGCCATTTGCCTCACTTCTTCCTTCAGACCAACTCTTTAGCTGAACATTCCGAGTCTCTTCTAAACAAATATTTGCAAACAGTCTCAGACTGTTGCTAGGACCAAGTGGCTGACAAGCAACTTCATCCAGAAAAGTATGTTTGGTTTAGATCAGCGGTCCTCCACTTTCCTAATGACGCGATCTTTTAATACAGTTCCTCATGCTGTGGTGTGACCCCCAACATAAAGTTATTTTTGTTGCTACTTCATGACTGTAATTTTGCTACTGTTTTGAATTGTAAATATTTTTGGAGAGCGAGGCTTGCCAAGGGGGTCGTGACCCCACAGGATGAGAACCATTGGTTTGACGTGTATGGGATACAATCTGTGATGGCAAAGGAGGCACAGACACAACGGTGCCCTGCCTGTGTCAGACAGCAGCGATGGGGCAGGAAGTGGAATGCGATTATAAGCTTCCAGGCCCACCTCAGAGGGACCCACTTCCTCCAGTGGGGTTCCACAGCCTTCCAAAGCAAGGCCAGCACTTGGGGACCATGTTTTCAAACACGATCCTATGGAGGAGGTTCTATCTTTAAGGCACATTAACCAGTAACAGGCAAGGTTGTGAGATATGAAGAAAGCTCTAATTCCAAAAGCTGAATTTCCTGGCCTGGAGCCGTTGCCCTTGCCAGACACCCACTCCCCTGTGAGGCCAATGCGACTTAGGTTAATATTAACAAAGCACTGTCACACAATCCGGGGAAATAGCAGGTGGGAAGAAGTCACACATCACTAACCAGCAAGACAAGACAGAGTCAACCCACAACGGCCTATCATCCCATCGCCACTAGGATGGCTCGAAAGAGGGAAGAAGGGGGCAGGGACAAAGAGAACAGGTTCTAATGAGAACAGGGACACTGAGAGAGTGGAGCCTTTGCCCCTGCCCCTCTAGTAGGGATGAAAAATAGTGTCGCTGCTGTAAGAAACAATGCAGCCATTCCTCAAAAGGCCAAAAATAGAATCAGCATAGGATTCAGCAATTCTACTTCTGGGGCTATATACGGGAGAGTTTTAAATGGATCTTGAAGAAAAATTGCAACCCCACGTGTGTCCGTAGCCCCATTATTCATGGCTGACAAGAGGTGAAAGCAGTTGCCTATCAGCATACGAATGGCTAAGGAAAATGGAGGATATTCATGCGGCGGAATACTATGAGGCCTAAAAAGTGAAATTCCTGGACTCAGGGGCACCATGCTACCCGGCACAAGACCTTGGGCTCTGTGGTCAACACTGACAAAAAGCAAGCAAGGAACAAAGAGAAAAAAGGGAAGAAGGAAAGAAGGAAGGGAGGGAGAGTGGGACGGTGGGTGAAGGATTAGCCATAGAAGCCAGTGATGCCTCACACTTGTATCTGAGTCAGCAAAGTAAGAGAGGCCGAAAGTGGGGCAGTGGTTACCTGGAGCCAGGGAGCAGGGAAGGATGGGAAGTTGTTCAGTGGGCACCAACTCTCAAGTTTTTTCAAAATAAAAAAAGTTCTGGAAAGTGTTTACGCAGCAATGAGAATGTATTTTACTCTACTGGCCCATACATTAGAAGCAGGTAAGATTTGGCAAAGTTTATGTTGTATGGGTTTTGCCACCATTAATGAACCCCTCCACGCCTTGAGTCTGCAGTATTGCACTCTGGAAGGCCAGTGGCTTACACTCCTGTTGGTTTTCTTCTCTGGGTTCTCTCCCTTTTCCAAGAGTAAAGCAGGAGAGGACAGACAGCCACCAGCCCTTTCCCTAGAGCCCAGCACCCAGGCCCTTCCTTATCCTCATCCTTCTCCTGGGAAGTAGGGCTGGTGAGCCCCGAGCCTTGCAACTAGCTTTATTCTCATTGATGCCCCCTAAAGGGCAGTCTTAGTAAAAATTAAACCCATCCTCACAGAAAGAACCAGGAGTTCTCTGCTCTCTCTCTCCCCTCTCCTCTCCTCTTCTTTCCTCTCATGGGCAAGGAGCTATTGGTTTATCATAGCTTAGCTGGGAGTCATGTATGTGCATGTACATATACACATGTGTGCAGGGGCATGGCAAAGGAGTTAAGCTTCCAATAGAACTACCGCGCACAGCCCACTCTCTGCAGACCACCTCACGGCCTGGCCTTTCCCCAGACAGCTGCCTGGTGCTAATTGTTTGCTGTCCAGCTGCAAATTTGGCCTTTCCACCACAGTCCAGGACGACTGGGCTGGCCTAGGGTCTGGCTCTCACCTGTCAGGCCTGACATCTTCAGTGGCTAATGGAACGCAAGGATGTGAGAGGCAGAGCAGGTGCATGCTAATGAGGAGATCAATTTTAATTATGATTTTAATTAAACACCCGATCCGGTAGGAAATATGACAAGAACTAGGCTGGAGCTGTGCAACCTGGAAGGAGGGAGGAGAGCCAAGAGGGGAGGCCGGGGGAAAGGTGGGAGCCTTCCAGGCCTCCGCAGGCTTTAAAGGAAGTGAAGGGCAGCGCTGCTGGGAGAAAGAAAATCCTCCATTACCTGCAATCCGCATCTGGAAACCTCAGACTCTGTGGTGCTTTCAGGCATCCAGCCTCCAAGAAGAGAAGATCCTAGCAAGGAGGAGACCCTGGGGCCCATCACACCCCACCCTTCGTGTCCTGTGGAGAAACTGAGGGTCTGAGTGGACTGTGCCTTTCTTTGACTTGCAGCCTCCCCACTCAACATACTGGCATGCACACACCACACAATGTAACCATGGATGACGCACGCTCTCCCTGTTTATGTCAAGGGTTTCTGAGGTCTGAGAGTTGTTTATTTAACCCTGGCCCCACATGACAAGCCAGGTGAGTCTCGAGTAGACAACTGCTGCTCACCAATCTGATGCTTTCGTTACCACCAAAGCCTGACATGAAGTACAGAACCCTTCACACTCCTCTCCCCCCTGGACCAATGCCACACCTGCAATAGACACTCAGAAAAACAAGGGCATCATGGAAAAATTCAGTCAGTTTAAAGTCCATCCTATTTCACAAGAAGGGGGAAAGGGCCCATTAGTCACTCAGATGCCCTTCTTCTTACATCACCTTTTTTATTTTGCATGTGTGAGCATGCATGTTTGCATACGTGTGGACACGTGTGTGTTTAGGCCTAAGGTTGATGTGAGTTCTCTTCCTGAGTCAGTCTCCACCTTATATATTAGGGCAGGGTCTCTCACTTGGATTCAGATCTTACTGATCCGGCTTGTCAGTTTTCTCAGGGGATACCCTTGCTCGGCTGGCTGTGTGCTGGGGTTACTGGTACGCCGTTATGAAAACCCAATATTTTATGTGGGAACTGAGGATCCACACTGGGGCTTTTACACTAGTGTGGTACGTGCTTTACTCACTGAGCCTTCTTCCTGGACCTCATTCTAGCTTTTTCTTTAAAGCATAAGTAACACCAAAATTGTGTATATTTAAGGTATTTTGATAGATGTTTCTGAGTAAAATGTAATTTGAGTTGATGATGAATTTTTTCTTTTGGGGAGGAAGGTTGTTTTGCTTCGTTTTTTGGGGTTTTTTTTGTTCTTGGTTGGTTGGGGGTTTTTTGTTTGTTTGTTTTGTTTTGTTTTGTTTTGTTTTTGTTTTTGTTTTGAGACAGGGTTTCTCTGTGGCTTTGGAACCTGTCCTGGAACTTACTCTGTAGACCAGGCTGGCCTCGAACTCACAGAGATCCTCCTGTCTCTTTAATCCCGAGTGCTGGGATTAAAGCCTTGTACCACCACCACCAACTGATGATAAATTATTATTACTTATTATTACCTTGCTGAACATTATCTCTCTAGAGCTTACTCTTTTATGGGAGAGGGTATATGTGTGGGGTGCTGAGGTTGGAATCCAGGTCCTCATGCATGTAAGGTACTCTGTCACCTGAATATAGCCCCTGCCTCATAATCTTAGAACTGGAAGTTTGCCCCTCTGCCCAGCCTCTCGATCCCACCCCTACCCTCTGTGGTCCACCTCTGTTAACCCCCTTCTATTCCGTTTGAGTAAAGTTGACTTTCTGAGATCACATACACAAGTGAGAACAGGAGACAGGTAACATTTCTCTGCCTGCACCAGGATGAACTCTCTTGGTACGGTGACCTCCAGGTTCATCCACGTGCTGACGAATGGCAGGGTTACTTTCTTGGCAGAGGATGAAAGGACCATTTGGTATCTGGCCCATGTTTTCTTTGTTTCTCCATCTGTGAATGGACACTTATCTATGAGTGAGCGGCAAAACCATGAGATGAGTGCAGCTACCTCTTCTGGCATAGTCTTGTGGTTTCTCAGCACTGCCCTGGCAGAAGACATCAATATGCAGGGGATTGTATATATCGTGTGTGTGTGTGTGTGTGTGTGTGTGTGTGTGTGTGTGTGTGTGTTGGCTAGGAGATGCTAGAGATGGTACAAAGACAAACCTCACAGACTACAGAACTCATCCCATAGGACTCAGCAAGGAACAGTGATGGAATAACATGAAGGCCGAACTGGAAGGAGCATTACCAATGAACTCTGATGCACACTGACCGGCATAACTCGCGGGCAACGGAAATGTTTTATATCACCTCTGTGTGACCTGGTGATCCCCAGACACAAGTAGTTCTGGAGCATTTGAAATGCCAGAGTTTGACTGAGGAGCAGGCATTTTTAAAGATCTTCATTTTAATTAATTTAAATGTAAGCATCCACATGTCACTGATGGCTACCACGGTGGACAATACCATTGTAGATCCCCTATCAAATTCTTTCTTTGTCCAGCAGATATGCAGCCCTTAGACATCACTCAGGCTTATCCATGGTCTCCTGGAGGTGGCATCTCAAGCCTCAGTAGTTTCTCAATGGCCTTTTGGTGAATGCAAAGAAAGAGTACTTATAAGAGTTCCAGTTAAGGATGTTAGCAGAGTCCCTAAACCCTAAAGACAAAGACCACGAAGATCAACCCCAGTTCCCAGACAAACTAAGAATGGGAGAACCGGAAAGGAGGGCCACAGCTTGGGAACTGATGCAGCTGCTGCTGCTGCCCCTTTTCCATATTGCTGCCCTGGCAGGGGGAGCCCATCTGGTCCCTCCGCACAAGCAATGTGAGGTATTCCCAGCCTGGTCCCCTGTAACTACGGTCTTGTCACTGGCAGTAACAGAGAAGCTGATTTGGAGATAGTGACAGAAGTTAATTGGGATTAGATGTGCATGTTCCATGGCTAACAAAGGCACAGGTGCTTCCGAGTCTCTGCTCAAGCCAGGCCATCCTCCGCACTCTCTCCCCTCCCTCTGCTCTCTTTCTACCCGGCCCCCAGCAACCCTCCACCTCCAGGTACCAAGAGGTATCAGCTGGGCTTTTTCTCCCACCCTTTTCCGTAGTGAATGAGGTCATTTGTGGGAGGGAGGGAACAAAGGGGCTGCGGCGTCACTTGAACACACTCATCTTGCCTCTTCTTCTCTCATTTCCTCTCCTGTTCCACTCTTTGGGCTGTCAGGGGAAGAGGTGAAATCAGGGTGGCCACAAATCACAATTACAGTCTGTAACCGATGCCTGTGTCCGAACACAGTTTAGGTTCCCAGATCAGTGAGGGATGGAGATTCCCAAAGAATTTTCCCAGCATGCACTATGGCCTCTTATTTTTGGACAACTGAATTCCAAGCTTTGGATAGAACAAAGCTCTCAGATTCTGGGAGCTTGTTCACCAGAAGCATCTTCTTAGGAGGGATGTGTTTAGAATTCTCTGCTCCTTTCTAGTCAATGAGGGACCAGGAAGGACAGACACTTAGGCAACCATCTACCTCCATCTGCGATTCTGAAAGCAATCTCCTTCTCATCCCAATCTGAACAGGTTCTGTGTCAGCTGTATCCTCGTGAGCAATCACATTCCCCCAACCTCAGCCTCAGGTTCCTATCCACAGGACCCTTCTGAGGACAAAAGCAGCTTCCTCACTGTGGGCACAGCTATCTTCCTGGGAAGGTAAGGACCCTGCTGAGCCATGCCTGCCTGCCTGTCAGAGACCTGTTAGCTGAAACAAACAAAAATGTAAGAGACAGCCTGCTGACCTCCCAAAGCGAAAGGGAAGTGGGGCACATGCAGAGTGAGAAGGGAGCCACTCAGGGAGACAGGCGTCAAAACTCTCAGCAAGGAAGTGGGCCAGGCAGAAACTGGGCAGGTCATCTACCAAGTTGACCCTTCTCATTCTAAATAGGGTCTCAGCTGGAGGATAAAATTCTTTGAAATACCCGGCAACATACTGTGTGTGTGTGTGTGTGTGTGTGTGTGAGAGAGAGAGAGAGAGAGAGAGAGAGAGAGAGAGAGAGAGAGAGAGAGAGAGAGAGAAGGAAGAGGAAGAGAGGGAGAGGGAGAGGGAGAGAGATGTATGCATGTGTAGAGACCAGGGGACAACCTCAGGTGTTCTCCACTATTTCACGGGCTAGAACTTTCCAAGTAGGCTAGGTTGACTGGCTACCAGGCCCCAGAGATCCACTCTTCTCTATCTCTCCAGTACTGGGTTTCCAAGTGTGTATCACTACACCTCGCTTTTCTTATATGGGTTCTGGGGAATCAAACTCATGACCTCATACTTGAAGGCAAGCATTTTATGAACTGAGCTCTCATTCCATCCCCCACCCCCAACCCCATCCCCAACACAGTGATTATTATTTCTCTTTTCCTTCCAGAAGGCAGCCTGAACTAGCAGGGCTCTGTGGTTGGCACCCCTTGTGAATTTCAGCAATTATTGAGCGCTTACTGTGTTCTCCTTTCTCTTTATCATGGACCCTTGCTAGAGCAATGTCTATTTCCCTGAAGAGTGGTGGTTCTAGACAGTGAAGGAAAGGGAATGAATGGGAAGCAATGAGGGGAGCAGAAAGCAGAGGAGTGGCCCGTGCTAGTCAAGATTGACATTCAGACTCTCCCATGGCATGGTTTTGGCCTCAGGGTTTCTGAGCTCCTAAAGACCACATGCATAGTAACTTTTTTATTGTTGTTGTTGCTATTTTGCTTTTTGAGACAGGGTTTCTCTGTGTAGCTCTGAAAGTCACTCCATAGCGCAGGGTAGCCTCGAACTCAGAGATCTGCCTCTACTTCTTGAATGCTGGCATGTGCCACCACACGCAGCTTCATAGTAACTTCTAAGGTCCTGGGAGGTGAGAGCTGAGCTGGGGAAGAGTTCAATAGATCCTCCCACAATGAGTCAACTGGATATGGCTCCAGGCACCACACAAGCTCCAAAGAGCATATCCACTACATTCAAAGCCAACAAACCCCAGGAAGCTGCTGTTTCAGATGGCATGCCCTTACAGCTCTCTTGGGCATGTTCATAATGGGAGAGTTTCACAGCCAAGGGGTCCCACGTCTTGCCCCTCAGTCTGTGCAAACATGTTTTTTTCTGCTGCCTGCCTGCCTGATCCCAGCAATGCCATCATTCTTTCTGGTCAGTTAACAAGCCCTGACCAACCTACAAAGACTTTATTAGCACTGACAACATTCCCCCACCATCCAAAGGTCACCATGGATCCTACAGACAAGAACCTGTTTCTAGCTCATTCTCCTTGGTGTGGATGGGGGCAGGGTGGGTTGTGTACACAGTTCTTTGTCTCACAATTGGAAAAGGCTGTAATCCAGGCAAAGAGTTTAAGGAATGGTCTGACTGAAAACGAATCCAGTCCGAGCCTTGACATTCTATTCTTTGAGCCTCTTCAAGTACACAAGCCATAGAGAAACTATCAACCAACATTCAGTGAGCGCTTCATTGCAAGTGAGGCATTTCAGAAGCCTCACAGACATGGGAGGTGAAGTCTTGAACCTCACCTGAAGGAGCTCACACCATTTGAAGGCAGTGCACCGGGTCACACCTCAACTACAACACAGCCATAGGTAGAGCTTGCCTAGGAGCACAGCACAGAAGTCCTGGGGGGGAAAGGCCATGAGCATGTCATTCTCATTCTCAACAGAGGCCAAGTGTTAGGAATAGAGCAGGGAGGGCCTCTTATGAAGACCAATGGAGAACTTTACTAAATCTAAGCATCGAAGAACAAGTTGGATTTAGTGGGAAAAGGAGGGTGCAGAGAGTCAGGAGGAGACCTAGAGAACATCTAACTGCAAGGATAGCTGATGGGCTCTCTGAGACGCTCTAGATGGACTCTTTCCTCCTAGAGAACTGTAGCCTCCATCAATCCTGATCTATATCAGCCAACACCAAACGGATGCCCACCCAGTATGACTAGTGGGCCTGGATAAGTTAGGGCAGGGTAAGGAATGATAGGGTAAGGTAGGGTAGGGTAGGGTAGGGTATGGTAGTATAAGGTAGGGTGGGGTAAGGTAGGGTAGTGTAGAGGTAGGGTAGGAGTAGGGTAGGGGTAGGGTATGGTAAGATAGGACAGGACAGGTCAGGATAGATATAGGACAGGGGCAATAGTACTCAGTGTTAAGTTTAGCAGCTCACCATATAGGGGCTATTCCCACCTCCCACGGCTGTCCAGGACGAACCTTCAGGGACTCTGTTCAACACAGCCACTCAGGAACATAAGCAGCAGAGGCCCCAGGAACACGCTGCTCACTCAGGAAGGAGAGCCACTGAAAGTCCCAGATAGAATGTCCGCTGTTGTTCCTGCTCACATCTCTTTAACTAGGTCTAGTCTTGCGGCCTCACCTCACTGCTAGGAGGAAAAGAAGTGTTTGGAAGCAGGTGGGATTATTGCTGAGATGTTGTACGCTCAGAATTACACCATAAATGCTGGAGTTTGTAGTGTCGGTTCCAGGTCCTTCTCTCTTCCCATGGTTTCAGGTCCACACCCCACTCTCACGTTTCTATCGTTAGCCCAGTTCTCAAGCTCGTTTCAGAGTACCAGTCCCGTCTATAAAACTGCTGAACTTGACATCTCAAAGGAGGATCTAAAAGGTTCCTAAATCTAATATATTCAAAACAAAATGCTTGGAGCCCTCTCCTATCATGGCCCATCCTGTCCATCTTATTTCAATAAATGATACCTTGATCTATTTAATCATTTTATCAGGTTAGACTATTTCATTTCCATCTTCTCCCTTATTTCCTATATACAACCTATTACCACCCTAGATCAGTTTATCTTCAAAATAAGGTTATGTTTATCCAGCCATTGTCAATGCTGTTTTTCTTATATAAGTTACCTTCATCTCTTACCTAGATATTACAATATACTCCTCCCTGTTCTCCAGGATTAATCTCTATATCCTTCTAGAGCATTCTCTAAACTGTGCCAGCCTGGTATTTATAAAATACATGTCAGATCAGACCACTTCTACACACACATGCACCCCAGCTAGTGCCTGCCATATTGCTCAGGGTTAGAGCCCAAAGCCTTAAAGGGTTCCACAAAGTCTTGCACTGTGGTCCATGCCTACCTGTCCAGCAAAGTCTTATGCAGCTCTTGCCCACAAACACCGCCTCAGGTCCTTCAGGCTGTCTTTGAGTTCCTTGAATATGCTATACTCTCACCAGAGGCAGCCTTCACGTTAGGATTCACTTTTTGCATTTTTCACACACTACTGCACAGAGTTCATTTCCTACATGGGTGTTCTGCTAACTGTCATTCCCCAAGAAAGACCTTCCCATGAAAGAGTCAGTGTAAATGGGACCCACTTCAGACTTCTGAACTCCAGAACTAGAAGAATTTTTGTTGTGTTAGCTCTTTTAAGTGTACATACAGTGAGGGGTATCCTCGTGTGCTGTCTCAGCACACCCACCCTCTCTTGCTCCATGGCACAAATTACAACTTGTAATAATGTACCTATTAATATTTTTGTGACTTCTTATTTAGTATCTTGCTGTCGTGGAGCTGTTAGCTTCATGGCAACTATAATAGTGCACATATTGATCCACCATTGTGGTCTGTCCACAATATTGGGGGTACAGTAGTTCATCAGTCAATAATCGTCAAATGAAAGGGCCAAAGGAAAGCTGGCCAGTTCTATTCAAAGATCAGCCAATAGCACCTTCCCACAGAGCTGACTCTCTGTCTCCCCCGACCACTCACTCTCTGTGGATATGCTTATGATGAAGTAATGGTGAGTTTCTACTTTCTAGCACTCCAAAGAATGTGTGGATCTGGGTAAAATGGAGTGACTGAGCCTAAGGCCACTCTGACCACAGCTCTCAAGGATAGAATGTTCTGGGCCATCAATTCACTATATCTGTGTTCACTTTTTCAAATTAATCAATTAATAGTGAAATTGCCAATCTACTGTGCTAGGTCTCTTTCAAGATGACTCCTCCTGCCATGAACTTTCAGGGCTAACACAACACAAACATTATATTATGGCTCTGGGGCTCAGAGGTCTGAGGTGGGTCTCAGTGGGCCAAAATTCACATTTGTAGGGCCTGCACATTTTTCTGGGTTCAGGGAGGACCTGGCTCCTTGCCACTTCCAGCATGTGGAGGCCACCTGCATTCTTGGACTTTGAGTCCTTTCTCTCATCATCAAAACTAGATGCCAGATTGAGTCCATCTTGTATCTCTCTCTCTCTCTCTCTCTCTCTCTCTCTCTCTCTCTCTCTCTCTCTCTCTCTCCCTGCATCTCTCCTGCTTCTCCCCCTCAAGAGAAGCTGGGATTTCATTCATTCCATCCAGAGAAACCAAAACCATCTCCCTATGTCAAGATCAACTAACTAATGACCTTAATTCTCTCTGCAACCCTTCGCCTAGTAACTCAACATAATCACAGGTCTGGGGATCAAGATGTGGAACATCATCTCAGAGGCCATGGCTGTGTCTACTACTGGTTTTACTTACATTCATTTCTCACCCAAAACAGCTTGAGGCTTAAAACCATTTATCCTTCTAAACTAGGGTGGTGAGAATGGGGATTGCCAGGGGACCACATCACTTCCCTCTGCAACTTTCCCAACGGGCTCTTCTTAGTGTGGGTCTTCTGGCTCTCCTGAAAATGAGCGAAGGACACCTGTTCTCTGGGTTGCTGTGTTGATTGCACAAGCTGACATTTGCACAGCAATCTGGAAGACGAGCTTATAGGTGGGAAGGTACTTGTGACTTAGCTCCAGAAGTCCGAGTCTAAAATCTTGATTGCTTAACACTTAATAATGGTGTGCCTGTAGCAGATTATACAGTCTTCATAAATTCTCAAAGCCATCATTTCCTCAACGGTAAAGCGGGGGTGGTAGAAGTAGCCCCACTTAGAAGGTCACGATGGGGGTTCCGCAGAGTGGTTGGCATGCAGTAATGGCTCCAGACAACTTGGGGTTGTGATCATCACACGAGAGTCCCCAACAAATTGCAGCCACTCTTGATGGACAGAGTCCCTGGTAAATTGTAGCTGTCCTTGCTTGTAGGACTGTACTTCAATCCTTTCTCTGGCAAATTCTCAAGTCGCAGCTTAAGCATTGCGTCTTCGGGAAAACCTTTCCCTTCTTTCCCAGGCGGAGATGATTATTTTCCCCACACACAGTGTTCATGTAGCACCCAGCATGCATTTCTATTACAGCATTACAATATAATGCATCAGGTGGAGGTGTTATATACGCTAACACCAACACACATGTACCTCCTCAAAGGCAGGAGCCATGACTTGTTCTTTCTATACTCAGAACTCAGTTCAGGACCTAGGTAGGGGAATGTTTAGAAATGTTTATTTGTTGAATAGACAGAATTTTATATAGCTCCTTACAATCTTCTATAATATTGAATAGCTATCCATTGATTTGTCTAAACATATCACATTACTCTATTCTCAGTGTTTCCTATTTGTGACCTGAGAGTAGCATTCATTGAGGTCCAAGGAGAACCAGGGTCCTAGGAGAGCTATAGCAAGCGAGGGTCTCCCGGTACCAATTCCCACTTCAGGAAGAGTCCTACATCATGGTCCTCAGACCTCCACCCATCTGTATCAGCTTAGGATCTCTCCTTCCTTGGTTCAGCAACTAGACCCCACCGAAAAACTCCACTCCAAGCAGAACAGGGCTGAAATCATATTTTCATGGGATGTCAAACCTCCTCTCCTACCTTAAATGAAAGGTATTATTTCTGAGAGGAGAAATGTCACACTCCACCACCAAAATTCTGCTTCCTCGGCAGAAAACCCCGGCAGTTTCTCTGCATGGCTGGCAGCTCTCCACCCAAGGCCAATGCTAGGAAATGCACCGGGCTCAACACAAATCAGGAGAGCACAGGCCCTTTGTGATTAAGACAAGAAAAGCACAGTCCACAAACAGTCGCTGTGCCGAAATGGACTCTGGGAAGGAAATAGGGTCTAGGCATTGCCCCGGGACCCACCACAGACCCATACTCCTCTAGAGAAATTCACCCATCACGGTACCAAATTTACTAACTCTCCCCAGCTCAGCAATGTTGAGGCCCTTCCCTGTTGTGGATGGTTTCCCTGCCTCTTCATCTTTGGTATATACAAAAATATATCCTTCCTGACTGCCCAAAGACTGTCCATCCCTTGTCTCTGTCTTCTTGCTAGAGACGGTGACCTTCTGATTTGCTCACACTTGCAGCTGCCCCTGGATTAAAAGCTTCACACGGAGCTGGGCAGGATGGGAAAAGAGTCGTCAGTCATGGCATTCGAATAGATGGGGGCTGTCTCTACTTTTTAATGAGTCCGAGTGTGGTGCTGGGGAGAACAGGTCAGGAAGTGACTTTCTGTCCCTTGGGCTTTCCGTTGTGTCAGCTCGGTGTGTGTGGCCTGCGGGCTGTATCAGACTGTAAGTTCCCCAGACTCTCTAGGGCACTCACAGCTCTGGGTGAGGGCACCTGGGCCAGATCTCCCCAGCTCAGGAGCACCAGAGTTCTGCGTCTCCTCCCTCCTCACCAATCTCAAAGGCACCCCGCCCACTTCCTGACAGAGATGGGAGCCTGCTCTGGGCATAACCCAGATGATTAGCTCAGGTGTCCTGTGTCTTGTAAGTGGCCTGTGGCTGGGCGCAGGTGCCAACATGTTCCAGCCTGCTAATTTCTGTGTTACAGACCCAGACACTCTCAGTTTAGGCTGCCAGTGGCTTTGCCAACACGATTTGGGTGTTGGCTTCTATGTGGCTTGCAAGTTCTCCTGGGAATGCATCCTTACCTCCTTGATGCCCCCCCCCCACACCAGTCCCCCAGCCAACAGGGTATGATGTGCCCTCTTGTGACACTGGCTGGGTTTCCTAAGGAACCCAGCTCCTCTAGAAAACTCACAGTGCCCCTGTCCTCCTTGTGCAAGGCTTCCCATTCAGGAATCCCGCTCCTTCCTCGCCTCTCCTGTTGCATGCCCAGGGGCTGTATGCAAACATTTGCTTTGATTTGTAAAATGATCCATATAATTAGGGAAAAGAGTTAAATAAAGGGACTGATTTCAGAGAGCAGGCCCTTAATGACACTAATACCTGACAAAAGGGGTCATTATGATGGGCTAATGGGCCTTGCCTGGCGTTCAGATCTCTCAGGACACAATCCAACACACTCAATTATCTGCTAATCAGGGCCATTTTGTCAGAGGTTATTGCCCTGAAGTATCAATTATAGGAACATTATTAATACTTGATGGAGACACTACTTACATGAAAGTGTTAAAACTCCTGGGGCGCGCCCCTCCCCACTTGCACCTATAGTGTGCAATCTCTTACTACCCGAATTTAGCTACCCAACCTGGGGCTTTCCGTGACCTATTGGGTCTACTGGGAAGGAGCCAGGGCTGTGATGATGTTCCCAAATTTGTCACCTGTGACCCAGCTGGCAATCCCAACTCTTAATGCCACCAGCTGGCAACAGTGACTTAGCCCAAAGCCAAGGCATTACTGACTCAAGATGTGTGAGGGGAGTGGAGCCATGGGCTACAGGAAAAAGGTGTGTGTGTGTGTGTGTGTGTGTGTGTGTGTGTGTGTGTGTGTGTGTGTGTGCAGTCCCTGTGCCACCACTCACTGGCACAAGATCACAAGTAAGAAAGTCACCCCTCCTTCTGAGCCTCCATAGAAGCACACACGTGTGTGCACGAGCATGTCATGTGTTTCTGTCTTCCCTTCCTTTCCTACTCTTTCCTCGGTGTGTGTTTGCTCTCATGTTCTCCTCACCCTCAAGTCTCCTTTTTCTTTTATCTCCCTGTTTTCTCCCCCTTCCTTATCTCCCCTTTTGTCCCTTTTCACCAATGTAGCTCAACCCAGAAAAGAAGGAGCCAATGGACTCATGATCTCCCACTTCAGAACACAATACAGCCAAAACCAGATGCTGCAGCCTAGAACGCACTCTGTGCTGGAGGATCTGTCACCTATAAGGATGCACAGAAACTGGAGGGACACCTCCGAAAGGCAGGGCAGTCTGGGAGACAGACCACGGAAGGAATCTGAAATCAAATCAACCCTGCTTTGCAGTCCCTGTGACTCCACTCACTGGCACAAGTTCACAAGGAAGTCACCTAACCTCTCTGAGCTTCTCTGGAAGCAGGGTCGGGCTCAGAAGCAGGCTTTAGAGTCACAGCTTTGCTACTTTCTAATGGAGACTAGAAGGGCTTATTCAGCCTCCTTGACTCAGTTTTCCCATGCAGCCAACAACTAGTCTTCTCCACAAGCTCGAGCCACGGGGCAGCTCAAATGGAAACCTGCATAGAGACATGACCACTAGATGCCATTCCCAGGATGAATACTGACTTTGAGGTAGGCTCTGAGGGGGGGAGATGAGCTAAGCAACAAGCCGGGATGCTCAGAGACCGCAGAGTCTCTCTGTCCCTCAGACACCTACTAACAGAAGGACCAACTGGATTTTTGCAGTTGGTAAAGTGTCAGTGAACTCCTGAGCCCTCCCATAGCAGGCATCACGGGAAGGTGACAGTCAGTTTGGGAGAAGCCACTTGTTGGAGACAGATAGAACTTGCATGCTTCCATGGCCCAGTAGTCCTGGACCTTCCCATTCCCACCAGGGCAACCAGTAAAAAGAAGATTCACCCGTGTGGGGAATCTTATGTATAGGAGTCTTATTTATAGGCCGAGTTCAGTCTCGTGGGGAAAGGGGTAAGTAGAAGAGATGGAGGCATTCTCTCTGGTCTGTCTCATTCTTGTGGGGAGACACTCTGGTTTAAAAAAACAGAAATTTAAAACATAGCTCTGGCTGTGCATTCATCAACTGATGTTGAGTGCACCCTAAGATCTGAGTAACAGGACCACCTGCTGTGGAAAGGCACCAGCTCAGGACAGATCAGTTCTGCTCGAGTTTGGTACGTGTGATAATCCTGGTATCTTCCTACACACAATGTGAGCTTTCTGGGTATATGCATTGCTTAATCCGGGAGAATGAGCCTCAGGAAAGACAGAGCATAAAAACAAGTGTCAGAAGAACCCACCCAAAGGAGACCACCATCTCAGCCCACAGAGTCAGGGATCAAAGAAACGGATTTCAGCAAAACTATGATGCTCCAGCCAAGAATCTTACCCAACAGGAGCTTAAAATGAAGAAACAGAAACCACAAATGCTCCCCCTGGACATGAGAAAACAGCACATTGGAGGTATTTATTTGACTTTAGCAGAATTCAGTCCACTGCAGGATGACCGATGTCCTCTGTCCTGTAGTTCAACCAGGACGGCCAAAGAGGAACTGTCACTTACAAGCAGAGTGACTTGCCATCCTGCCTGGGGCTGCTGGCCCAGGCCTTGGTGGTAGGAAGTGGTGGTTGAAGGGATGAAGGCTCCTCAAGTCCACCCTGCCACCGTTGGTCATGGCTTATGGATGTACTGTTTGGCGAACCTGGGTAATTAGTGTTTGTGTTAAGCAGTTACAGGGTTAAGTGCTGCCAGGGGTTTGATCTGGGCTGACAGAGCCGGAGCTGCAGAGTGGGGTGGTTGCCTAGCAACAACACCTGTAGCACATTAAGCAGCCAGTCAGCTTTGTCAACTTCTAGCAAAGGTTTTGTGGAGCAGAAGATGGGGGTGTGATAGGGCACAGAGATGGAAAACTGGGCAGAGGGTCTCAGGATGGAGGGGGTCATGGGCGGTGAGGGGATCAAGCAGTTCCTGGGTCCTTCCAGAATGGCTTTTACATCATTTGCCTCAAGCAAGGGAAAGGGAGAAATAAATGCTCAGGCAGCTCCCAGGTAGGTGCCTCACCCAAGTAAGTGCCCGCAGTATTGTTCTCCCCTCTTCCTAAAACTCCAAAGCACTCACTTCTTCACTCCAGGCCTTCTCCCACTCAGTCGCCCCCAGATATGATCACCGTGGAGGGGGGCTGAGGGAGACGTGCTCTTGTTTGCTTGCAGATTTGAGGGGGATCAGAATGAAGAGAACAAAAGCGGACACCCACAGAGAGGAAAACCCT
The DNA here is from genome assembly GCF_014885135.2 of Alexandromys fortis. Lineage (NCBI taxonomy): Eukaryota > Metazoa > Chordata > Mammalia > Rodentia > Cricetidae > Alexandromys > Alexandromys fortis. The sequence continues at coordinate 3,163,161 of NW_026067973.1, forward strand.
GCCTGCCCCCTTCCTCTAGCACTTCGCCATGTGACCTTCTGGACATAGCCCCATGCAGACCTAAGATGTGGTTATAAAGAAAGAAAGGAACAGATTGGGAAAGGATGGGAGGGAGGGTCAACAACACCATTGCTAATAAAGGAATTCAGGGTATAGGGAGCATCTAACTTTGGCCAGCATTCCCAAACTGTCTCAGAGTGGGGTGATACAGCTAAAGGAAAAATTAAAAAAAAAAAAAAAAAAGAGAGAGAGAGAGAGAGCTACCTAATTGTTGCCAGAACAATCAGAAGGCTTGGCTGAACTCAACTTCCATTCCTCATAAGCCATGAAGCCTTTGGCCATACCTGCCCTGAGACACAATGCCCTCACCTATACAGTGGGGGATAATTACAGACCTCCCCACTTCCCTGATGAGAGGCAGGAAGTTAAGTAAAAGCCTGTTACAAATGCAATCAATCCTACTATGTGGTGATGGTACCCAGGTTACAAAGATGGCACGAATAAATCTGCTCTTTTGGAATCAGTTGAGCTAATTGTTATTTGGCTCCGCAAGCTAGGGAGAGGAGCAGTCACGGGTTGTGTTACTGGGTAACTCAGTGGGGCGGATAGCACTGAAAAGGGGCCTATTCATTGATTCTAGACGAGGTTCACTGGTTCAAATCCAGCCCTGGGCCAACAATTACCGTAATCACCGGGTTTGGAATTCAGAGAGACTGACTTTCAGGAGACCTTTTGCTCATCTACGACCCACGGAGTTTACAGAATAAACTTAGGCACGTGGTTACCAGGGAAGCAGAGAGGCTGTGGAGCGGTTCACAGGCCGCACATCTGCCGACCTCCCTAGCACAGGTCAACGCTTACTCCTTCTAGACCAGCTTTAAAAGCATCCTAGTGGCTGAGGGGTGATGCTCTGTGCTCTCTGAGCTAGGAAATAAGTGTCAGCCTGCCTGGCCATCTCTGACACGGCGTGTCCTACTCAAGCCTCCCTTTCACAGGCGAGAAAGTAAGCGAGTCTCCCTTTCAACACCACAGCACAGATAGTTCCTTTTCCCACCCCGAAGTCAAACCACATCTGATTAGCACAGACGGTATATATAGAAGCCAACAGTCTTAAGGCCCTGCCAAGCCAGAAAAGCAACTCCCCAGCCCAGAATACACCAAGACTTTCTGTGTGGTTTTGTGGGTTTTCTGCCTATGTGGCTGTGGGGGTCTGAGGGTGCCCCGCCACACCCAGGGTGACACAGACTGTGTGTGCCTGTGTATACCAGCATGCCTGCGAGTCGCTCACGCCATGGCTTCCCTGCTCTCTGTGTTGTACTGTTATTTTCAAGCTCAGGGGTTATATTTAACTAGAGTCATAATATTTGGGGGGTTGGAAGCCTGCTGTTTCACCAAGAAAGGCATTTGAATATTCTCAGTTCCAGAGAATTCCAAGGGCTCCGGGAAGAGAGTGAGGCGCTTGCCCCAGATTTGTCTGACACATCGTGGTCACGTGGACTCCATTAGTGGATGACTGAGGCGTTGAGCAGGCAGCCTAAAGGAATGTTGTAGAAGCGCTGAAGAGGAGCCCCTGAGTGATGTCAGCAGGAGGTTGATGCCTCTGGGTGTCTCGAGGCACTCACCCCACACATCCCCACAGGGCGGGGAGCTCTAATTGGCAATATCACCTGCTTGTCACCACCCTACCTCTTCCACATCATGCCAGTCTAAGGGGGGACACAGAACCAGAGTCCCATGTGGCATGAGAAGAGGCATAGCTCAGCTTCTCCTGCCTCTGTCACGCCGTTACAGCATGCAAATTGAGCCCTATCCTGTCACTAGGAGTAGCCATTTTCCCCTAAAGATGTCCCGGCATAGTCAGCAGTAGGCAACGCATGGGCCGTGCAGAAAGAGCAGCAATGAGGACAAGATGATTTTAACCCCTCCACGGTCATTCTTGGCGGCAGTGGGGCCGCGTGTGTGCAGATGCTATAGATTCCCTGTGCATCCCAACGCTGAGTCTTTCCACTATCTGAATACTCTTTCTGGGCTAAGTTTGGTGTGTACTCCCCTGGGTTGGGGGGCCAGTGTGGGACAATTGCAGAGTATGCTAAGGTGGGGCTGACGGTCAGAGGAAGAATGAGGACAGACAGGGCTGCTACATATTTTCATTCTGTCGCCCAGGCTAGCCTGAAACCGGTTCAGGTTCCCGCCTCAGTCACCAAAATGGTGACATGGCAAGAGTGTGTCAGCACAGCTGTCTCAACCAAATCTTTCTGTGTCGGAGGAGAGAGGGGCAGAGCTGTAGCCTGGGATCGTCAACACCAAAAGGGCCCTTCACCAGCAGGAAGGAGAGCAGAGACCTGAAGGCCTGAGAGCTCGCCCCAGAGAGCAGGGCCTACTGAAGACAGGAAAGCTCTGCCAGGAGAGGGGCCTGAGAGCAGGAGAGGAGGGGTAGCCTTGCCCCAAGTCCTCATCGGGCACCTCCAGCCGAGCTTCAGCGCTAAAACCAGTCTGTGCTTCATATTCATGGGAACTGACATATGGTATAATTTTTTTTTAAAATCTTCCAAGTTCCCTAGGCAGCTTGGACGTGAATATTAATACTAACATAATTTCATGATGATTAGAGAACACAATTAGGGGCTATTAATAATGACACAAATAATGACATTTAAGGCCTCATTTTAATTTGAGTAATATTCTGTCTGGTGGTATTTAAACAGCTCTGTCTAGCACAGTGAGCACAGGGCTAGGGTGCATTCACCACTCACGGCATCGCCAGTTCCACCTCACCAACTCACCCCCATGACGAGAGAGAAATGGGGGGCCAGTGACACAGTACTGAGAAGCACCCCAAGAGCGCCTCCTGCCCTCAGTGCAGCCCGATCCCCAGAAACAGTTCTGGACAAAGACTTGGGGAGTTTGATAAGTTTTTAAGAGTCCACAGGGGCAGACTGCTAGTGGCTAGAGCCCACTAGACAGTAAACTTTTCCATCTTTCCATCCACACCTTCCCAGAGGCGTGTAATGGATCCTCTTGACAGCCGACTCAACTGGATTGAAAGACACCCAGGAGATTGGAAAAACACACTTCCTAGAGTGTGCCGTGGAAGTGTGGCCAGAGAGGGTGGACATGTGGGACAGCTGAGGGGGAACACTTGCCCTGCAGTGGACATTGCCATATAGCACACTGGCAGCTCCAGGTACCGAAGCAGGAGAGGCAAGCTCCCCGTCAGACGCTCACTCCCCATGGCCTCTGCTTTCTGTTCACAATGAGGCGTGTGTCCTCCTCTGCCACACACTGTTCCCACCATCATGTTCTTCCTCACCATCCATGCATAGGCCCAGAAACCACGGAGCTAAGTGACCGCACGGACACACCTGAAACCGTGAAAGGAGATAAGTGATTTTTCCTATGAGGTGCTTTTCTCGAGCATTTTTTTAAAATAGGAAAAACAAGTGAACCCATGGTATAGAAAAGAGTGGGTTCTGTATTTCCAGTTCTTTTAGTTTTTTTTGTTTTTTCGAGACAGGGTTTCTCACTGTAATTAAGTAGCCCTAACTGTCCTGGAACTAGCTCTTGTAGACCAGGCTGGCCTCGAACTCACAGAGATCCACCTGTCTGCCTCCAGAGTGCTGGGATTAAAAGCGTGCACCACCACTGCCCTGCTGTATGTCCAGTTCTTAGTGAAGTCCTTCTGGACATTGAACCTGACTCCCCAGTGACTTCCAGAAGCCTCTCGTCTCTCCCTCAGTGACTTTATTGTGTGTCTGTCAAAACACATCCTACAATAATGACCCACTAACATTCTTGCCTCCCTATCAGGTGGAGGGGGGGAGCCACATCTTTTTTGCCTTTAAATCCTCAGGTCCCAGGTACATTGTTGGCTCCCAATCAATGCTTGCTGAGTACCTTAATGGCTAAACAGCTGTGGGACTTGCCCTCCATTTCTTGAGCACTGCTAAAGCTTGTGTTCCGCTATAGCATTATACCTGTAAAGCCAACGCTGCAACTTCTGGACGTCTGCATCTCAGGGGTGACTAAGGCCGTTGGGATGCACAAAGGGGATCCATCCGGAGAATATAAAAAGTCAGTGTTTAAATAGAAGTCTGTGGTTCCTAGGACCTAAGAGAACCCAAGGTTCCGAGCCTATGAATTAACTAGTGGGGGAAGCAGAGCCGAATTCCTTGGTGTAGTTTGCAAATTCTAGAATAAACTGGGGAAGGAATAGTAAGTCTGACTGGACTAGATGCTACATTTTCTCCAACTCCAGTATCTAAAGGGCAGAAACCACGAATGTCCTGATAAAGGCAGACTGAAGAAAGGAGGGAGCCAGAGGATGAAAGGACAAGAAGAGAGGAAAGGAAGGCCTGTCTACTGAGCACTGAGCATGCGCCAGGCACACGCGGGACTGAATACCCACTATTCTCTTTGATCTTCACAATAGTCCTTCGAGCTCAGCACTGTTATTATCCCATCTCACCATTAGTGAAACTCAAAACACAAAGAGGCTAAAGTCATGTGCTTGGTCACACAGTGCTATGCGGCTGGGCCAGGCTACAATCCCCTGGTCTGTCTGACTCCAAAGCCTAAGACTGTCACTACACACTGCCCTGTGGGCAGGTGACTGAGGAGGATTAGGACCATGTAGCATGTTTGTGCAGCAAGGAGGAGGTTGGCCACCTGCCAAGAAACATCATAGACCAGGCAACTTGTTGATGTCCCTCCCCCCTAAGGATCCTGCCGTTGGGCCTGCAGGGTAGAAGTGGAAAGCCACTGGCCAACGGCCAGCACCAGGAGCTCTAGGCTGATGAGGGCTGGAGGCTGGCCCCCTGGAACGGGTGGCATTGGACATGCCCAAAGACAGGGTTGGCAGGCAGCCAACTGCAGCACAGAATGATCGGCTTTGGCAGAGGCCAGCGAGGCTGTGGAGGCCCAGGGCAGGGCCTGAGAGCTTCAGGGGACGTTAAGTGGAACCCTTTCTGGGTAATTGACTCTGTCTTTCCGTAGGACCCCTGCCAGGCCCAGGCAAGCCCCAGCCTGACACTCTACAACCTGTCTGGAGTCTGCAGAGACAGAGCGCCTGGTTGACAGCAGCCTGGTAATTTTCTCCTAAGATTCACCCCTTCGGATGCAAAGCTCCTTTTGTCTGAATCCCTAATGTGCATGTAACTCATGGGACAATCTGAGTCCTCACCCGTCACGGCGGCAGTGTCGGCTGCAGCAATGGAGCCAGCACACAGAGCAGCAATGAAGAGAGGCCAGAGTATACCCTCGTCACCTCCACAACACCAAGCACATAGTCTCACATCAGGACAAAGCAAGCGTACTGGGTCCCAGATCCAAAGACTCTCCTGGTAATAAGACCCTTAACAGCCCCAAGACACATAAAATTCTTTGACCAAAACACAACTCGGTTTTTCTACAACGTGCCATTGTCCTTCAAATCATTTCCTCTGCCTCAGCATTCCTCCCACCCAGCTCACCTCAGAGCAACAACGGGAAACATTGCCTGCTGTGATTGGCACCCAAGGTCCTAATTCCCTGATCCTTTGGGGGTGGGGGGCATCTATAAAGGGCACAGGGGCTTAGGAGGGATACATGGAGATGGAGCTTCCTGGGAAGGAGGAGGCAAGTGCACAGAAACAAGTCCAGGGCAGGACTATACTACCTGTCTTCTTTGTCCTCTGCGATGCTTTTCATACCATGAACCTCAACCAAGCTTCTCACCTCCCCACTGTGAGGCATTGCTGTCCTTACCCAGAGTTATCTGAGCCAACATGGGAATCTCCCTCCACTGCCAATCAGAAGTAGAGAGATGCAGGTTCCAGGTCTGAGTGTTTCTTAGTAGATCACAGTTGTGGTTTTTTTTTTCTCTTTGACCGTCACAGCTGTTTCCTCCAGGCTGGTCATATCTATCACCCCCTTAATGCAGGGCAGCCATGATCATCTGCAAGAGTTCTCATGAGGTGAGGTCTATTAATATATCTTGAACATGCTGAAAATGGTGGCTTATGCCTATAAATCCCAGCACTTGCAAGACTAAGGCAGGAAGATTATCTATTTTGAAGGCAACCCAAAGCCCAGAGTGAATTCTGGGCCAGCTTGGGCTACAGAGTGAGACCCTATCATTGAAGTTTTCCCTCATGGAAGAAGTGGGGAAACTGACACCTTCCTCCTGGAGCCCTTCCTATTGCCAAGATTCCAATTACCACCATGTGAACAGTTGACAGGGGTGGCACCTTTCGGTGATGTAGCTGTTGCCAAAGGAACTCTTCACTGGTGCAGCTTTCCGTGAACAGTCCGTGCCACAGTGGGACTCTTCTGTGCTATCGATGGCTGGAAAATTGGATGGAGGACCGCTGCCTTTGAGTCCCCCAGGTTCCTGCAAGTGACTCCAGTGAACTCAGCGACTCACCAAGCTAGACTCGGATGGAAGCATTTCATTGATCTGTTGGTGCCCCTTCTCTGTCTTGAGGAACAGACATTGCATCTTCCCAGGAAAGGCCACACAACAACCCCTCTTGTCTAAACTATTATAATAGACTCCCGACCAACATCTGGGACTCCTATCTTTTTTGTCTATATACACCATTAGGAATTAAGTTCCTGACAGGGAACAACTATACTCAACATTCATAAAAAGCTGACTATGTGCTAGGTCTTTCTCTATGCACTCTACATGTATTAATGATATAAATTATAATGATGCCAACAGAAAATAGACCTATCATTCCAAGGGAGCAAATGTCTGACTCTTACAAGGACACAGTCCACCCCAGCAAGGAAGCAAGGCAGTAGGTGTCTGGCTCACACTGCTGTTCAGCTCCCTTTCTCCATCTGTGCAGCCCAGGATCTCGGCCAGGGAATGGTGCCCCCCACAACAGGTAGGTCTTCCTATAGCAATTAACATCAAGCAAGACAATGGTCCCCAGGTCTGCCCAGGGTCCCATCTCCCAGGTGAGTCTAGCTTCAGTCAAGTTGACAATTAACACTATCTATGTCACATAGCTGGGAAATGACAGACCCCAAAACCCCAAATTATCATTCTCGCTCTCAAGACTCACAATGCTATTTTACTTGCTCTCCTCCCAACACTTTGAGAGTCCTCTCAACTCCATTCTGCCATAACTCCAAACTTCTTAGTATGCCGCGCCTTCAAATGTCTGTTCTGGACCATCCTCTTCTCCAGCATCCCCTTCTTCACCCTACAACCCACCCCAAGGGGGGTTGTCACATTTCCACTCTCAAGTGCCACCAGCATCAGTACCTTTGTTCTCTGCATTCCTTTCCCTGGTGGCATCAAAAGCCCATCTTTGTCCTTTGGAACCTCCTCAGGAAAGCGCCACAGGTAAAACCTGGGACACACAAGGTCACTATGTCCTCTCTTCCTCCAGGTTCCTGGAAATGACCTCAGTGGCTGTGTCATCTGAGAAGGCAAATTCACCTCTCTAAGCATCACTGTCACCACCTGTGAATGGCAGGACTTATTTGTAAGAGCTGTTAGGTTTAGAAGGTTATTAGGGGAGCACTTGGCTCCGGATGAACTCTAAGTTCACTCTGATGTCCTTCCCCCCAACTCCTCCTACACATTGTCTCCCCAGCAGTTTGGCTGTTGTGGTCCTCCCCCAGAAACCATATGTTACTCAATGTCTACTGAGTATGTCCTGATCCCATCCGCTTCCCTAAACACCTTACTGTGCACTAAACATTGCGCTGGTGCTCAGAAAGTGCATTTGTGTGACTCCATCAAGGACCCTGATGAGCATCACGTTAAAGAGGTACACCCAGGGGATTTCTGAGTGCCCTTTGACCCAAGAGTCTAGAATGTGTACCATCAGATCCCCAGAAATCAGCTGTGCAAGACGGAACTCTGCTTGCCTTTTTCACTGTTTGTTACGGACAATCCCAGCTTGAGGTCAGACTGACTCTTCAAATCCACTCCTAGCCCCTTCAATCTTCTTCCTCCCAATTATTTTCCAGGAGTCTGGCATTTCTAGTCCACACCAGGAAGCTGGAGTTCTCTGGCCGCCCCAAACCCTGGCTGCCACTGGTGGAGAAGTCAAACTGGCAAATAGAAATGTCAGTCAATCATTTCCCAGCGCTTTCCTCTCGTTGCCCTTCCCCACCGCATATAATGAGAAATTCTTTTTGCCCAAATATTGTTTGAATTTCAAATACACAATTTCCCTGGGGGTGACCAGATGAAAAGAGGAATCTGGTTTGCAACATAAGACCTCTATGCGAAAGTTGCATTGAGCGAACACCGAAACTAAATTTTTATTGAGCTCCTTGAAATGACGGGCACATCAAGGAAGCCAAGCTCCTTCCCCACTGTGGAATGCTTAAATTATTTTAAGTGAACACCAAGGAAGCACCCCTCAAGGGGTGAGAAAAGAAGAAGAGGATTTGAAACGCAGTGGGCAAAATGATAAATCGGCTTCTGGCATTGAACTTTTTCCTAGATTCTGCCCCGACGCTAGTCTTCCTATGCAGGCTGTCTGTCCACAGCTGGGGTGATTAATGAGAAGGGGTTCCTAGAAGTCCCCCGGGACAATGGCTTTCTATTCCGCTCAAACCACAGAGGGTATTTTAACAAAAATACACTATCACCCATGCCCACCCTGGACAAGGTGGTTTGTGTGTGTAAAGCTCGGGCTTCAGCGTTGTATTTAAAAGCTTTCCATTTTCAGCTAACCTATGTGCATCCACCGTCAGGTCTGTCCATAGATTCGGAGTGTGCCGTGCTCTCCTCTAGCCTGGAAGGTAATTTACCGGATTCCCAAGAATGACTGGGCTTTGCTGATGTGCAGACATAACTTCCAGGTAGGAACTTGGGTAGCGCAGGGATGCTCTACCTAGTCGTGGATGACCCTGCACTCCCGATCCTTCTGCCTCCATCTCCCAGGTGCTGAAAATCAAACCATGGCCTCCCATATGCCAGCAAGCACTTTACCAACTGAGCTACATCGTAAGTTCCAGCACTTCTTTAAAATACCTGCCCGCAGCAATGAGTTTTAAGAGGAGGGCTTCCCTCCGGTAGAAAAAGAGTCCACTCCTAAGATTGATGCATGAAAGGTTCGTTGTTAAAGTCAAACGAAAACCAGGTCTTCAGGGCCTAGGAAGTTCCTTGTGGACCTGTATTCCTTGCTGTATCTGTCAGTAGGAAAAATGGGGGGGGGGGCTACAGATTCTGAGGGGAGTTAAGACACCCCGCTAAAAATCAGGGGGAGGCAGTTGCTGGGGAAGAAGTGGGTACTTGACGCAATTTGTTCTCCAGTAGTCCTGCCTGTGGCTTGGCTATTCGCTGTGCCCTGACTGGCTCCTGAATCCAGACAAGAGGAGACAAGTTCGTGAAAAGCAACAACTGCCCAAGGTAACTCATCCTGGGGAGCCCTGTCATCACAGTGATCAATACACCTGAGAACTGCCTTGTAAGGATGCGCTAGGAAGGCTAGAGAGAGGTGGCTAGGAAGATGATCAAGAGGAGGGTCTAAAGACTAGCCAGCTCCCTTAAGAACCTGTGGCACTGGGGGGAGTGGGGGTTATGCCCATGCAAGTATCTAACTGGGCTGAGAGGCAAAGGAGGTGGAGCAGGGAGAGAAAATGAACTTTTCCCTGCCTCCAGGCACTGGCAGCCATTGTGTTAGGAGTATCCTGGGCCCATTAATTGACATTCCTCCTCCTGCCCCCCAGTAGCCTGGCTGCAGCCAAGTTTGGGTTAAAACAGCCAACAGCCAGGCCTGCTTGTAGCATTGCCCTTGCCAAAAGGCAAGAGGGCCAGCCTTGGGCTTCCCAGCCCTGAGTCAGCTGTCTAAGTGCTCAGTCCTGCTTATGAAAGGGTCCCCTCTTTCTCTCTTTTCAGCCCTGCGCTCTAATTTATCCTTCCCTTTGATAACCAACTCCAAACACATTCCGCAGAGGCCGGGCCATCAGTGCACAAAGGCCTGTGCTCTAGCCGCTGAATGCAGCTCTTCACTCTTGGGGGGAGTTCTATAGAAGGCAAAATCCACCAAACAAGCTATTACACTTAAATCAGACAATGCCCGAGGTGGCGGCGAGGAGACCAGCGTTAATGACTCAGATAGCAGTGGGCTTCTCTGTTTAGAAGCTCTCCCACAGCGGGAGAGAGCAAGCCCCTGCCCTTCCCAGCCTCGGCCAGATCCCTCCCTTCCTACCTAGACAGGCAAACTATTGGCTCTCAGAATCCTGAGCCTGGATCCCCAGGCTCACTTCACTGACTCCTTCCCTTCTCATCCCGAGAACAAAGAGCAGAGGCATTAAGTCCTGTGGGCTCCCTGTTCTCCTCTTCATTCTGAAGACAAGGAAACCATGGCAACTATTAGTCACAGAGTCAGCTGGTGACAGCCAAGACTAGAACCCTGCTCTCTCAACTCGCTCCATCCCCTTCCATTCACGGGAGAAGGAACACCGATGAGATGATTTGCATGACGTACTCTAGATAATGCCTGGCACATAGAGGCCTCCCAGTAAATGCCAGGTGTTGTTGCTTATTATAGTAGCCTTGGCCTTGCTTTACTACAGTCCACGTATCCTGTATACAGTCCTGTATCCACGGAGTGTCTGCTGTGAGGCAGGCAGTCTGCAGGTGCCTGGCCTTAGTCAGGGAACAGGAATATGAACATGGCATACCTCTGTCCCCTGAAGCCTATGTGGTATATGGGATCATGGTTAGGCAATAAATAGCTGATGGGGGGGGTATTGGAGACCATGAGTGGGCTATCTATTCCTGACCGCAGGAGGCCATGAAGAGTAACTGGTACCTGAGGGTGAGCCAAAATTAACAAGGGGGAAGGAGCGTGGCCATAAGGAGAAAGGAAGGGTACAGGGTTTTCTAGGCAAAGAGAATGCTCAAAACCACAAATGTGAGTAAGACAAGACACTGCTAGAGAAAGAATATAGCGTTATCATGCTGGATAAGACAGGGTGGCGTCTGGGAAGGTTACCAGGCATGGATTAGGGCAGGACACTCCTCTCATTAGTGACCCACTGGCCATACAAAGGAAACTGTGCTTGATCCTGAGGAGCAGATAATGCACAGACCGGTTGGCTATCATAGGACCTCTGGTGGGAATGGGACCAGAAGGGGCTACAGCAATGGCAGGGTCAGGCACCCGGTCCCGCATTTGTTCCATTCTGTCCCATTCTGAGGCTCTCGTCTTGAGTCACCCATAAGGCCTGCATTAACAGAACTCATGAAGGAGAAAATAAGATGAAAGGAAGGGGGTTCTAGGGCAGAGGAACTGAACAATGGTTTTTCCTGACCACTTGGGTCATTACCCAAAAAGCTTGCAGGACATGTAGTAAGATGAAGGTCTTAACCACCAACCAGATATGTGACCCTGGCCAACCCCCATTTTCTCATCTGTGCAGCAAGAGCATTTACTAAGTAACGGGCAAGCTGCCTTGCAGTGCCCCGTTCTGCTTCCATTACTTGAAATGCAAATACTCCATCCACGATGTTTTGCTTTGCCTTTAATGTTTATTAAAGCAGGATGGATTGTTCTCTGCTGGCTGAGCAAACACAAACTCACCAGAACCAGGTACCCTGCACAATGAACAAAAATGCCTCTCTTCAAGGGTTCTAGTCAGTCAACCCAAGAAAGAGCCGGCTCTGCTACCAGCAGAGGAACCGAGTTAACGAGCAGCATATGAAAGACGCGGAACTTCAGGAATCCCTTCCATGGGCTCTCTGCCCTTGGGATTGCAGAATTAAACTCACTGGAGAACACAGCGTGTTGTCTTCATCCAACAGCTCGTTGGCTGGCTGAAGGACAAGAGGGAGTTCCAAGGGCTGTGGGCAGGTGAGCAAACAAATAAATAAATAAAATAAAATAAAACAAGCTGCGGTGAGAGAAGAGCAAACCTTAAGTCTGAACTGGTTTTGGCTGGAAAATGCCCTCCCAGCCCTGGTTTTAGGAAACAGGCCACACAGCATCCAGAGGCGCACAGCTGCATGGAACAATTCAAAAATTGCCTTGTTGGATCACAACGTGCCAATTTTTCAAATCTAGAGCCATTTTCACTATTACAGTGTGTGCAGCCTAAGCCTGGAGAATTTTCTTCTGGGAGGGAAAATTGATGCCGGGGTTACCATTAACCCCGATTATCACAGCACTCCCCATTCCAAAACTGTTCTTGGGAATCAAAGGGCCTAGAAGAAGCTTTGGAGGCCCATGGTGAGGTTGGTGCCCAACATCACAGGCGCTAACGGCCCAAGTCCATTAGCCCCAAGTTTCAGAGTAGGAGAGAGTGTGATAGAGGGGGAACAAAGAGAAGCAAGATTAACGGGATCCGGGCATGTGTTTCACCAGGAATTCCTAGGCTCTGCATGTTGGCCTGCACACTGGACTTCACTAGATCGAGTGGGCACTTGCAGGAACTGAATATCAGGAGCCAAAGCTAACCTCTGCAAAAAACAAACCTCTCTGTTTTGACTTGATATTCTCAGTCACATTGCTCTGTCCAACAGGAACCACAGTTGATACAGGAGAGCTCTACAGGACCTGGCCTAGAGGCCACCTATCCCATTTCCAACCCTGTATCTAGTTGATCAGGGCCTATGTCTCTCTCTCCCACCTCAAAGGGACAGCAGTCAGCTCTGTCTACCCAGGGAATTTCCTAAAGTAACGCCAACCACTTATGAACCCAGTGAAGAGTCAGGATAACAGTGGGTGCTGTGACCTCCATGCCAGCCCAGCCAGAAGGCAGCAATGGCACCAACTTCTGCAAAACAAGAAAAGCACAGCAACTGTAAGGTTAAAGTGGGGGACGAGTGACCACAGAGAGTCACTGTGGTGGCTTCAGGCTGATGCCCCTCAAATTCCCAGACATTTGGATACTTGTTCCCCAGTTGGTGGCACTGTTTAGGGAGGCTTAGAAGGTGTGGCCTTGTTGGAGGAGAGTCACTCAGGGTGGGCTTTGAGTGTTTAAAGCTTCCTGTTGTTCCAGCTCCCTCTCTGACTCCTGCCTGTGATTCAGAATGTCAGCTTACAGTTTCCCACTCCCGCTGCCTTGTGAGTGCTCTAGTATCGTGGATGCTAACCTTCCAGAACCGTAAGTCTAAATAAATTCCCCTTTTCCATAAGTTGCTAGCACAGCAGTAAGTAGGAAACTAATACAGCCACCCATCAGCTGGTCTCATGAGCCAGACTCTTCTGTTTTCTGATGACATTAGCAGTAGGCCCTGGTCTTGAATCTAGAAAACCCAAGGCTGACTTCCGGCTCTGCTACTTGGACCTTGGGCTTAAGACTGTCCATAAGCTTCAGTTTCTTCTCCTATTGCCTAGAAGCAAAACAACAACAACAACGACGACAAACAAATAAACAAACAAACAAAAACAAAAGTTCCACATCTTACACAGTTGTTTGTCCAGATCAAATGAGGGGATTAGGGATATATAGTGCTCAACACATTACACACATCTGTATATGCCAACCAAAGGATCCAACCAGCAGTGCCCTGATATACAAAGATATTAAATAAAAGAACTGATGAAATGATAGTAACCATGTATGTTAAAGACACACACACACATTCTCTTTCTCTCTAAAATGTCTGTTGTTTGTAGAATGATCCAGCCTCCTTCTGTTTGACCTTAGAGTTTCCTTCACTTTCAGTATTACTGGCCAGCTCTGCATGTGGTTTAGTTTATAACAGTATCCTATAGCCCCAGCGGGCCTTGAACTACAGCTTCTCTGTGCCTTCGCCTCCAAAGTTCTGGGGTTATAAGCCTGAGCCACCCTCAGCATCAGCCTGTACTTTTTGTTGTTGCTGTTTGTTTGTTTGTTTGTTTTTGTTTTGTTTTGTTTTGTTTTTTGAGACAGGGTTTCTCTGCATAGCCCTGGCTGTCTTGGAACTCACTCTGGAGACCAGGCTGGTCTTGAACTCAGAGATTGCCGGCCCCTGTCTCCTAAGAGCTGGGACTCCTGTGTGACACTACCACCTGGCTATATAGCTGATACTTTTTAAAAAGGTCCACTCTCCCAACCTCCATGGCAGTTCCTTCTCTGGTATCACGAGCGTGTTACCATCTGTTGCGAGGACCACATCCTCTTGTATAGTTGGCTTCCAGAGGCCACCGGGAGGAAAGCCACTGTATTACTGAAGCACTGGGGTGGGCACATACTCAGGAAAGCGGCTGTCTTGAGCCTAGTTCTGTGTTGGACCCTGGGGTAAAAGATCAATCAAATCTTTGTGAGTCCTGCCTTATTGGGACTGCCATGAGAGAGGAGGCAAAAGACGCCCTAGTGGCAAAGGACAGTCCTACTGGGTGGCAGTCCGACAGATGAGGGTCACTCGGAGGAGGCTCGAGAGGGACCCCACCCCCATGGAGTCGGAACAGTAGGTGATCCAGTGCCCACACTCAAGGCAAAGTTGACCTCTCAGTCACCGAGTGTTTCGTGCCAGAGGGGAGGGGGAGGAGAACGCCGGGCTAAGTGCTGACGGGACGTCCCTGTCAACACAATGTTCCGCCTGGCCGGGCCTTCATATATAAAGATATTTAATGAATTAGTTAATTAATGAGAGGAGTTTGATTGATAGATCATATGGTGCTCACAGCAGGGTGAGTCTGACCCTGCTATCGCCGCCTAGGCTGTAATCCGTCCCCCTCATTGGTCGGGAGAGTGCGGTGGCTCCGGCAATTTGCATGCATTTAATGTAGCTCTTTAATAGGATGTAATGTTAGCGAAAGCCAAAAGCGCAGCAGCTGTAACTTAAAAGACAGCCCCATTACTGCAAGCCTTATAATTAGGGTAAGAGGGAGACTCGGGCTGCCATATGTTAAACTCTTTTGAGGTTAATAGCTCTGTAAGATTTTTGCAATTTAAAAAAATTACACTTGAAGGATGATGACAAGGCTCATCAATGAGGCGACGTTGCACCGGAGGGAAGGGACAGGAAGATCCTATGGCCCCCCAAGGCCCCTGTTTTCTGGGCAGGGCAAGGTGGCCCCTTTTCCCTACACAAATCACCTAGGCTTCCTTCCTTCTGCCTTCTGTGAGCTTTCTCCACAAAGCTGCACTCTGGCCTCCGGGAGTCGGAGTCGGATCTCTCTCTCCACCAGGCTTCAGAGCACCCTGCTTCCACGGGTCCTCTGCACCCCGCCCGCGGGGGGGGGGGGGGGGGACATGTAAGGCGCTTGCGCGCACCAGGACAGGAGAAGCGCAGCGCGCGTGCTTACCTCGCAAACTCCCTGGCAACTCCAGAGCAATTACGGGTCCCCGCAGGTTACCTGGCGTTGATTGCACAGCCGGGGCTGAATCAGGGAACACTCAGCAGGCAATGCCCGGGGGTGGGGGTGGGGGGGGGACAGGGAATTTTGCTTGGTAATTACTTGGCATAAGGCCTTGAGGGTGTTTGTCCCCTCGGTGCCACAACCCGCAAGAGTCGAATGTGGGGCTGGATCCAGGACCAGGGGAGCTAAGCAATGCAGTTAAGTCCTCGTACGTGGCTCCCTGCTCCCCAGCTCTCCTACTGGGTCCCCCAAAGAAGTCAGATATCGTACCCTCCCAAGCCTCTGGTGCCTCCCCCAAGACTCCCTCTCCAGCCACCCAGGGGAAAGGAGGTGGGGCAGCCTGGGGAGCGGATTTCTCGAGGCTGGAGCAGCCTGCTCCCGCACATTTCCCTCACACTGCCAGTGCTACGCGGAGGAGCCTGGCAAAGCTGTCCACTTGGCAAATCCTCTCCCCCAGGAGTTCTGTCTCCAGCATCCTTCCCTTCCCTCCTCGCCACGGCGCGTGAGTGTCCGACCCAAATTTCTTGTGACTCTCCAGACAACACAACAACGTGGGGGAAAACAAATCTCTCTCTCTCTCTCTCTCTCTCTCTCTCTCTCTCTCTCTCTCTCTCTCTCTTTCTCTCTTTCTCTCTCTCTCTCTCTTAAAGGGGGCTCTTGTGTTGGAAAATTACAGAAGGGATAAAATTTCTGCTAATTGCACAATTATCTGATTATCTCTGGTACCAAAAATAAATGAGATCTTTCCCCCCTCCCAGCCACTTATAGAAGTCTCCGGGCGGCTCTTAGAGAAGAGACGGGTCTTTCTTGTCAAAACCTGGAGGGACCAGAGATGAGGAACAGAAGCGCAGGCCAAGGACACAAAGCAGACCCCCAGAGAAGCAAAGGTTTAGGTCAGGACGAGACAGACAAGGGCAGCAAGAGTGAGGTGTCAGATGAGAGTTCTTGAGGATTCTGTAACCCAGAGCTAAAAGTGCTTAAGTGATCCATTAATTCAGGCATTAGCCTGGGGTTTACGGGGAAGATCTTTAGAGGCAGGACAGATAAGCACAGGCTGGTGAGAAGAAGGCTGTTGAGTGCCTGGACAAATCTCCATCCTTTATAAACTCTTACCTTGTTGGGAGGGGTTACTTCTGTTGCCAAGGTTTAAAAAATAAGTTTGAAAAAAATTCGTTTGCTTTGGACATTTTGATCTGAAGTACTACTAATTGAAAGCATCGGAAATCCGGCCCAACAGCGTCACTAAGTTTTGTTAATGCCTCAAGACTCAAAACAGTTCCCACCTGTTATCACTCTTCATTTTCTTTCCTATCCTGTTCTTTCTCTAGCTCTTCCAATGACTTCAACCAAGATCCAGAAAACAAAATATTAAAGTCTCAGGATTCCTCCCAGGAGCACCTACGGCCCCGGGTTAGCATGGCAATGATATAAGATTTTCTAGGGGAGAGGAGCCAGGGCCTGAGACACAGAAATGGCCGGGCTGACACTGTGTTTCATGTTTTTCTTTGACTGCAGGATTTGGGTAGGTCACTAGTACAGCCAGGCTTTCTTTCCGCTTGGATGTAGCCCAGTCATCTGGAGCTATTTTCCCACGGGAAGGCACTTCACTTGGTGCCCCACACTGAAATGTCACTCTGAGGTCAGCAATAACACCTCAATTCATTAATGGAAAAGCCATCAGAAGGCCTTGGAAGCAGAGGCCACGGCACTTCCTGTTCTGCCTCATCAACCAGTCAGGACTGGGAAAGACTGTGGTCCTTCCTCCTCATCTTCAGGCTCCCTCAGCTGGGAGAGGCAGAGATTTGGAAGCTCTGTGAACACTGAGAGTGCCCTGCAAGGCTGAGGACCTCAGCAGCCTCCCAGACACTCCTTGGCAGTCTGAGCCACGGCTCCAC
Source organism: Alexandromys fortis (assembly GCF_014885135.2). Taxonomy (NCBI): domain Eukaryota; kingdom Metazoa; phylum Chordata; class Mammalia; order Rodentia; family Cricetidae; genus Alexandromys; species Alexandromys fortis. The sequence goes on from NW_026067973.1 coordinate 3,180,298, forward strand.
AGCCACCCTGTCCCCATCATGTGCCCTCCTGCAGAGCAGCGATGGCTGCTTCAGAATTACCATCCACAGATCAATATCTGGGCGATTACTGGCCTTGTGCAGCCAGCAGAGCTCATTCTTGAGGCATGTGGAGACGCATGCGAGGACATAAGCTCCCTTCATTATAACAGCTAGGCCCTAGGCGGGAGCAGCTCAGGGCCCGAGTCTCCCAGGACTGGGAGTCAAAGGCATTTGTGAGCATGCGGCCCAAGAGTCATAGTCAAAAGAGGAGAGGCTTGGCTGGGCCTCTTTACCCCTCTCACCAGCTCCCATCCTCCTCCCTCCCACACTGGAGGAAGCCCACTGGAGGCAAGTTTAGGAAAAGTAAACAAACTGACTTTTTCCCACCGGATTCTCCTTAATGGGAAGTCCCTTGGGCAGAAGAGGTCAACGCCCAGTCAAGCAGGATGTGTGGGACCAGAGTACAGCCTAGGACTATCTCTTGACAGGAGCTTCCTTAATGAGGCCCTAGGCTGGAAGGAACCTCCTTAAGACTCAAGCCCTCACTCATCCCTGTGTTGGAGACCCAAAGACAAATGGGTGTAGTCTTTGAAAAGCCTGTTGCCTTGTAGAAATGACATGTAAGTGCCCACTAGATTTGCAGACTATAGACATTTTAAAGTTCAGCTCTCTGGGACCAGAGAGTGATGAGACTTGAGCAAGATTGCCCAGTGTGCTAGCAGCAGAATAGGGTCATTATATAGCCAGATGTCATGCCTCTCAGTCCATTAGGGCTTCTGTTCCAGAGAGACAAGAGTCCACCTTGGCACGACAGCTATGGGGGAGGCAAGGCACCAGGCAGGGAAAGCCTGGCTACAGAAGCGGAAGTTGGCTGGTCTTGTTTTCCAGCCCCTTGCTCTGCCTTCACCTTGCACCACACATGGTCACATGGGGTTGAGTAGGCAGCTTAGTTGTTCATCATGGCTTTGTGTGTATGTGGCATCACTAGTGTACTTTCTAGAAAACAAGTATGTTGTGTGGCAACTTGTATGTCCTCCTCAGTACCTCAAACAACTGTAGCACCCAGCGGATGCCCAAAAATGTTAGAGAGGTGTCCTAGTTATTTATTTTTAATTGCTGTGGTAAAAAAAAAAAAATCATGGCCAAGGCAAACTCATAAAAGAAAACATTTAGGTCAAGCATGGTGGCACATGCCTTTAATTCCAGCACTCAGGAGGCAGAAGCAGGCAGATCATTCTAGGACAATCAGAACTATATAAAGGGATCCTATCAAAAGAAAAAAAAAAAGAAAAGATAACATTTAATTTGGGGGCCCACTGTTCCAAAGGGTGGGGAGCATGGCGGTAAACAGACAGGCATGGCTCTGGATCAGTAACTGAGAGCTTACCCCTGTTCCACAAGCACCGGAGAGGAAAAGCACTAACTGAGAATGTCTAATTCCTCTTAGACAGTTCCACCAACTGGGGACCGAGCGTTCCAATATACTAACTCGTGGGGGCCGTTCTCATTCAAGCCAACCCAGGAGGCAAAGACATGAATTAAGTAATGAACTAGACATATTCAAACAAAACAGCTGAGAGAGGCCGTGAGTATAAGCTGACTCAGAACCATCAGTTTGCGGAAAGGAAAATGGAGGTGAGAGCACACAAGACTGGGTTTGTGGAAATGGCGTTGGAGCTCGGGTTTTCTTCCCTTCTCTCTGTGCTTCCCCTTAACACTTTCATATTATCCAGTAGTTCACTTATTTATTCAGAAGTAAATATTGAGCGCTCATTACTCGTTGCCATACAAAAACACACTTAAAATTACTATCATGACTTAAGATTGTGAAAAGTATCATGATCTAGAAAATAGCTAGATTTTTGGTTTTGTTTTCATTTGTTTGGTTTTGATGTCTGATGAGACAAGCTTTTGCTATGTAGCTCAAGCTGGCCTTGAACTCAAAACTATCCATCCTCAGCCTCCAAAATGCTGGAGTGAGAGCCAAATGCTAGCAGGTTCAGCTGCCACTATGGCTCACTATGACAGTATTGACTTCTGTGCTTTCGATACGTCACGAAGCACATTACACCCTTGTCTCTTCTCTGTAGCTAGGCCTAGTTCTTCCTTGACACCCATTTTACAGACTTGAAGTCAGAGCTGATGTTAGGTGAAGCACCTGCCTTAGCCTCAACATTGGAGAATGAAGATGGCCTTTGACCTTGACTTTTGTGCTGTTTCTTTATCTCAAGTTTTTTTCTGCTCCTTGTGTTTCATTCCCATCTCTGGAACCAAACCAAAAGGCCCAACTCAGGTGGCAGAGGAGATAGTCAAGGTCACCTAGCACCGAACCCTTTTTTGGGGTTTTTTTTTTGTTGTTGTTGTTGTTGTCGTTGTTGGGTTTGTTTGTTTGTTTGTTTGTTTGTTTTGAGGCTACGTGCTCCTGCTGCTCCCTAGACCCCCTTGCAGCTCCGGCTCCCCTTTCCATTGGCTCAGCTAATCCAAGCCCCACACTCTGAGCTCTTTGCACCACGGCTGGTGTGATTCACTGCACCAAGATGGGTCCCTAAGAAAAAGGGCTCGTAAAACCTTACGGCAGTTTTATAATGTATTTTTAGCTTTTACAGGCATGTCGGGCAGCTGAAGCTGCAAACAGCCAAGTGCCTTGGGTGGATGGGTGCCTCCCAGGCTCAGACGCGGTGGGAGCAACTGTGCTAGGGACGTGATCACGTAGCAGCCGTCATGGAGAACTCAAAACAGAAAGGGACGGTTTCTTCAGCCCTTCAGGGTTTGAAAAGCCCCCTTTCCCTTTCCTGATTAACAGGTGAGTTGATAAATTCTCAGCCTCAGACAAGTGCAGTCTCCATAGACAGTGGGGACCAGGCCAGATTTGTATGCTCCTTCCTTAAATGAAAACGAGGACACGACTGCTCCTGGATATGGTTGAAGAGAAAGTTTTTATTGTAGCCACGAGGGAGTGAACAGCCCAAGACATCTGGGAGAGTCCAGGCTGAACAGGAGCATGAGAGGAGGGAGAGGAGAGAGCAAAAGAGAGAGAGAGAGAGGCGAGAGAAGAAGTGAACCAAGAGAGGAGCCAAGGACCAAGCGGTCAAGTGGCCAAGAGGCCAAGAGCACATGCACATATAGGGATCAGCAGCTGGAGGCAGGGGAATGAAGATCAGTCCCTTCCCTGGAGAGGTTTAGGGTAACAGGCAGGGTGAGGGATGCTGGGAAGAGTCATGGGGACTGAGTAAGTCTTGTCCCAGGTTTCTTCGGGACCTGACATCTCTGAATCCATGTTTAGGCCTCTGCTCCCAGTGCCACTGCCCTGAACCAGCTCTTAGTGTCTTCCTTCAGCTGCATCTGTCACCGAGAAAGCAGGTACAGGTGTGAGAAAGTCCCATGAGGACTTTGCTGGCAGCCTTTGTGGGATTTCAGTTCGGGATCCACCTCTCATCAGCACATCCGGGACAACCTGGGAGCAAATCCCTGCTATAAAATGCCCAGGACTAAGGGAAGAGATATGTGTGCGTGCATGTGTGTGTGTGCATGTGTGTGTGTGTGTGTGTGTGTGTGTCTTAGCTCAGCTCCTTCCCTTTCCCACCCCTCCCACCCTCCAGCTCCCCCTCTTCAAACCACCCCTCCATCACTTCCCACCCACAGCCCATGTCAGCACTCACCACGCCAGCCTCCTGGCTGTTTTAACAGACACTCCCTTCCTTATTGGGATCACTCCTGCGTGCGTTCCTCATCTAAAATAAGCAAAGTGGGTCTCGGCATCTTTATCTTACTGATGTAGAAACGGAATCAGAGAGCTCGAAGAGCTTGAACAGTTCGGGGGAGTTGAACTAGCTAGTCACTGACAAAACAGAATGAGGCTCAAGCATCGTGACTCAACAATTGGTCTTCCCTTCTTTTAGTAGCAGGCTGCTTCTTGCTGTTCCATTTGACAGTGTTTCAGGGAGTTTCCCAGTTTCTCCCTTCCTGAATCTCTTAGCGACTGTGGCCCTAATTGGCCAGAACTCATGACTTTTCGAGCATGTGAGTGGGTGTCTCTCCTTAGTTATTCAGTGTCACACCATGGGCACTCCTCCCCTTGAGAATACCCTCAACATCTATCAGATCTCACTTGGGCCCAAGCTAACACCAGGTTAGTTCTCTAAAAGCCAGAAGCTCTCCTTTTTGCATCGCTGGTTTCGGGAGATACCCTGGTGTCCTGACTAGTTTTATGTCCTTGACACAAGCTAGAGTCATCTGAAAGGAGAGAAATTCAACTGAGAAAATACCTCTATAAGATCTAGTAGTAGGGTATTTTCTTAATTAGTTATTGATGGAGAAGGGCCCAGCTCATTTTGGGCAGTGCTGTCCCTGGGCTGGTGGTCCTGGCTTCTACAAGAAAGCAGACTGAGCAAGCCAAGTGATCAAGAGAGTGTGAGCAGCGCTCCTCCAGGGCCTTTGCATCAGCTCCTGCCTCCGGATTCCTGCCTCTTCCTCCAGGTTCCTGTTTGAGTTCCTGTCCTGACTTCCGTCAATAAAGATCAGTGGTATGGAAGTGTACGTCAAATAAACCCTTTCCTCCCCAACTTCCTCTTTGGTCATGGCATTACATCACAGCAATAGAAACCCTGAGACAACTGGGAATTATTTTTCTGGGATCTCAACTGCTGAGGTAGCAGTAAGGAACATTCCCAGTGTACCTTACACTCATCTTTCCCTGGATATTTCCCCAACAAGGCTTCCTCAGGTGTGGTTCCTAATAGCACCAACTCCCTTGTATAGGGACTCTGTTCTAATCTGGACCTCCTGACTTGGATCCTCCTTTCCCAATGTGGATTGAAATTGTCAGTCACCAATCACTACCATCTCCAGGGTACAACTCACCCTTTATCCACATAAGCTGCTTCTCTGCCTGGAAGGGCAATCCTGGGACTGTTATGTTAACCAAATGTCTCCATATCTGTCAAGGGACAATTCAGCTGTTGCCACCTCTGCAAAGCCTTTCCCTATCTTTTCCACCAAAGGAACACAACACTTCTCTATACAGTCCGCTCTGACCCTAATTTACAAATTAGCTGGGGGTTGGAGATGGGCTGGGGAGATAGCTCAAAGGGGAACATGCTTGTCAAGCATGCATGATGACCCAAGTTCAGATGCCCAGCATCCTTGAAAAAGGCAGTAGGGGCTGAGGACAACTAGAATTCAAGTGCTAGAGAAGTGGAGACAGGCAGACACCTGGAGTTCTCTAGCCATTCAACTTAGCCAATCAGTGAGCTCTAGGTGCAGTGAGAGACCTTTTTCTAAAAAAAAGTAAGATAGAGAAGCAACTGAAGAAAACATCTGATGTTGATCTCTGGCCTCCACATACCTACTTGTCCATTTTCTCTCTCTCTCTCTCTCTCTCTCTCTCTCTCTCTCTCTCTCTCTCTCTCTTTCTCCCTCCCTCCCTCTATCCTTCCCTTCCTCATACACAGGCATGAACACATACATACATACATACAAGCACTAAGCATGAGGGCTGATGAGCAACTGGCTGTGTGCACATGAAAAGACAGAAAGTTGCACAACCACCAATCGTAGTGGTTGGCTAGGACATGGTGAGGGCATGCTGTTGTGGTCTGAATGTGAAATGTCCTCCATAAGCTTACGGATTTGAACACTGATGTTGCCATTTTGGAAGGTTGTGGACTCCTTAGGAAGTGGAGCCTTGATTGTGGACAGAGCGCCCAGGAGGGTGAGGTCTTGAGATTTGGTTATCTGGCCTCACTCCCTGTCTTCTCTCTGCTTCTTGACTGTAGATGCAATGCAGTCAAGGGCTTCACACTGCCACCACCTTGTCTTCCCTGCTAATATGGACCGTATCCCCCTGAACTGTAAGTCAGCTGAGCCCTTCCTCCCTTAAGTTGCTTCTTGTCCCATTATTAATCATAACAACAAGAATAGTAGCTAATACAATACAAAGGATCACTATTTAGTCTTACAAAACAAAATGCCAGCAGCTGGGATGGACCCAGAGGACATTATACTGAGGGAATAAGCTGGATGCAGAAGAATAAACTGTGAAATTCTTCATTTATAAGGTACCTAAAGTAGGCAAATTCAGAGAGACAGGGTAGAAACGTAGTCTCCAGAACTGGAGGTAGAAGTGAAAAGGCTGTGCCTAGTGAGAACACAGCTTGTATTTGAAGAGATCAAAATTCTGAAGATGAACAGCAGTGACGGCCATCCAACAGCATACATGTCCTAACTGCCGTGGGAAAGGCCAAAGAGGTCAGGGTGGGACACTGTGTGCTGTATGCATTCTGCCTCAGTATAAACATTGAAAAGTTCATCATCTCATTGGTCTCCGGAAGGTGTGAGTGTGTACCTTCCCAGGACAGCTACTGGACAAGTCACATGACCTTTCTCTCACAGAACAGTGTCAGAGAGGTACACACTTGCATATATTTTTATTTCTTAGCATTCACAAAAGCACAGCTGTGTGTTGACCTGCAAGCTTTGCATTTCTGGATGACCCTGCTCTGCGTACCCCATATCCTTTTATCCCTGAAGATGCTTTAAAAAATCAACATAACAACAGCATTCTTGCCCAGAACCTTGAACTCTTAACAGGACCCCTTTGAATGTATCCTTGGCAGCCCTCCAGTGGGAGGTGAAGGAAAACAGGTGAGCCTCTTGCATACAAAAGAGGGCCACTGGGATGGGTCTCTCTGTCTGGGACAAGCTAAGAAGTGGAAGAATGTCTAGGCTGGACCACAATGCAACCGCTTGTGAGGGATGTTTGTCAGGTGCAGTTTCTGCCAGGGAAGCCCAACTCTGAGAATTCCATACACTCCTGGAGGACCCATTTCGTGAGCATCTAGTATTTACACTTTCTTCTTCGCAGTAGGGCGTGGGGTCCTCATCAGTGCCTACAGCCTAGAGGGACATCTGACAACTAACTGGGACACACGGGGCAAATCAAAGAGCCAAGAGATGCATCCCAAATACTCTAAGAGTGCCACAGGGTCAGCAAGCCGCTCAAACCCTGGCACCCTCTCCAGCCAGCCATCCCATCAGCACTTACAGCCCGGGGACTGCACTTCCAGGAGCATTTGGAGCAGATTGAATCTGTGACAGGAACCATTATTCTTCTGGAATAGACGAGACTGCAGCCACAGACTGACTATTCCTGCCCAGGCAGGCCGCTGGGGTTTGGTAAAGAAAGAAGACACCAATGCCCTAGCCAGTCTGGAAAACATCCACGGCTGGACAGAAACTGTCTAGCAGGAAAAAGATTTGGGTCCAGTCTCAGCTCTTTTTACTTCAGAGCTGTGTGGCTTGAAGAGAAATGTTCAAGCTCGCTCAGCCTTGGGTTTTCCACCTACACATGAGGCGACCATCCTTCCACCAGAAGGTTCGTATAATGACAAAATAAAATGGTGGATGAAAGCCACATGGAGCGATGTGTACCTAATCCCAGCACTGAAGTGGCTGAGGCAAGAAGATCATGAGTTCAAAGCCAGCCTGGTCTACAATCCAGGCCATTTCTGCAAGAATGAAAGACAGGCTGAGAAGAGGGCTCAGTCAATACGGCTCTTACTGTGCAAGCACAAGTACCTGACTTTAATCCTCAGCACTTACAGAAAGAGCCCAGCATGATGTGTGCTCTTAGAATCCCAGTGCCGGAGAGGCAGAGGTAAGGCAATTCCTAAGGCTTGATGGGAAACCAGTTTAGACTAATCAGTGAGCCCAGGTCCCGGTGGGAGACCGTGTCTCATAAAATCACGGTAGAAAGCACCTGAGGAGCAACACCAGAAGTGGACCTCTGCCTCCCCTCCACCCCCTCCCAGGCCTGCACACACACAAACAGACACAAGGGAGGATAAAAGAAAGGCAGGTAAGAAAAGAAAGGAAAGGAGGGAGGGAGGAAGGAAAGGAGGGAGGGAGGAAGAAAAGACTTTGACAAAGACCTGTGTAGTGAGTGCTCAGCCAATGATAGCTGGGTGCAGTGGTGTTATTAGATGTTATTAGTTATTATCTCTCAGACTTGTGATATGAGCTGATATGAGGATTAAATGAGCACCTAACGAAGGCTGACATGGAAGAATGAGGATGTGGAATAACATTCGTTCTGCTCGGTCATTGGTTGATTTATTTGGTGTCCAAGAAGATCATATAAATGTAGGAATCTCTGTATGCCGGGCTGGAGAGATGGCTCAGAAGTTAAGAGCACTGATTGCTCTTTCAGAGGTCCTGAGTTCAATTCCCAGCAATCACGTGGTGGTTCACAACCATCTATAACAAAATTTGGTGCCCTCTTTTGATGTGTGGGCCTATATGCCAGAACACTGCCTACATAATAAATAAATAAATCTAAAAAAAATAAGATTAAAAAGAAGAAGAGGAGGAGGAGGAGGAGGAGGAGGAGGAGGAAGAAATCTCTGCATGCCTCTGGGAAATGCCGTATTTCTGAACTTAACACATTGGTAAGGTAGCCTCATGATCATTGATGCCATTGGCACTGATCCAGGGCTGATATGAGGATTAAATGAGCACCTAACGAAGGCTGACGTGGAAGAATGAGGATGTGGAATAAAAACAAGGAACAAACTGGGCATAGTGGTACATACCTGTGACCTCAGCACTGGGGAGGTAGAAGCAGAAGGATCGAGAATGCAGGATTATCCTTAGCTCTGTAGTGAGTTCAAGGACAGCCAGGACTACATAAGACCCTGTCTTAGAAGAAAAGGAAGGGGGAAGTGGCAGGAAGAGAAGGAGAAAAAGGAAGAGAGAAGAAAGAGAGAGGGAGGGAGGGAGAGAGAGAGAGAGAGAGAGAGAGAGAGAGAGAGAGAGAGAGAGCGCGCAAAGGAAATAGTTAAGATTCTGCAGGGATATGTTGATTGGACCCCCAGTGCTAACTGCTCTTAACAGTATAACAAAACTCTCTGTGACTTAGTTTCCACACCTGTGATGGGAGCAGGGTAGGAATATCGCCCTTATCATGGAGTTGTAGGCTCAGGGAGGGGTGTAGACACAGAGCACACAGGAAACCTGGTCCTCAGCATCTGACCTGTATTGTACGCATGCTCCCAGTCTTGGGTATGAAGACCCTTGGGTAAGGGTCGGTGTGTGGCATAATTGACCCTGAACTAAAGTTAGAAAACCAAAGTGGCATGAAAAAACATGAGATACTCTGCCTCAAACACACACAATAATAACAAATTAGATAAAAGGAATTACATTTTAAAAGAACAACGATTAAAGGTGTGGTTTAACAATATAGTTCACCTTTAATTTAGGAAAAATATAAAACAAACATATTCTTCCGTATACAAAGAAAGAAATTGGTTTTAGAGAATAGTTAGTGGGACCTCACTAATGAAATAGAGTTGGGCCTTTTGTTCACTTTAAACTTCTCTATACTATTTGATTTTTTTGCATTAAATATGGTTTCCTCTCATAACTTAAAACCAAAGCAGTCTTTTTCTAAAAATTATTGAGCCTCAATAAATTGCCTAAGAGCTTAAAGTACTGTATTTTGTTTTGTTTTGTTTTTTTCTTTACCTTAAAGTCAAAATGTACAGGCATATGTCACTTTCCTTTTATTGACCTTGGTGTTACCATCTGGAAAATGGGAAAATCCTTTCCTTCTGCCTTTTAGCTTTACGAGACTCTAGGTGGTTCTCAACCTATGGGCCTCAGCCCCTTTGGCAAACCTCTGTCTCCAATCATGATTCCTAACAGTAGCAAAATTACAGTTCTGAAGTAGCAACAAAAATAATTTCATGGTTGGGGGGTCACCACAACCTGAGGATGTCTATTAAAGGGTCATGGCGTTAGGAAGGCTGAGAGCCACTATTCTAGGCGGGAAAGTGATACCCATGGAGATTTAAAAAAAAAAAATGAAGGCAAAGAGAATTAAATCCAACATATCACCTCGGTCATCAGATCAGGAGCCCTCGTGCCTAAGATACTCTGTGCCTCCTGAGGCTCCATCCATGATCATGTTTGAGCATTTGAACTCCTTGGAGACTGCATACGCCAAGCTTCCTCCCCTACCGTGGTGGCGCACGCCTTTAATCCCAGCACTCGGGAGGCAGAGGCAGGCAGATCTCTGTGAGTTCGAGACCAGCCTGGTCTACAGAGCTAGTGCCAGGACAGGCTCCAAAGCCACAGAGAAACCCTGTCTCGAAAAAACAAAACAAAACAAAAAAGACCTTCAGAAGAACCCGATCCGTGACACGACAGACCTGTGCTCAAGGACTCTGAACCAGGAGCCACCCTCCAAAAGGCCCATTCTTACCCAACAGACCCTGCTGTCGCAAGCGGAGAGGGGTTGGAAACCAGGCTTGGGAAGCGCCTTGAGCCGCAGTCCTCCCTCAGCCCTACACCTAACTCCCTCTCCTCCGCCCAGGCCGCTCTAGAAGGCAGTTGCTCCCTCTCAGCCCGGCTGCCCCTGTCCCCTCTGCTTTCCCTTGAGCAGCAGCTGCTCGGTAGTCACACTGTGTCTCTTCTGCCTGCCCCCATTAGGAAAAGTCTCCTTTTGACCTCTCAGCGAGCCACTCGTTCCCTTTCGAGGGGGAGGGAGGGGAAGGGAAGGAAGAGGGAGTCGTCTCAGCATTTACCTAATTAGCAGTAATTAGAAGGCAGGGCCCTGGCGCTCTCCTCGCAGCTGCTCGGAAGGACAGAGCCAAAAGCAAGCAGCACACACTGGCGGAGAGACCCCAGGCTGTCCTCCCTCTCTCGGCTGCCATGGTCACTCTCTGGGAAAGTCGTGCATCTTTGTCCCCAAAGTCGGTTCCCTCAGGTGTTTTTTTTCCAGGTGAGAGGCTTTGGGATGTTGAATCTCAGCCCCGCCCCCCAAAACAGTAGCCTTGAAATAAGTTCAACCAAACCTCATGGGAGCCATGGCCAGATGACCCTGCCAAATAAAATGCTGGTTCCCATGACAACCCAAACCACACCCCCCAAGAGAGGGTGGCGGTCATTAATGGGTCTACATGCAGCCTTCCGAGAGTCCCAAGATCTGCCTCAGAGTTGAGCCTGCATTGAGGGCAGAGTTCTGCAAAGCCACCCAACTGCAGCCCGATGCCTTCCTCTCTCATTAGGGTCTCTGTTCCTTTTCAGTAGCTTCGAGCCCAGACCGGAGGGGCTAGGATCACAAGACAACCTCGGATCTGCTGGCAACTCAGATGGTCAGCACATCTAGACCTCCGGGGGGCTCTCACCTCAGCAGGTGGAGTGGAATAGAGAGGCTGTTTTTATTGGGAGCATGGCCTGCCCTGACCCCAACATCAGGCACCAGCTGTTTGGTACTGTCCGTCCTGTTGTTGCTTATTAATGATTCTGATTAACCTCTATGGAGATCCATTATCTCTAAGCCAGGGAAGATACTATTAATTCCCATCTGTGCCGGATTACTTACAGTTAGTGGTTGGTACTTTTCCATGGTCTCACAACACATCTTAATCAGATGGTGAGTGGGTTTAATTAGCCGAAGTATAGGTTTTATTTTTTTTTATTCATATAACTACTTAATCTAATGGAAGCCTATTATCTGTGGCTCTTTCCCATGCACAATTATTGCTGTTTTTAATTGATGGCACATCAGGGGTTGAGGCTACAATATGGCAGCTGCAATGAGAAGTCGCCTTTCCCCACCCCAGAATGGAGGTCGAGAAAATGAGTTGTCAGGGAAGCATCGGATCTCTTGTTTTCACTGAGACATGGGCTCCCATGTGGAAGCTGCCCGGCTCCTGCCAAAAGAAAGGAAATGTGGTACTCAGCTGGCCGACCTCTGGGTTCGCTGCCGCTAAATGCCCTTCAGGAGCCCTGGGATTGGAGCCAAATCAGAACAGCTGGGAGAGAGAGCTGTTTGTCAATCCAACCAGATCATAAGCAACCCCAGGGCAGGGACTGGATCTTTGGTGTGGAAGGAGACTGCTTTTTCGTTCCTGGCTACACTCTTGTTCTGATCTTTCCACGCCACACACAAGTCCTTCCTGGATGTGTTCCCCTCTTGTGCTGTGGATTAAACCCAGAACCGAGATGGAGGAAGGAGACCAGGACTCTCTCAAAAGATCCTTTGTCTTCCATGTGAAGATAACTCAGAAACTTTCCCTGCAGAGAGGGCTCCCCTTCTGAATCAGACAGTGGCTTTCTTCTAGCTGTCCTCTACAGTCTACACTCCAGCTGTCCCCACTGTCCCTACTTACGGAGGAGACCCTGATGTCCAGGGGGAGGAGACCCTCAGGGACAGTGACTATCTAGACAAAGTGAGATCTCTAAGAACAAGGGTCCATCTGCCCAGACTCCCAAGACCAGGAAACAGATGTATGGGATGATATTGGCCAGAAGCACAGTGTGTCAATTTTCCAATAATTTTGAAGGACCGGAACTTGCTTACCCGTCAGTGACTTTGAACAAAGCTTCCAGATGGACAAGAATAAAAGGATTTTAGAAGTTTTGGTCAAGTTTCAGATCTCATTGGCCTAAGCAGGCCAGGGGGCTTTCCTCTCTCCTGGAGAGGCTGAGAAGTCAGAGTGTGGAGAATTCCTCCTGCCCCACTCTGCCTTTTCCCTCCGGCTCCCTCCAGACCCAGAGCGCCAGTCAGAGGAAATCTGCATAGCTGGGTTCAAAGGCTTAATTCCCCACTCTGTCTTTTCCTGTTAGATAACAAGGCACAGAAAGGAGGCCACGAAGGAAGGACGCCAGGGCTTTCTGGTTCAACCGCCTTCTCCCAGACAACCTGAGCTTCTGAGGCAGGAGGAGGGGACCTCTACCTCAACCCACAGCAGCGGTGGACTATTGTTGTCGACAGTGTTGGGTTTACTCCTTCCTTCCCGTTTTTTTGCAAAAATATTTGTCCAGAGGCTACTGAGCCTGACCTACAGTCAGCAGTAGACAGGAGCCCCGGATTCCCCTCGCAGCATTTTACAGGGTGACGGATCAGATAATGTACACTTAGCGAGTGCACAAATAATGTGAATCAGGGTTGGCATAGTGCAGTGAGGTGTAAAAAAAGCAATTTGAATTGTTCTAGGGAAACGCTAGAGCCGCTCCGACGCGCTTGCTCACCAGCACGCTGCTGCCCTGGGCCTCTCCAGACGGCTGAGCTCCAGGCTCTGGCTGGAATGGCAACAAGGCTGCCCAGTACTGCTGGCCCCTGAAGCTGCCCCCGGGATGGAGAGATAGGAGAGGACACACGTCCCTGAATGACACTGGGGCTCTGCTTCACACTGGAGGGGATGACTCCACCTACTCATCTGTTGAGACTCTCCTGGGAAGAGAGAGGAAAAGATGAGAAAATGAAGCCCTGTCTTTGGACATGACCACACATTAGCAAGGGCAGTAGCTCCATATTACTGACTACTTGGGAAGTGTGCTCTGCTCTCTTTGGACTTCTTGAAAATCATCCAGTCAGTCCCCTGGCCTCCAGACAGCACTCCAGGACTGCCTCTAGGTTTCAGATTTTTTCAGACTCTCCAAGGGAAGGAGATTTCTCATCCTCTCTTAGTCACGTGTTCTGGTATCTAGCTCACCACACCCACCATCCGGAAGTTCTTGGCATTCAGCTGAAATGCAATCCTTCAGGCAGCCTTCAGTTCACAGACTGTGAGGAGGGCATGGAGGCAGAGGATAAGCTCCTTGGTGCACCTAGCTCTTACGTGCCTAGACCCAGAGCCAAGAGCTGACTCTCCAGCTGAAGGGTGGTGATGCAAGCAAGTGCCAATTCGTCCCTTAAGTCAGCAGCCTCTGTGAAGGCTGAGACACCAGCTTGCTTTGTCTAACTCTCACTTAGGACCCAGTGGTGATGGTGGCAAGCTCAATAGAGGCCTGGGTCTCAGTCGTTTTCCCTAAGGCAATACCTGAAAGACCATAAACTGAGACTACCCAGGCCCCACCCAGAAACAGACCATTCAAAGGAAATTCCTAATTCTAACCATTGTAGATAAGATCACCTGCCAGCACACACCCATTGCTTTTCACCAGGACACCCCTAGACAAATGTCAGCCAATCAGAATTGAACACATCCCCCCAAACTCTACTAATGTAACTTTTCTGGTTTTTGCCTTTAAATAGTGTCCTCTAGAAGGGCAGGGTGCCTCCTCTCCCTGCTGCACCGATAAGGTCCCTGCCGACTAAAAACCTGCACAATAATAAACCTTATTTTTGCATTTTGATGAATCAGTCTCCCTGGTGGTCTTTTGGGGTCCCCACAGACTGGGCATAACATCACTACCTGATGACAAACGGCAAAGGGACTCAACAGACTCTTCCCTGCACAGGCTCCCTCAGCAGATGCCCTATTGAACTCCAATTCTCTCAATGTAGCTTGCATGAGGTTTCTTGTCCAGCTCAGGAGACAGCGCTGTTTATCACTGTGATACCTGCCCAGCAGGCCTACAATGCAAAGCCAGGAGTTTCTGCACTTCTCCCAGGCCTGGCTCCTCCATCTCCTGCCGTCCTGTCCTCACAAGATCTCCAAGCATCCAAAGGTACCCACGCGGAAGATGGTCAATAAAATGGCTTGAATTTCTTTTCCAGAAACCAGAAGCAGACATGGGCACTCTCCTCCAAGTCCCTTCATCAAGTCAAGCCCCATTCCCATAGCTCAGCATCTGGGTATTTTCCAGGACCTGGTCATAGGGAAAATGGTAGGAAATCTCTCGATCGTTTCAAATGAAAGCCGATTATGGGGAGAGAAAGAGTTTTCTGTTGGCTTGGGAAGCTGAGAGGTTTCAGAGTAATGAATGGCTAGCCTGCTGCCTGTCCACCTGCATTACTGACCTAGTAGTGGTCAGGCAGGGAGCCCAGGGCAGATTAAGAACACAAACAAATGGGAAGACAGGACAGGCCTGGGGACAGGCAGCCTGCTAAGGACTCCAGGTTTTTTTCTCCCCATAAAATCTGGGGACACATTTCCATGTTGTCTTTGCATTAATTTGTGTGCTGATTTGCATACATTTGCATTTTTGCTTTCAAAACACCCAAACTCCCAGAATATAAAATAAAATGCAATTAATTAATTAATTGGTATGAGGGATGACAGGGATAGCCATATGGGATTGGTAAGCGGCCCTGATCAAGGGACAGATTTTCTGGGTTGTCCCCCTAAGCCATGGTGGATCTAGGGACATGGTGCAACATGTTCTGAAGTTGTCTGTCTCCTCCATTAGACAGTGGGCCCTTGAGAACAGAAACAGACAGAGTTCTTTGATCTCCATATCCCTGGGCTCCGGCACTAGCTCCTCACATGTGAGACTGTTAATAGCTATTTGGAGAATAATAAGTCAATGACTTAGCTGTGCTATAAACTTATGATCCCAATACAGACCAGACCTTTTAGAAGCCAACACAACAAGGTTGACAGGACAAGGTTTAGACAGTTCCACAGTGGGAAGACCTGCTGAACAAGGGCATGTGTCTATTCATACCTGATAGATTGGAGATCTAGAAAGAAACTGAGGGATTGCCCAACCTAAGGACAAGGGTTCTTGGACTTGAGAAAGCCTGAATTGAGAATAGGACCCCTGCATGGCAGGAGAGAGGAAAGGAGAGGCTATGTAGTTGTCCCTCTATCTGCCCAAACCAGGGCGCTCAATGGCCCTTTGAGCCGGGAATGGATTGAAGAAATGACCTTCATATCCTCTTTCTATGCCTAGAACAGGGTCTTGCACAGAAAGACATATATATCATCAAACTCATGAAAGTACCTTACACACAATACCCAACGAGTATCAACTAACTCTCCCCAGGCTCTACTCCTCACTTAACAACACCACAACTCCCCCATGAAGAGCCGCACCCTTTGTCTGAAGACCCCAAGGAAGCCACCAGGTGGTAGCTGACATCTTTCCTATTTGTACGCTGGGGCTCGCTGTTCATTCTTTGAAACAGCAAGTTCCGCGGAACTCGACTTACTACTTCACACCTGCTCTCACCCCAAACGCCCAAACGCGGACTGCATCAAGAACCGTGACTCTCTATCTTGCACAGTCTCCTCTCTGAACACTCGTGGAGACACGGTGCAATAGCGTGAGAGGATTCAGGTTGGAGTCCTCCCGCTACATACGAGATACAAATAGGTGTAGCGGGGATTAACTGAGAATATGTACAAAGGATGCTGACAACAGGTCTTGGCGGACAGTGGCTGCTACCCCAACTTGTTCTTTACTTCTTATTACAAAGAAAAATTGTATATACAACCCCTCACCTATGCTTCACAGCAAAAGGCAAAAATCAGAGTAATGGAGAGCTGGAAGGAACACGTAGCAGCTTTCTCTGCACCATACAACTTCCAAATCTAGACTCCAAAGTTAGTGCTTAGATTGAAGTCAGGGAGCTTTTGGGCGGAAGAAAGAGGTTCACAGAAGTCACGCAAGCATCTTCGGGCAGACTGACACAGGTCTCCTAACCAGGTGTACTGATAGAGCCAGGGATTTAGGGATGTGCCCCAGACTTCAAGGATCAGACTGATGTGAAGCTGAGGAGAGACCGACAAGGAAACAGTCCGGTCCCAGGATTAGGACTCAGGTGTCTTCAGGCTGCATGTACTCAGGAAGATGAAGGAGAGATGCCTGCCCCAAGAGGAGGCTAGAATGTGCCAGGAAGGGAGTGCCACTACTGCTAACAATGTCCCCTTTCCTCTTCCTTCACTTAAAATGGACACTGGACATGTGACCGAGAAAGTGGGAAGGAAGAGGTACCGACTCATCCAAAGAAAGCACCAACAAAGAGCTCAGCTCTGCAAGGCTTTCCTGGAATGGTGTAGGAAGCAAGAAAAGAGAATAAGGGGCAGGTAGGGGTTATCAGGCTGGGTCCCAACTCTGGGGACAGGGCTTTGCCTGAGTTTAACTTATTCCTTGACATGACTCTGAGACATAGCAGTTGCTCCCATTTTACAGGTCCTGTAAGAGTTTGCAAAGATTAAAAAAAAAAATGGATAAGGTGGAGAAAGGCCTGAGTGAGAACCAAGCTTGGGCTCACTGTGTATCATGAGGAGAAAAAGAAAGGTGCGGGAGAGGTGCTGGGAAAGGGAGGAGAGAAAAGGGATTGTTGAAGGCTGGGGAAAAACAGGAGCTGAGAAGTTGCGTGTATCTGACATTAAGTGAACACTTTGCAAATGAACATGTGAGTTTTCTAACCAATGGCATAACTCCTTTTCGCACAATTGCAGCCCCAGGCAAACCTGTCCAAAGATAGCTGTGCCCATGCTCCAGGATGATGTCATCTGAGTGGGACATCCCTTTCTCGTTCTTTCTGGGCATCTTCCCTTCCTCCTGCTGCGCGCAGATTTTGCCTGCAGAGGGTTTCCTCCTGAGTCTGAGGTCGTTCAGGCCATCACCTACCACCTAGGTACACCCAGAGAAGAACTGGTCTTCTCTCGGGTTTGGAAGGCATCTTCCAAGCTGTTGAATGATGCGCCTGTACTTAGTAGATGGTCTGGTTAACCGCTCTCTCCTCGAAGACGCTCGAAAACCTGGGCTAGCACAGAAAACCTGGGCTAGCCTTATGAACCTTGGGTGTGGCTTGTCTCTTAAAGAGACAGAACAATCATTATTGTTCCAACTTCTACCCATTCACATGTGGAACTTCTTGCGAGGGTCAGTTTTAAATCCCTGCTGCTGGGGTGCAGGTCTATCCTACATTTTATGTTTGGTGGGGATGAAGAATCCCTGCTTTAACTTTTCTAAGGAAAGAATAGGGCACAAGAGAAAATAAACGTGGCCATATAGAGTTCAGACACTTGTAAACAAAATACTGGATTTTTGTCTTTCTCTCATCTGTTTGGGAGCCATAGTGTGTGTCCAAGGCTCCCGTGGTCCTAGAGATCTCCTGGTTCCCAGTACAGGAAAGTAGCGGAATCTGAGAAAAGCATGTTGTTTTCGATGTTTCCCAAAGGTTAGTATTGGAGGAGCCATTTGCAGGATGAACTACTGTCCAAGGGGGAATAGGGACCGTGATAAGGCAGCATCCATTGGACAAAATACCTTAGGAGTTGACATGGTGCACCCAGAGGTTGCGCACTTTGAAAGGTCTTGTTCTCCTCTCTTGGGGTCAGGTTCAGATTCAAGCCGCAAGTACTAACCACATGATATATGCCAACTGCTACCCTTGCCATCCTGGAGAACACTATCTTTAAACCCTAGCATCACTGCTGCCTTGAAGATAGGTGGTTTTATCCTAACTTGAGAGGGAAGAAGAGCTCGAAGGTCGTGGCTAAGCTGGTACTCCTTAGTCTCTTTGCACACCCTAGTAATCAGCAAGTCCTACCAGGGCTCTAGTTAAGCTCCTGTAACACGGCTCTCCTCTTGTCTTCTCCGGTCATGGAAATTCCAAGCTTGCTAAGCTTCCACTCCCTTCAGCCATCCAGAGGTAGAGATGCCTGAAACCTGCCTCTCACTCCACCACCACCTCACGTGTGCACCCTGCAGATAAAGTAGCCCCCAGAAAAGGTGAGAACTGTCAGAAAGAGCCTCTGGCAGGGTCCTAGGCAGAGGGACAGTCTCCGCCCCACTGTCTGGCTTCAGTCTAGAGTGAGTCACGATTCCAACTCCAGGCACTTTCCCTTTCTTTTGATGTCACTGTTCCTGGCATCTTCAGCAAGGAGGCTGGGGTGGCAGGTCGGGCGATTAAATGGACAGACAAAAGCTGGTGGCTGCATTAAACGCTGTAATTCTGGCTCCTGGGTGGGCTGATGCTTGGATAAACAGCACCTCATTCAAATTCCTCAGCTTACCAGGCTTCTCCTGATCAAGGGCTGTGCTGAACCACGCATGAGTCAGCAGTGCAGCCAGGGTTCTGCCCTCCGGGAGCGAAGATCTGATGCCTACTCAAGGAAAGATAGCACCCATCAGCTGAGCCAGCTCCTCCAGATGCCACATAATTATGAGAAATCATAGAGTGAAGCTAAGCCTGGTGGCACACACCTGTAACCCCAGCAGTCGGTGGGAGGAATTGGGGGAGTTGCAGTCTTGAGGCCAGCCCGGGGTTCATAGTGAGAGAGAAAGAAGGAAGGGGAGAATGGAGGGAGAGATAAGGGGTGGGGGAAATGGGAAGGAAGGATGAGAGGGAAAGATAGAGGAAGGGAAAGAAGGAGGGAGGGAGGGAGGGAGGGAGGGAGGGAGGGAGGGAGGGAGGGAGGGAGAAAATAAATCATGCAATAAATGAGGTGAGGGAAAAGAACACAAAGCTTCAGAGTTTGTTTGAGACCACTGGAAGAAATTACTCCTTCCCCCTCATAATCGCCCCACACCCTGCACCAATTCTTCTCTCTGTGTGAGAACCTCAGGCCCTAGAGCTGAGGGTACAAAATAGGAAATGAGGCTGCGCTGGATGGATGGTAAGATAAGCAGATGTTGGATGGCTGAGTAAATAAACTGGATCAGGAGACAGTGCAGAGGAAGACTCTTCTGGTCCCTAAAACCCACTCTATGCAGGCGGGGGAAATGACCTTGTCTCATTGTCTCTCTCCAGCCACGCTCCACGTGCCTTGGGAGCCCAGATTCACTCAGTCCCATCTGTACTGAAGGTTCAGATACCTCGTCTGTCTGGGGACTCTGCTCTTGAATCCCAGTGGGTTCTTCCTAAGATGTCTTAGACAAAGGGGCTGAGCTCCTCAGAAGCCAGGAAGCTTTGTTAAGAAGACAGCTAGGGGGGCTGGAGAGATGGCTCAGTGGTTAAGAGCATTGCCTGCTCTTCCAAAGGTCCTGAGTTCAATTCCCAGCAACCACATGGTGGCTCACAACCATCTGTAATGAGGTCTGGTGCCCTCTTCTGGCCTGCAGACATGCACACAGACAGAATATTGTATACATAATACATACATACATACATACATACATACATACATAAATAGAAGACAGCTAGTTAGGAGAGTAGACAGTAGTTCGGAGAGTAGACAGTAGTTTTAAATGTATGAACGTGTTGAATAATTAAGGAGAAACTTTTGCTTTCAGTGGGGTAAAATTTTTTTTTCTCCAAATGCTGTATCAAGCAGGACACTGAATCTGCCACAGGCAGTTGTTGGTGAGATGGCCTGAGTGTGTTTCTTCCAGGGCAGAGAAAGAATTCGGCTCAGGCCTCAACACTGCAGGCCTCAATACACACAGAGCCAGGTTTTCTGATGCGGTGCAATCACTCTGGGCCTATCAGACATGGCTACTGCAAGGCCACTCTGTCTCTCCCCTGCCTCTGTACTGTACTGAATTGCTTACTAGATTTTCACTGGATCAAGACTTTTAGGAGCAGCCAACTCACCTCCTATTTCACATAGCAGAACGCTGAGGACCAGAGAGGCCACGGCGTTCGTCGAAAGCCACACACCAAAGCAGATGACTGAGCGGATGTTCTCAACAACACCCTTCTCTACCAACTGCTCATCCTCTAAGGAGCTCAACCTCTATTGAGGTCTCCCCTTGCTCAGAGTTGGTTTGCGTGTATTACAGCGTTCTTTTTGTGGTTTTGTTGAATCTGGTTTAGTTTTGATTTGGGTGCTGGGCATTGAAACTGAGACCTCACACATGCTAAGCACAGACCTTACAAGACAGATATGTCTCCAAACCATAATCGCCTGCCGGCTTATTTTTGAATCTACCAAATCTATAAAGGTCTCTTTTTGGTTTTGTTGCTGGTTTGTTTGTTTAGGGGCGATTTTGTGGAGTTTTTGTAGTTGTTTTTATAAGGTTCACACTGTGTAACTCAGGACGGCTTTGAACTCACTATACGGCTTTTTCTGGTCTCAAACGCAAGATCCTCCTGCCGGCCCAGGATTGGGATTACAGGCCTACCCCACAGAACCTTTGTACAAGTTACTTCTGAGTAGATTTACAGTCTGCATCATTCTATCACTGGCCCCAATTAAGTTATATTGTTATTGAAAGAAAACATGACAAAATATTCTTGATAACAACAACAGAGTAACAGGTCGTGATTGGAGGGAGGCTCTGTTTCAACCCTCTGCATATTCTTCAACATCTAAAACATAAGTGATACTTGGTAAGTGTGAATCTACGGACAGATGGATGGATCGGGTGACTGCATAGTGGTGTTTTAAAAGTTCTTAGCAAATTTAAACAAAATAATAAGCTGATTATTTCAAGCAGTTTGAGAGTTTTCTTAAAGATGTAGTAGCAAGTTATATGGAACACACATACAAGCATACCCACATGCATGTGCACAAGCATGTGTGTGCGCCTGAGCGCATATACAAACACACAAACACACAGACACACAGACACACTCCTCATATATGACAGTCCTCAGACCATTTCACCTCACATTCCTCCTATAGATGGGAAAATTGAAGCATAGACAAAAGAAAAGAAACTCTCTCAAAGTGTCATTTGCAGTTCTAGCAGAAACACACTGAATACATTCTCTCTCTCTCTCTCTCTCTCTCTCTCTCTCTCTCTCTCTCTCTCTCTCTGTGTGTGTGTGTGTGAAGTGCTGTCCACATTGATTTTTGAGACAGGCTAGGCTGATTGGCCAGTGAGCCCCAGGAATGGGCCTATCTCTACCTCCCCACTGCTGAATTTCAAGCCAATACTACCAAACGGTCCTTTGTAGAGGGCCTATGGGCTCTGACTCGGGTCCCTATGTTTGTAAGGCAAGCATTTTACTAACCAAGCTATTTTTGTTCCTTTAAGGGCTGAATAGAAAGTAAGTCCCCTGAGAATACAGCGAAGCTCTTCAGTGGGTGATCTCAGGCATCAGGAGACGAGGGGGAAATAATTGCAGCATTTAGAAAAAGCAAGAGAAAGACATCGTGAGTGTTTCTTCATACCCAGAATTATAGGCGTGACTCGGGGATATTAATTACAAAGTGGCCTCTTCATTTGCTTATGGAGACATTGTGTTTTGTGAGGGATTTTTTTTTAAAATATCGTTATTCTGTAAGCACCTGTAGTAAATTTTAGCATTAAAAATCACTCCAGTCAAAATTATTTACCAGCGTGGAAATTCCTTCTGCGACAAGTTCGGAAGTCATTTTTCCTAACCAGTACCTCCAGAAGAGTAAATGGCTGCAATTAACAATGACTTTTTCTCTCCCCTCAGAGCCTGGCTTCAGCATCCAGGGAACAGGCAGATCTTTCCTCTCTCCCAGCAGGGACTTCTACAAGTGCTGTCCTCCACTTAGAGAAAGGGAATGGAAGGTATTCCCCTGTGGTGGCATCTGTCACCATGTCACAGAGATGGAGGAGGCTGTGATCAGTTGGCCCCTAGTTCCTCCAAAGGTAGCATAAGAGGTAATCGAAGTGAGCACACAGATGAACATAAGGAAATAATGGTTTAGTTCATGCGGCATGCATGAGAAGAGTTGCTTCCAAACCTAGTCCAGGTTTTGTGGGTGGCTCTTCAAAGGGTGGGGTTTAAAAAGCAAACAGTTGGAAGGAAAATCTAACTGAACTTACTGAACGATGTGTGAACAAGTTGGGGTTTGATGAACAGTGGTAGACGTGCAGTCTTACTTTGCAGTGGGCCCAGAATTCCTCTCTGACAGTTTCCTGAGCACAGCCTTGCACCCTGCCGAAGGCTGCCTCCCTTCCCTCCTGAGCAGCTTCTCTCAGGATTCGTGTTCAGGATTCTTTGGTACCTAGGGATGTACACTGCAGGGCAGTCCTCCTTTCCAAGCTCTCTCCACTCTCCTCCTCCTCCTCCTCTTCCTCCTCATCTTCCTCCTCCTCCAAGGTCTATACCCAAGCTCTCTCTGCCCGGCAGATCTCTGTCTGTCTCCCACCCGCTGTGGCCTCAGGTCACCCTCAGCTGCCCTTCCTGGGACCTACCTCGGGTCACCTGTGTCCATGAATGATAACATTGCTCCATAACTCTAGCTCACTTCAGAATCCACCACTTGCCCTGTCCCCAGCAGCAGCAAACAAACTGCATTTGCCCTGAAGCCCCACACTTTTCCTTCCTTTTGTTACTGGCTTTTGTCCACCAGCGACACTTCTTAGGGTCAAGAATAGTTCTAAAGGGAGCCTCGCAGGCTAACAAAGGAACAGGAAGACCTCTTCTTTCCTTTCAGACCTCAACTAGAGATATTGTCTCAACCCCTAGACTTTGAGTTCCGGTGTCCATTCTGTGAAGCAGTTGTTTTGTGGGCGTTGTTCTGCAAACAGTCCCTAGGCTGCAAAACCTTCCTGTTTGACATCATCTTTTCCTTCTAGCCTAAACTGCACAAGATCTTGTACTGACTATTTATTTAATAAAGCACCCAGGCTTCTATAATATGAGAACTCAAACTCACACTGCTCCTATAGGCCAGGCTCTTTCAGGAAGCCATGAGGAATCACTGACTGGCCAGCCCCATGCACTGACCAAGAACAGACACTTCTCTGAGGGTCAAGGCCTCAGGGACACCTGCCCTTTCATTTGAGGCACACTGACTGGTTTCAGAGTTTACAGGTCTAAAAGTGTGAGTCTCTAGCCATTCCCCACTCCTCCCCCATTTCTATTAATTATTGTTATTATTAGTATTAAATTTTTGCCTTCACTCTTATCGTGATGTGGGAGGTTCCACTTCCCAGGTTTCCCTGAGCAGACTCCTCTGGCCCCTGGTTTGACTTCTATATCTCTCTATCCAGAGGACAAAGCCAAGTTCTGCAGGAACTCTGGGCAAACCAGAGATGCTTAGCTGTTGAGCTAGGCAAAGACAAAGGAGAAGGCTGGCCTTCTTCCTAGGCCTCGGCTTCCTTGACTCTAAGATGTAAGGGCCCGATAGAGAGGCATTCCCGGTTCCTCATCTTCTAGTCCTTGACCTGTCTCTAGCACTATGCTCTCCAATTTTCCTCCCTCACTCCTCCCACTCCGGGCCTTACAATTGGATTCTTTATCAGTGAACTTGGAGTCCAGCCTCAATTAGCTTCATACAGGAACTCTTCAGCAAGCCTCCTTGGCCTTGACCAAGCTTTTAAAGCTACAATGACAGGTGTCCTTGCTCTTGGAAACTTGGGTACTGGAGAAGGAGGAGTATGTAGCAAGAGCCCTGGTTCAAGGTCTAGATGCAACACAGCTCACTGGATCCTGGAAGCAAGGTATTCAGTCTCTGGGAACCCTAGTTTCCCAGTTGGTATGATAGAGAAACAATGACACCAGTGATACGCAGGCCACAAGGTTCTCATGCGAAGTGACTAGGACCATTGACGTGGCCAGTGTGGAGAGCTTGGCACGTGGTCACTGTTAAATTGGAATAACTTTTGGCTGAGAACAGAACTGTCCCTATAAGTATTCAGCCTGCTCCTGTGAATGGCTGTCCCAAAACCTTGGATTTAAATTATATGTTACTTTATCCAAAAAATAATCAAGGGAGGTGGGTGAAAAAGTCTGGTGTGGGTTTAAATGGTAAGGAACAGACAGGGTCCTGAAGCCTGGGTTCCTGCCTTCAAAGCAGCTAGTTAAACCTGGGATCCTCTTTCCTGTGGCCCACCCTTCCCCCCCCTCCCCCTCCCCCTCCCCCCTTCAATCAAACACTTCAAAGCGGTTCTGGGAGAAGGAGCTGTGAATTCTCTGCTTGCTGGTTTTCTTGAGAGGAAACCAAAGAATTTTTTTCTTTTTGAGACTGCTCCTTCAACCAAATTTGCTAGCTGGGAGGGCTTGTGCTCAGAGGCAGGCCAGGACTGGTAGAATGTAAATGCAAGCGTCAATATCACGAGGGTGTAGCAACTGAGGAAAAGAGGAACAGCCAGGAAGAAGGGCAGATAGGGAAAGAGAAATGGCTGACCGTGAGAGGAGGAGATGGAGTGGGGGCGGGGGGGGGGCGGGGATGATGGCTCAGTGAGGAAATTGCTCACAATAGAAGTACGATGATCTGGTTTGGGGTCTCCCACCCACAAAAAAAAGGAAAAAAGCCCAACATGGCGGAACAGTGTCTATAACCCCAGTTTGTGGGCAGCATGGAAGGGGGTGGGGGCCGAGGGGTGGGTGGGGGATGGGGGACAGAGACAAGAGCATCTCTGGGGCCTGTTGATCAGTCAGTCTGGCCAATCAGAGAGCTCCACTTCAGTAACAGATCTTGTCTCAAAAACTGGAAAAGTGGTAGAGGGAGATGCCCAATGTCAGCCTCTGCCTCTATGCACTCACCTAGGGGCACACATACCTGGACACACTACATGTACATGCACACACACACACACAATTTTTTCTCTTAATTAGGAAAAAAATGAGAAAAAAACAAGTCTCAAACACTCAAACTGCTTCCGCTGACAGGAAATGTTCATCAGCTGAAGGCATTATTAGGACAGGAGATAAGGAAACCACAGAGATAGGAAGTAATTATTTTGTATCTGTCTTTATAAATGAAAATGAAGGGCATTAACAGCAATAGATTTAGATATTCAGGGACAGAAGGGAATGAATCAGGAAGTAATTCTGATAACCTGGGGAATGTTTATTAAAAGGCCTCCCGGGTCAGAGCAAACCTCTGCTGAGCTGAAGGGACCAGAGAGGGCGGGGGGATTGATTGAAAGGGTCAGGAGGCTACCACTTGTCAGAGGTCACTCAGGTCATCCGTGGTCTGGCCTGGGAGCTGGTGACCTAACTCAACAGGTGGGAGTAGATACCAGAGACAGGGGAGGTTGAGTACCTGGGTGGGCCCTAGCTCCCACGAGAGTCTGGGAAGTCTGATGGTTTTGATGTGCCCTCCCCTAGAAAGGCTGGGTGGGAAGGAAAAGCAAGAAGCCACATCAATGACAAGGACACTTGAGCACTGGGACCTGGGACTAGCCACTGACTGTGATGCTTTTTCAGTGATCTGAACCTGGGCTTTTTGAGATACGAAGTGAAAACTCAGTCACCGTACCCCATTTGTAGGGCAGGTGGGGGGAATTAAATGAGATAATACGAGAAAGTTCTTAGAACAATAAATATAGTAAATAACACAACTAGGCAATTACATGGTGACCAGAAGCACTCTGGTTTAGCTTTAAGTGCTTCTGAGCTTTGTCTCTCCTGCTGCCATTGGCTCCTATGATTGGGAAGAATAATCTCTGGATGAGCTCTTGGCAGTCATGACTCTTTGCTATCCTCTCGTTCCTAACTCTCTACATCAACACCATCAGCACCAGCCCTGGAAGGCTGAAGGGGAAAGGGAGCTTTTCCACAGTTGAAGGCAGTGTCAACCACTCCTGAGAGGGAAAAGGTTCTCCCAGACAGGTTCTGAGGCTCTGGTTGTCACAGTCCCATGGCCTATGCCCCCATCACTATGTGGTCGCACGCACGAAGCTTGGGTAGCATCTCTGAGCCACAGTATTCCACCTTATAGTAAGCACCACCCAAGGGCACAGTTCCCGGAAGCTCCAGAGTCTCCCCAGGAGAATGGGGGTGGTTCTTTGGACTCCCTGAAAGCTGATAGGATGGGGTAATCAGCTAAGACCCGACCCTGCTGTGTCCTGAGCCAGGGACAGATGCATAACAATGACGGCAGGCTATTTTGCTAGAGTCTTAGCCAGCCTGTTTCCTCCTCAGCTCAAGTCTGCCCTCAGCAATTATTCCCAATTCATGCCCACAAGAAGGGCTGAGCAGCTGGAGTCCTGCTACCATAACTCTGGAGAGATCTCACACTGGCTCCATCAACCGCTCACAGGCTCCACCATACCCTTTCCGTTTGTGTCAGGAGCCATTTTCCCCAAAAAGTATTGCAGGGACCATTGTCCTGGGGATGTTTGCAAAGAGCCCCACACCTCAACTGTATTGAGAACTGTTTGTTGGCAGAGCCGACCCCACACCCAACTATCTTGAGAGCTATCTGTTAGAGGAACCCACCCCACATTCCAACTATCTAGAGAACTGTTTGTGGTTGGAATCACAAAAGGAACGATTCAGCTTGCAAAGAGAACTAGGTGTGACTGAGGAATCAAGACCTCCTGACCGACTCGTGACCTTGTGACCAGCTTGGACCAATGCTGCAAGATCCCTTCCTGCCCTGGCCACGCCCCTGCCCCCATCCCAAGCCAAATTCCTCATCCAGGGGCTATATAAGCCCACAACCATGACGCTAATAAACAGAGGCTTTGACAACAGATCTTGCTTGGCCTAGTTCCTCTTGCCCGCCCATGTCTTTTCAGAAGCGCCTCTCCAGGACCCTGGAATAACAGACCTGCCAGGCGGGTTACAACCCTAGACTAACTGACCTGCAGGGCAGTTACACGTTTGTCCCTCCTGAAATCCTCAGGCTGGGTACTGGAGACAGTGGCTTCTTCCTGCCAAGCGCTGTTTCTCTAGGTAAGTTCCAGAGAAAGTGAATCAGGGCAACACCGTGGCTTTGGAAGCAAAAAGGCCAGAGCCAGGTCAAAGGACTGCAGTGAAGAAGAGTCTCACTGTCCTGAGTCTAGGAACCCCAACTTCTCCCAGCCATACTGGCAAGCTGTCATTGGCCCAATCCTTCAAGTGGATGTAGAACTCTTTTTTGGTTTTTTGGTGTCTTTCATTCCATTCATTCGTTCTCCCTTCCCCTCTCCCCCAGCCCAGACAAGGTCTTACCTCGTAGCCATGCCTAGAACTGGACTATGTAGACCAAGCTCTCAATTTAAAGTGTACACCACCACCACCATGTCCACAAAGGATGTAGAACTCTTGCCAGCGGAGTAGTAGAGGCCATGGGGTGGTCACCTGCTCACAGCTGAGGAGTGTCCCCTAGAAGTGAACATTTGAGGGATACTAGCGATCAGCACTTACAACTGTATGAGAACTCAGCGGCAGAGCATTCCTCTCCCTGGTCTGGGTAGGATCTGCGGAGTGGGAAGGAGGAAACACACCTGGTTTGGGATCCCAGCTGCTTTCTCAGGTCTCTCTCTACGCCTCCAGGATTTCCTCCTTAAATAGCAGCACCTACCTCACTGGGATTTCCCTAAGGATGAAACGAACAAGTGTCCAGAACAAATTGCCAGTGCATGGTGACTCTTTGTTGCTTTTTTGTTTTTTTGTTTTCCAAGTCAGAATTTCTCTTTATAACAGCCCTGGCTGTCCTGGAACTCACTCTGTAAACCAGGCTGGCCTGGAACTAGCTCTTGTAGACCAGGCTGGTCTCGAACTAACAGAGATCCACCTGCCTCTGCCTTCTGGGTGCTGGGATTAATGGTGTGCACCGCTCTCCACCCTCCCTCTCCACCCTCCCGTCTCTTTGTTGCTTTTTTATGAATGGAAGAAAACTTTTACAGGTTACAAGGCTTTCTGATGTGGATTAACTAATTCCTTCTTATTGCAGCCAGTGCAAAAGCCTTGATGAACTCTGAGTTGTAGGGATGCTACAGGAAAGCTCAGACAAATCTAATGACTTACCCAAGGTCAATAATTCATTATTCAAAACAGTGAAAGAGAGGCAATGGCTTGCTTGGGGTTTTAAACATTTGCTTCAGGTGTCAAGGGCACACACCTCCTGAGAATCATTCCTCGCTGTTTGCAGTGTCTTGCAAAAGGAGAGCTGTTGAGGGGTCTCGCTCACCTGGCTTGCCCTGTAGTGTCCCAGAGCCAGGCCAGAACATGGCCCCGTCTGCCGCATGCAGGGCTGAGGATCGATCCATGTCACAGAGCAGTGTTTCAAAGCCAGCTGTATTCAGGACTCTGTTGTAGCTCAGTGGAGAGAGCAGAGAAAGGGTGACAGTGTCACCCATGAATAATGCATGGCCGGTCCCAGGCTTCGGCTGCAGCAAGATCCAAATGCCTGTTTCATCTTTGATTTCTCCTTCTGCCCGGGCCATTCCCTATAGCCACTGATCCCAGGGACTTCTGCTAGAGCGGATGGCTGCCTGCTAAATTGGCTGTTCTGGATACTGAATAGAAAGAGGAGGGGGCTGGGGGCAGAGAGGGGAAAAAGATAAGTCGAGGGGAGGGGATTCGGCAAGATGAAAGAGGGACATGAGAGAAGGAAACCCTTTTACTGAACACTCTAGCTCAGACTGCTGCGGGCCCCCAGAACTTGGCTAGGTCTCGTTACAGAGGAACTTTCCTGGGTCTCTCACTGTGAGTTTGGCAGACTGAACTCAGTTTGCCCCCAGGAAGAAGGGGTGGCATAAGGCCCACCCTGCCAGAGAGGGCACCAGAGGAGCAGGCCTGATGGTTTGCAGGGCTATGGAGAAGCACAGCCCCTTCCAGGAGGCACAGAGGCAGGCGCTGACCACAGACCAGAGAAATGGTTCCGCCCAAGTAGAGTCTTTGGCTCTGGTGAGCCAAAGAGCTGTCGGGGGTTACATTCAGGAGTGTGGGTTGATGGAGGAAGGTAATTGGTTAATTATAATAAACCAACTGCTTGGCCTCATAGCTTAGAACATAGATGGGAGGAGTAAGCAGAATAGAATTCTGGGCGGAAGAGGAAGTGAGGTCAGACTCTGCTCTGCTCCCAGAGACCCAACAGCTCTGCTCTCTGGAGCAGAGACACCAGGATGGACGGAGGCTAGACTCTTCAAGGTAAGCGCACCTTGGGGTGCTTACACACATCATTAGAAATGGGCTAGTCCAGGTGCGAGAATTAGCCTGTAAGGGCTAGAGTTCATGGGCCAAGCAGTTCTTAAATGAATAGTTTGTGTGTTGTTATTTCGGGCATGAGCTAGCCAAGCGGCCGAGTGTTGGGGACGCAGCCCCGTGGCTCTTATTTCAACAGTGGGTGAGGGCACTTTACAGGAGCATGGTTGACTCGGGCATCATCATCTACAGGTGCACCCCAGCATGCGTGAGACTATAGGCAGCAGCCTCCTCCCAACTCCAGCCAATCGTTTGTGTGTGTGTGTGTGTGTGTGTGTGTGTGTGTGCGCGCGCGCGCGCATATGTGTTTGATGAGTATATGTATATATGTGTGAATATGTGGAATATGTGTGCGTGTGTAGACATGAGTATCCCTGTGTGCACAGTGGGGGTCTTTCTAGGTTGATTTCCACATCATTTCAGCACCTAAAGTTCAAAGCCCGGGCCTTGTGGATGCTAGACAAGCATCTTATTGCTAATCCACATCCCCAGGAAGGCTGGACCTCTCAGCTGAACCCAGAGCTCCCTATTCCTGCTAGTCTGCTGACCACTTTACTCTGGGGATGCCCTGTCCCTGTCTTCTGAGCACTAGATTGACAAGCTGGCCAGCACACCCACCTAGCACTTATGTGGATGCTGGAGATCCAAACCCTGGTCCTCACACTTGTGCAGTGAGGGCTATACCTGCTGAGCGGTCTCCCCAAGCCCTACCCCACCCCCACCTCAGTCAGTGAGAATATTTTAACCTAGGATAAATAACTACAGTGTACTTAGTTACGTGAAACCCAAGGCCCTACCCAGGATGCTGAGTATAAACGGGGAAGCAAACTGCTTTGCCCCAGTTGCAGATGTGGAAAGCAAAGAGAGCTATAAAAGCCACCTGTTTGCTTTAGCTGAAGGGTAGATACCAAAGCCACAGATGGTGCCCTCACCATCACCCCAGGTCGTGGAGGGTCTCCTGCTAGGCTGGAGACACAAGGAGGCCTCTGGGGGGGTCAGGGGCTGAAGCAACATCAATGGAGAAGGAAGGACTCAGACATTTGCAAATGTCACCCCGGATCGGGAGGGGACTCTTATGGTATTGCTCTCAATTCAAACCCAGAAGAAGAGCTTTTACAATCACAGCTAAAGATATTTCCAGTTGTTCCCTTCTTCCAAATCAGTAGGTAGACTGGCTGACTGCAGCAGGAAAACCCGCCAAGGCTTTGTTTTCTTTGGGGCAGCCAGCCGAAGCAGCCGCAGCTGATTTTAATGAGACGGAATATATTCTATCTGTTCCGTGAGCTGTAGACTGAGCCCACCAAGGGAACCTGCTCAACCCCCCAAATGATCAGACTTGTCAAAATAGGATCATTTTGTTCCTTATTATATATGAAAAGAAGATATGATTTAAGTGTCATCCTCTGGGTATGAGAGCCGGATTCCCATAAATCAATCATCCCAAATAAACTCTTTGGAGTGATTTCGCTACAAATATGCTGCAAACAATTTCTTTAAACAAAGCATAAAAGTATTACCGCATGTCTCCCGCATCAAAACGGCTTTAGACATGCATTGCTGGTTTGCTGGGGTGTTCTTTGTTTAAAGTATGTTATTTACGGTTTTGAGCCTGACAGAGGAAGCCAGTGCTGTCTCTAGGCTGGGCACCTATTCGTTCACAGGTCAGGATGCCACCTCTGAATGAAGAGGTAGAAGAGGATGGAGTCTCTAACCTTGGCAGATGTGAGGCCATGCTTGCCCAGGGTGACTCTTACTATACCGAAAGCTGGTGCGCACATACTTTCCAAGAGGAGCCTCTGTTCAAATGGGATTCCCGGGAGAATCCAACTCAAATGTGGGGAATTGCATCGCATCCTCTCCCTCAGTTTTCCATCTTAAAATTGGATAATTTAGGCATAGTGATATGTGTTTAGAATCCTAGAACTCTCAAGTTTAAGACCAAAGGTTCTCAAGTTCAAGGCCAGCCTGGGACACATAATGAGATACTGTCTAAAAAAAAAAAAAAGACAAACCCATGGAGTAAGGGAGGGTGGTGAGCTCATTGGGTTACTGGGAAGCACCAAGGACAGTTTCAAAGTGATTTCAGCCACATAACCACAAGGGAGACTTGGCTGTTCTTTGTATTGTTATCATTAGACAGCGAGTTTTCTGTTCCCAAGGAGGCACTGTGGAGACCCTGGAGTCTGTCTTAGCCTTGATGTTTTCAGTTGATTCCCTCCAGAGAAGGAGACTTCGAGAGGAGAGGATGGACCCCAGTCTTTGCGGCTCCGGAGCTTCATGTGCCCCTGAGCTGTCAGCACTCATAGTCCCTGGGAAGAAGTAGACACTGGAAGAAGGCACTATTATGCCCCATCTTGTCCCCCTCTCTCCATTCATCTCAGAGGACACTTTTTTCCTTGTCACTCTTTTGTAAAGTCTCAATCTGCTCACATTTTAACAACCTGTACCTCTTTCGAGATGGAGTCTGCAAAGTTTAATATCGTGTCAAATGAGAGAGCCAATAAAACTTGACATTATTAATATGATGTCAATGGGTTTTTTCCCCAACTGCTTAGGGGGGGAAAAACCACTTTGTCCCATTAGGTCCAGCTCCTGGCTCTGAGAAATATTAAATGGCTTTTCAATGACAACCAGCTGGAACTGTTAGTTCTTCTTCATCAGTACGGGAGCTGTGGCTGCTGAGAGGCCAGCGGAGAACCTTTTAGGAGGATGCTGGATGAGGGAGATCAGAAAGCTTTTAAGAGTCTCTGGGATCCTGCAGCAAGTGGGGCTGGGTATGGGAGTGATTACATGAATTATTAACAATTTGGTCCATCGGACTAAATGTGCCTGTGCCGGAGCTACGACACCCCTCGATCCATGAGACCTCAAAGGACTGGGTAGCCTCCCACACCGATTTAGTGTGTCTTACAAAACAAGGCTGAGTTTCAGGAAGAGGCAACAATAGGGCTTCCTCTCCCTGCCCGCTGGCCCCTTCTCCGGCCTTCAGTGGCATCTCAATGGGCACACAAGCCGCTCCTGCTACACATTCCATTGTTCTGGCACAACTGAAGGGTAGAAGGACCCACAGCTGCTCCTGGCTCTGTCAGGGTGTTGGAGGAGGTTGTCAGCAAGCTGGAGGGAGCCTCTGTTGCTGTTGGCGTGGGTCCAGGGCTGCTTCACAGCGCGTGGCTTTCCCTGTCAGATTCCCCTCCCAGGAAGAGTTCGAGACTTAAAATAAGCTGGCGGAACTCATGTCTGAGTTGGGAGAGGCCTCACCAAAGTGGCGGCTTTTCAGGAATGCGGAGCTGGGGCAGCTGAAAGAATGCTGTAGTCTCAGGCCAGGGCTTCCAGATAACCAGGAGGCCAGTGAAGAGCAAAGATGGTGTCCCCTGGTCCCAACTGTACTGCCACCTAGAAGCCAGCATCTCTGCCTAGGCTTCTGATCCCATGGGAAAAACTTTAGGAAGCATGTTCCCCTGTTCCCTACCCTATCCTAACACCACGTGACTGTTCACCTCAGTATCACAACACCTCTCTCTCTCTTTCTCTCTCTCTCTCTCTCTGTGTATATGCATGCATATGAACATGCATGTTCACTCCTGTGTACAGATGCACATGAATTTGTGTGTGTTCAGGGACACAAGACATGGTATTGTTCTTCAGGCACAACCCTCCCCCCCCCCTTTTGTTTAATGATAAAACCTCTCACTGGCTTGGAGCTAAATAGGCTAGGCTGGCTGCACAGGGAGTCCCAGGAATCCATCCCCTCCCCCTCCACTGCTGGAATTACAGGTATGTGCTTCTGTGCCTG
>NW_026067973.1:3215844-3294261 GCF_014885135.2 Alexandromys fortis
AAAAAAAAATAAATAAAATAAAAAGGAAATAATAATAATAATATGTTTTAAACTTGAATAAAACATACTATCTTGCCTGCGAGTTGAGGAGACTTCTTATTTACTGTTGTATTGGTCAGGGCAGCAAAATTATTCCCATCTTAGTGAAGGCCTCTCATCAATACCCCCAAGATACCCAGGCTGTACGGTCTACAAAATCCGGAATTCTGAGAAAGCATTAAGTGTGCGCTATCCTAGTCAGGAGAGTCCAAAACCATCCCAAGGTGCAGCGACCAGAGACTCTCTCCAAAGAGCACGGAGAAGGATTGCTCCTCACCCCCTCTCGCCGCCTCTCAACCTTCTTTCACCTTCCAGCTTTAATGTCTTAATCAAGTGGCAGATGAGAGGAACTGATCCATGCAAAGGACAGAAGGTTCGACCAGATATGTGGAACCCACAGCCGCTCTCATCCCCCGCCCTGGAGTCACTGCCCTACCAAAGAGAAAGACAGAGGAGGTACCAAAAGAGAGAGAAAAAGGCGAGAGATTTTGTACCCTTAAGCTTCCACTGCCGCAGTTCAAAAGACCAATCTTTACTGAAAATAAATTTAAAGGAGAATTTTTGATGTATATTATGGTCTCTGGTGGTAGACAAGAGCGCTGCCGGCAGTATATGGAGTTATGCAAAGCCAAAGTGGGATTACTTAAAAGTGTCTGTAGTGCTTTGATTAACTGGTGTGTATTTTATTTTTTATATGACACAATCTAGGGCTACATTGATAATATCTTGCCATTATTCTTCAACACTCCAATCATCCTTTTTCCTATCACTTGGAAGCAGGCTTTGTTCAGTTCGGGGGCAAAGGACAAAAAGTCAAGATGATCCCCAAAGGGTTAAAGAAGATGTGCCCCAAACCCTGCCAGATTTAAAGAGAGGGCATAAGGTATGAAAGCCCTAGGACCTGAAAAGTTAAGAACTGGCAGATCACACTGGGTGATTCCAGGAGCCAGCAAAGTGCCGGCCTCCCAGGGCTCCTTCTGTCTGTCTGGAAACGGTCTCCCACCCCCATCCACCATCAAAGCAAGAGTTAAAGCTCAGTGCTGGCTATTAAACTCCAGACCCCTTTCTGATCGCTGCCTTGTGATGCTGAACACTGCCTGTTGCGTTTCTTCGTTGCCAGATGGTGGCACCTGTTCAGTCCTGCAGCTAGGGGAGAGACAGGGAAAATCACTTGCTTCTTCAGGCAGTGTCATGCCAGCCCAGAATTTCTGTTCCCCAGTAGCAGTTTCTAACATCCAACTTCCTTTGTTTTCGGTATCAGCCTCACCACAGCCTCCTAAAATGTCCCAGCTCCCAGCAGCAGGCAGCAGGCGCTTCCTCCTTGTGGTCTAGGTCCCAGCTCTGAAGGGTGCTCTTGGATGCTTATAGGTTTGAATAATCACACACTCTCCCCTTCCCTTGCTCAGGCCCAAGCAATAAACTTCTGTTTAAACAGGGCCCAGAATGAAGTCATTCCCACTGAAATGCCTGGAGTGATTTCTGATGTCTTGACAATTCTGTAAGAAATACGGTTCCTTGAAGCACGATGAGTACTTAGGACCACGCAGGGAGGCATCAGCGGTCTCAAAGCAAAGACTATGAGAACTTGAAATTGAAACTGGCTAAATTCCTGAGATTCGCAAAGCCTCTATCATCACCTCACGGGCCAGGAAGCATTCTACTAGGGGTGAGGGCAACAGCTTGAGTGGCTGAGAGACTTACAGAATCCTCTGGACCACGCTGAGAAGGAAACAAGAAAATCCACTCAATCTTTTACTTTTAGAGCCCTTTCTGGCAAAGATAGAACCACGAAGGTGTTCCCCCTTTGTCTGCAAAAGGCTGGAGAAGGTGTTTTTCTGGCTGGCTGCCTGCACCCCTCCCCCGACAGCTCATGGGGCTGGAGGACAATCTGAGATTCTTTCTAAATTGAAGCACCAAAGTGACTCTCCCTAAGCCTTAGATCTTCATAGAATCTGTCATGACCCCACCCACACACTGAACAACGAGGAGGTCTGGTCTAAAACTTTTGCAGAGAAGTCCAGGGTTGACCCATCATTCTACCTGAGTCTAATAACAAAAGCCAGATGGTGTGTTTGAAGCACAAGCATATACCCTATGGGCCACAGCCCTGGCCCTACCTGACTGCTGCCCTGGGATTAGCCAAGGGCTCTCAAGAGTCACTGCACTTCTCTCCTAGCCAGATTCTCTGAACTTCCTCTAAACACAGTCAAGAGTCTTCTACTTTTTGGCCACAACTGTGAATCCCCTTAGCCTTAACACCATGTGTTTCCACTCATCTTAGTATACTGAAGTCAGAACACTTGGCTTCTTATCAGCTATACTACTTTTTAAAGTCAGTTCATCTCTCCGAGGTCCAACTATCTCCTGTGAGAATCTAGGTAAAGATCTGGGTTTGTTGTGAGGGTCAGATACGGTCATATATGCGAGAGCCTTTTGTGCACAGTAGAGTTCTGTGCAAATGGAAAATATTATTGCAACTGTTGCTGTCCAAGCCACTCACTTCATTATTACCATCTAAGTCTGCCTTCTGGTGCTCTAAACTCATTTCTTTTTGCTCTGTCTGGTTGGGTAATGGCTGTAGATTTCTCCCTAGGGTTCCCACTGCACAGATGAGAGAGGGCTCAGGCGACCATGTGTCTCCAGGCCTGATTCTAAGATCCCCTTCTAGACTTCTGCCCTACCAGACTCTCCAGCACATGGACCCAGCTGTCCCCGAGCAGCTCCAACTGTGGAGCCTCTTCAGATCAGGCTGTCAGTAGCCCAGCCAGCATCTGCATGAATCATAACCGCCTGCGCCCCATTATGCAGGTCAAGGGGGTGACCAGAGCAGGCCAGGGGCTGACCTCAGAGGTCTCTGGGTAATTGATTGCCTTTGGCTTCATGGGCTAATTTGGGCTTTTGCCGAGCCCTGGGGAAATGGCTGCATTCCCCTTTTTCCCCCCAAGGGAGAGGTAAATTCAACACCCGTCACTTTTTTACCTCATAGAAATGAGAGGAGCCAGAGAGGGAAAATGTAAGCATCCCAGTGCACAATATTTTGTAGTAATATGTATGTATGCCCTACCCCAGATGGGCATAACCCTGAGATTTGTAAAGAGCTTCATATGAAGTGCCCATTATATGGCTTAAAAGTCATTAACTATCATTGGGGCAGTACATATATTAACATATGTAATCCTACCCACAACACACACACACACACACACACACACCCTCTGTGGATACAATGTGAGACCCTCACAGTCAGTAACACAGGTACTAAGCAGTCAGTGGGACCCTTGGATCTAAGGATGAAGGAAGGAAGGAGTTGGGCAGAAACTATTTCTTAGGAAACATCCATCTTCCTCTCTTTTTGAAGAAGTGTTTTGCTGAAAATTAGAAAATGAATAAACAAAAAGAAGAAAATAAAAATCACCTACAATCCCCAACTGAAGATAACTGCTAGCTACAGTTTGATATATGTCCTTTTGGACATTTTTCGATGCATGTATTTATATTCATACAGTTTTAATAAAAATCAAATTATTCTGGGTGTACTATTTTATAACCTACTTATTTCACTTAATTTCTTATGTCAATAGCTATATATCTTCATTATTGGTAATGACTACCAGGTTTCCTATTGTGTGAGCATAGAAGGAAATGTGTATTTATAGACTCAGGGATTTCCACTTGGGTGCAGAGGCAGTGTCTGGTATGTCCCCCTCTCTTCACATATATGTTTACTTCTTTAGGATACCCCCAGTACCACTAAACATGTGATGTCAAAGAAAAATAAATACATGTCTGAGGTTTTCACTATGTCCCATCAAGTCTTCCCTTAAGTTTTTCATGAAGGTACATGTACAATAATAAGAGAAAAGTAAGGGAAGAGGTGAATTAAAAGGCAACAGCGGAGACAACTTAGGGCTGGAAGGGCCAGGTTTAAAACATCAAGACGGGGATCTAAACAAACTACTTCTTTATCCAGGGTTTATTTCAAGCTCACCCCAAGCCAGGCACTGTGCTCAGCTCTGAGGTGGACCCCTGGCACGCCCCATAACCCTGCTGTTCTCCTCCTCCCTCCTCTGTAAACTGGGAACAATGATGAGCCCTGCCTCTGTCCACTGCTGTGACCGCTGAACAGATTATATGTGTAAAGATTAAAAAGTCAGATGATACCAGGCCTACCCGGAGTGGTATGGAGGCATATAATGTTGCTGAGAAGAAAGAAACTAGAATGGAAAGTGGAAGGAATGAGGACTGGAGGCCAGGGGTCAAGAAGAGGGCTCCAGGCCTTGGAAAGTGGTCCTGAGGAGAGTGCTTGCCTAGCATGCATGAAGCCCTGAGTTCAGTCCCCAACCGTGCACACACCAGGTAGAGTGCATGCTCGTCATCCCTTCCTGGGGTACAGGCAGGAGGGTCAAGGCCATCCTGTGGCATTCAGCCACTGGGGATAGACAACCGTTAACCTGAGTACATAATTTGACCTTCGGAGGCTCATTTCTTCAGCTATACTAAGGGATCATAATCACTACTCCATCTGGAGTGGCTAGGGCTTCACCTGAAGTATCCTTCACACAGCTCAATAACCACCAACTGTCCTTACTTGTTGACAGGAGGTGGGGACTGGTGCAAGCCTGAGGAAGTATCATGCCCCCCTCACACTTGACACAGTGACAAGTTGGCTAGTGGCCAGCCCAGACCATAATAATTTAGGGGCTTCTTTCATAAGGACTCCGAGGGTTGGTGGAGAGTAACCCAGTTGGCTCTTTGAGAAAATAAAAAGGCAGAAGGAAATACATCTGATCCCAGTCCTGACACCAGTAGCCATAAGATCCTAAGGCAGGGTCTCAGCAGCCCCCCCCCCCAACCTGCTGCCACCGCCTTCTCTGAGTATTCCTATGTTGATCTATTGCAATGGTCTTCACGCCAGACTGGTGAGGGCCTCACCAGAGGCTTGACAAGGAGTCTCACACAACAGGTACCACTGGGCGTCTCTGTGAGCCTGTGATCCATTTGTCCAGTGACGGCCTGTCAATCTTTTTCAGTGTCACTTCCAATAAACAACTCAGGACTACACCTTGATACATCAATTCCATCTGAGATTGCCTTGACGGGCTGCCCAGCTCCTGAATCATCGGTTTGATTCATGGCCCAGCAGAAGCACTGACAAGACCTTTCCTAACATGTTAGGTGGTGCCGGCCCACACCTGTCAGAGCAGCCAGGCTTTACTGCTCCCTTCTGCGCCCTGAGGAGAAAGGAAACAAACAAACATACACACACACACACACACACACCCCTACACGCATGTGTACACGTACATACATTCAGCAAACATGTCTGGGTCAAATCAAGTGCTCCAGGCTCAAGGTGAAAGGAAGAAGAAGATTGATATGAAACCATACCACGAGGTCTGGGTTCTGAAACTGCCCCTGTCCCCTGGGTTCCTTCAGATCTGAAGATGCAACTGAACTCCTGTTAGACAGGAGGGCTGCAACTTTCCCTGCTTCACAAGTAAGGCCAGGCATCAGACAACCAGGATGTGAACCTCAAGGGAAGATGCTCAGGATCACCAGGCCTCACTCTCTTTATTTCCATCTGTTGAAAACAATGTACGAAGAAGCCATGATATACCAAGGACTACCCGGGTGCTGGCAATAATCCAGCTGACAAACAGACCCCCCAAAAAAAATCCGTCATCTCTGGGGCTTATATTCTCATGGGAAGTCATAGAAAGCCACCTAACCAAGTAAGTAAAATATCCAGTATATGAGATGCTGATAAGCTGTTGGAAGAGAAATACTTGAGAATGAATGAGGTATAGATTTTCCTGGTTTCATTTCAAACAGAACAGTCAGGTAAGACCTGGCCAAGGGGGGTCATACTTCAGCAGAGATCTGGAAAAGGGGACTGCCATGCATCTCTCTAGGGAAGTGCCTTCAGGCAGAGGAAACGAGAAGGTGAAAAAGACCCGAGGTAGGAATTGTCTGGTGTGTGCTAGCCCAGAGGAAAAGGGAGGCATGTCCCAGAGCTAAGGTCACACTGGACACTGTAACGAGCTGTGCATTTCCCACTGAGGGAGATTCTGGAAGGTTTTGAACACACAAGCGGCATGGTTTGATTTATATTTTACCACGCTCACTCTGGGGCTATATCCAGGAAAATAATACTACCAGTGGATGCCTTCATAGCACCTCCTATGTGACAAGGACATCAAATTATTAAAGCATATTAAGCATATTAACCCATTTAATCCTCATAACAGGCTCTGGAGTCTATTACTGTCACCGTTTTATAGATGAAGATGATACCGAGGTGTGAGGATGTACCAGGGTCACACAGCTGAAGAACAGCAGAGTAGGGTTTTGAGTTAAGAGGGTTTGGCTCCGAGTTCTGGGATTTCTCCCACCTTGCTCTGATGTGGTGTGAAGGTCAGGGTAAAAGCAGTGCAGGGCAATGACAATGACTGGGACTGGGCACGTAAATACGGTTTGTGGGAGTGGAGAGTTGGGTTGTATGTACAGGTACAGCCAATAGGTTTTACCCCCAGACCAGGAATGGCAAGGAAGGGTCAAGCTGGATTTCACCAGAGCAACCAGACAGGTAGAGTTGCTTCTCTGAGGTAAAGAAGGGAAAATGGAAGAGAGGGGTTTGTTGGGGGACACATTGAAGTATCCCCAGAGTGTTTATACTGTAGGAAAGGAGGTCAAAGGTAATGCTGAGATGCTGAGGGTCTCAGAGGTGGGGAAATGGGACATAATTCAAGTTGAGCAGTGCCTCTTTTTTGTGCATCTAAGCCTTGAGCATACTCTAAGAATGGGGGTAAACCTACTGTTCTACATCCTCTGGCCACCAGAGAGGAAGACATGCTGGTACCGGAATGAGGAGCCATCTTTCTTTCCCTGTGTGCAGGGAGATGGAATACCCACTCCAGAGTCAGCAGTGGGAAGCGGTCTAGAAGCGGGGCCGGTAGCCTAGACAACTGACCTCCCCCTCCGTGAGAGAAAGGCAGTTTTGTTATTTTTCTCAGATCGAAGGGAGGGCCCCCAAGACCAGTTGGAGCTTGGGTGATGGCTGAATTCACAGTGAGATGGTCAATTGCTTGGGGTACCCAGGCAGCCTCTACGGGGAGCTGGAGGGAGCTG
Organism: Alexandromys fortis; assembly: GCF_014885135.2. Classification (NCBI taxonomy): domain Eukaryota; kingdom Metazoa; phylum Chordata; class Mammalia; order Rodentia; family Cricetidae; genus Alexandromys; species Alexandromys fortis. The sequence continues at coordinate 3,223,012 of NW_026067973.1, forward strand.
CTGGTGTTTATTTGGACGGTGAGATGCTATTTAAAATCAGGCTTTGTTTCTGAAAATGAGACAGCTGGGGCTACATTTGGTGGATAAAGACATTTTGTTGAACTTTCAAAATGGGGTATTATTTTCCATTTACACTTATTTCACGGAGAATTGTAAGAAGATGGAATTGTAGACGTGTCTGCGATATGCCGTAATGAGTGATGGATCTTTGAAGGTAAAAATATCTCCAGAATATTTCTTTTTTTTTTCTTTTTCGTTTTCACTCCTCTCTCCCTCCTCTGAGCCTCAGGTTGAGTGGGTTTAGGTTTTGTTTTGTTTTGTTTTTTAATATCGAAGTGGAAGAGTGTCTCTACTGGGAGTGTAGCCTGTGCTCTGTTCAATGTTTGTCTTAATAAAGGTTAAAAGAAATGAAATCATATTAAAAAGGATCCCGAGGGACCAGAGCACCAGATGTCTCCGACTCCCGGTGTTGCTGGGGAGAGAGGGTAAACCTGGGGAGCCTGTGGGCCAAAGGGAACTACAGACCCTTCCAGGCCATTCACCCTAAGGCCAAAACTCAGAACAAAGGGGTGAGGGAAGATGACAGGGGAACCGAGAACCATGGCGGTTCCAAGGAGGTGCCCTACCTTTCTCTCTGCGGAAGGCCACTGGGGAGGGTGAGCATCCCAGAGAGGGCAGATTCGGCATCTTTCTGTTGAAGCACTCTTCCTTCTCCTAACTGCTTTGGAAGAACCAAAAAAAGAGATTCCAGGAAGAAAAACACTCCCCTTGATTTTCTTGAATAAGAACTTGCATAAGGAGGCCTGATAGAATTTATTTATTAAGTAAATACATAATTTAATCATTAACCTATCAGGCACTGTATCAAAGAATCAATATATAGGAATCAGAGGGTGAATTAGGGGCCCTGATTTTCTTATAAACTCTTATAAACTCTCAGCTGTCTTAACCCTCTGCTGCAGAAGGCAGATGTTGACAGTCTTTTGTGTACCTATAAAGCCAGTAACCTCTACTTAAAAAAAAAAAAAAAACTCAAATTGTGAGACTTTGATGACAGCTCAGTTCTTTCACTGCTTGCTGCCCAAGTGTGAACACCTTGTCTGATCCCGCATGGAGAAATTCAGGGGACAGTGTCGCGTAGCACGTATTCGTGAACCCAGGGTTGGATTCTTGAGAACTACAGGCTAGCCTAGCCACACTGGTGACCTCAAGCCAATGGAAGACACAAATAAATAAATACTAAGTATCAAGGCGAGTGACTCCTGAGGAACAACGCCCAAAATTGACCTCTGTCTTCCACATGTACCCATACACACTGCACACACAGGTGTACCTGTGCACACACAAACACCTATGCATGCATGTACACGCACACATGCGCTCACACATACACACAAGTGTGCGCATGCACCATCGACTTCACCATTCCCAAGCCCTCCAACCAGCTTTGTGCAAACAAAAACATGGAAAAGTACCCCTGCCCCACAGGGGCCTTTGTGCATAAGGACTCATTAGTAGAAACTTTCCTAAAGAAAGGAATAGACCAATTCCTAATATAAAAACGCAGGGCAAACCCTGGGCTTTAGTACCCTAACCCAGCTACAGACTTAAGATTTTGAGTTACAACTTTTAAAGGCCATTTTGATGGTGCTTTGAACTCTTCACAAGATTTCAGGTACAACTGTTCTCCAACCTGCTGTTCCTATAGCAGGGTGGTAGACACCCTCCTACCGAACACCTCTAGGGAGAAGCCTGTTTCTGCCTTTGTTGGTATCTCCCTGCATTCCTAGCTGCCTGAACCACAATGGGAACATAATGGCCATCAGTCGATGCTCCTTAAATTGAGCCCAGAGCAGTCATGTTGGGCATGCAAGCTTTTCTCCCAAAGACCATGTGTGAAGAATGGATCGCCGATGTCAATCGCCGGTCAGTTGCAAATAGCAACTCTATTATTTAAGGCTCAAAACACCAGAGTCATCCTTGACCTCTCCCCGGGACATAACTCATAAATTCCACTAGTGTTGGAGCTGGGGAAGCAGCCTAAAAGACACACAGTGATTTGTCAATTAACTCTTACTAATCCCTTGATGTAGCTGTGAACCCGGACACAGAGGACTCCATTGACAGACAGTGCCCTGCATTCAGAGCTGAGGGCAGTGAGATCACAAGGAGCAAGAAGGGAAGAAATGTTTGTCTGTGAGGCCGTAACTTATATTCTATAAATTGAGAGGAGCCACCTGCAGATCAGACACTCAAGAACGGAGGAGGGTGCCAAAATAAACTCTCTGGGTTGGAGAGGAAAAAACTTACACGAACAACAGAAAAGACACCAGACACCCTAAGCGGCGCAGAACAGAAGAGTTCGGTCTCTAACATGGTGGACAATGGAGGGCAATCTACACCCACAGCCAGTTTTTGTGGCCTGAGAGATGGACAGGCATTAAAGAGCCAAGAAGCTAAAGACAGCTGCCTATGAAACAAAGTAGTATTGGGCTCTGTTGTGAATGACGTTTAGGCTGAGCTGACACCCAAAGAGGGTCTCCTTTTTGCCTTTCCTTCACACTGGCCCACGGGTAGGTTTAAATGGTATCTTGCAGATGGAGAATATCAGAATATCAGAAAAGAGAGGGGGCTTGGAGTCCTCCTTGCCCAGCCCCCCGGTGTCCAGTGAGGATGACTATACTGGAATCTGCCTGCAGAGTTCTGAATTCCTCATGCTTGCCTAGCCTCACCAGCGAAGCCAGCGGGTGACAAGGAAGAACGGCCACCCTCGGGACCAATTTGTTCTTTCTTTCTATTGCCTGGATTTTGTTAAAACCACTTCCAAGCCAGAAAAGGCTGACAATTCCAAGACATGGAGGTCACCGGGATAAAGAGGCCTGCATGAGGGTTAGTCTCCAGCTGGGAAGGCAAGAATAACAACAGAACCTTGGCAGAGGTTCCCAAATGCCTGTTCGTTCCTTTAACGCCACCTAGGAAGCCTGTTAAGTAACCTGCCATCCGTGCAACTTCAGGTTACATATCTACAATGTGGGAATCTCTGTTTCCCAAGTTCCTTTGGTGATTCCTACCCCTGAATTAGATACTACAGAGGGAAGTGTGACCTCTGACCTGACACATAATTGTCTGTATAAGGTGGGTTCCATTTGTTCATCCACAAAATGGAAGGGGAAGCACCCACTCAATCCTCTGACCTCCATGTTGTGGGTAAAGACAAACAGGACCTAGGAAATAAGGACGACACTGGGCTTTTCCGGAGCAGTTCTACCCGCTGTATTATGAGTTCAGGTTTTGTTTAGTATTTGTTCTTTCACTGAGCCCTTTGGGGAGAGATTGGTTTGAAACTATCCTTGCGCTCTCCAGAGTAACTTTCCATCCTCCTGTCCCTCCTTTGTCAGCCTAGTCAATACATAAATCTCAACATTTCAGCCCCATGCTGGACCAGCCCTTGAGTTAGAGCCATTCAGGAAATCATTATCAGTAATTGAGGATACATCTCCTAGATGAAGATGCATTGCCACCAAGAGGAAATAAATCACCTGCTCCATCCTCCCTGCCCTCACTCAAACCAGTATCCAGTTCAGATCAAACTGGACCTGCTTGGTACTGCACAGGTAGGCTTCCTGTTCCCAGCTAATCCTCGCCATGATTGGCGTTCTTCACTTCATCATACCTGTAGGGTAACCATCTGCTTCCCTTTGGTGTGTGTGTGTCTACCAGCACACACGTGGTGGGACTGGAGGACAACCTCTGCTGTCTTCCTCCCTTTCCACCTTGTTTGTAACAGGGTCTCTCTGTTGTTTACTGCTACACAGGCCAGCCTAGCTGGTCTGAGTGCCTCCCAGGGAGTCTCCTCTTTCTACCTCCCATCTTGCCTGATGAGGGTTGGGCCACACACTTCTATGCTGGGCTTTACATTGGTTCTAAGAATTTGAATTCATGGGCTGGAGAAATGGCTCAGAGGTTAAGATCACTGTCTGCTCTTCCAGAGGTCCCAAGTTCAACTCCCAGCAACCACAGGGTGGCTAACAATCATCTATAATGAGATCTGGTGCTCTCTTCTGACCTTCAGGCATACATGCAGGCAGAACACTATACATAATAAATAAATAAAAAAAAAGAATTTGAACTCAGGTTTCCATGCTTGTATGGCAAGCTCTTTACCTATTAAACCATCTCCTTAGATCCTTTCTTGACTTTTTAATTAAACACTTTTCATTCATTCAGTGGCATAGGGGTTTAAACCCAGGGCCTTGTGCATTCTAGGAAAGTGTTCTACCACGGAACTATACCCACAACTGTCATCATCCTCACCACCACCACCACCATTATCATCATCATTATGGATTTTGAGACTAAATCTTCCTAAATTGTCCAAGCTGGCCTTGAACTCACTCAGTACCCTAGGCAGGTCTTCCATGAATTTGGAATCAGCCTGACTCAGTTTCCCGAGTGTCTGGGATCACAGGCATGTACTCTTTTGCCTGGTTCCAACACTTTTTATGTGCATCGAAGGCAGCCTAGCCCCTGCCAATGTCTCCTGACCATTTTATTTCCTAAAATCTACCATGGAACATTCCAGAAAAGATAAAGAGCAAAGCTCCCCAGTTGGTAAATATCAACCATCGAGGTTTTCTGCAACAGCCCAGGGTTTTACATGCCCCACACTATTCTCAACTGATAACACAGATAACCCATCTGGTCATGACCTGCTTTCCCTCCCAGGGTGGGCAGGGGATTAGAGCTGTTTTAGCGCTGGGAGACTCCGAGGTTGTAAAAAGCCTTGTGTTCTGAACAGAGGGACAGTTACATAAGTCCACCGAGCTCCTGCACTACAGGACAGCAGGCTCCAAGTGGCATCTAATTACAGGGAGGCTGATGGTCGCTGTTGAAGATCCTGTCACAGGACCCAGGTCTCAGCCCACTGATGTCCTGCCAGCAGTTGCACTAAAACGGAAATTAAGCTCAGTGTCACGGCCATTTAGGACATTAGGAACGGAAGGCGCCCGGGAGCTGCTTCCTGGCCCCTTGCCCATGTTATTAACAAGGTGCAAACGAGGACCTAGGCTGGGAGAGAAAACAGCTGGAGAAAAGAGACCTTCACTGCAGGTGGAGATATGAGGAGAGGTAGGGGATGCAGAGAGGCTGTGTCCCAAATCACCTTGGCTGAGAAGAAAATTGGCTTGATAAATGAAGAAAAGTTACCATTTCTTCATGCAACCCCTTTTGGAACATTTTGTAGGTCGTAAAGTTTCTCCTGAATTTCTGAGCTGGCTTCTAATATAACACACCAACATACACATTGCACACACACACACACACACACACACACTCTCTCTCTCTCTCCAGGGGGGTTGAAAGGCTAGGGACGTGTGACATCCACATCCTTTGACACCACTGTTCGTCATTTGTAATTTGTTTGAAACCTTCAGGCTAGTGGCTCTCTGTAGAGTGGCACCAGACTGCCAAATTCTCTCGTTCAGAATCTGGGGAAATCCTGGCCTTGGCCTGGGTCCAGATATGGCCAATGCCAGGGCCATTTGCTAAATAAAGAGCACAAGCCCCAGGGCTGGAGGATGGTCTGAGAGTTCATTGTTTTGCAGCTCATTCACCCCTGACTCTACCCACACCCGGCATAGACACAGACATACAGACACACAGCCGAACAGATACACACACACACACACACACACACACACACACACACCCCACATATGCCTGCATGCATGCATACTGACTAGGCTGACACACTTGAGTAACTCAGCAAAGAGATGAAGCACCATGGGACCCTGTCTGCTCTTCACCTACTCCCACTGAAAAGTGCACACAAGGGGAGCTTTCCCCATTCTGGGCACAAAGAAGGTGGAGCTGGAGGATCCCTGGAGTCCACACAGTCATCCAGAACCTTCCCTCTCCTGCAGGGCTCTGCTGTCTTGTGTCTGTAGTGGAGGTGAAGTGGAACATGGGAAACGCCAGCTCCCTTTGCATGGAGGGGGTGAATTAAAAAGCCCGTTTTTCTGTCCTGTCAGGTCTATTTAAGTATTTAATGAGGTGAGATAGCACCAATAAATTTCACATGGCACAATAACTCTGATGATGTGGGCCATGGACTAATAAGCTTCCATCCCGGGGATAGAAGAGTGTTCTTGCCTTTGCTAGATCTTATCGGGTTTGATTGCTTTGTTCAGATATTAAAAAGGTTGAGCAAGGACTTTCGGGCACTGCCACAAATCTGCCCGTATCCTCCCGGCCAAGATAGATTGAAACCAGGATGTGGAATGCAAGGCTGTTTATTTTAATTGACAATCAAGAGGAGTGGAATTGGTAGTGAGCGGAGGGTGGGCAAGGAGGCCACGGGGCCTATGATTGGGTGGCTTCTGAGGCCACCTTCGTCTCTTCAGCATCCACAGCAAGGCAAGGGGCTTTCTGCTAGAGTGTCAGCTCCTCGGGCTTTGAAGAGTCTCTTCTTTTCTGTGCTTGTCCCGAGCAGAGAAACAGGCCATTGACCCATGTGTCACCTGCAATCTTTGTCTTGGTTTTCCATGGAATGAGGCTGGCGACAGACATTTCTCTGGCACTTGTGTCCAAGCCGGGTTGCTGCTGCTGCCATTTGCACACCCTGTGCGTTCTGTCCACTGGAGCTTTAGGGGACAGTCCCCAGAGCTCTTTGAAGCCAGGAGCCACACAATCTATAGGGACCCTTCACCCCACATGTGCAACAGGAAGCAGTGACTCAATTTTACCGAGTGCATACGGGCAGATGTGGGGCAAGAAATGTAACTTCACATGCCACGCAAGTAAGCATTTTCCAGTTGATTTGTAGGTTTATATTAATAGGCGTTGTACTATTCAATGTAATTTATATGTCACACATCATTTCAGAAGCATTATTTCTCAGGACAAAACCAGGGTAGACCAAAGGTTCTTAACTCAAGTGAAGTTCAGGTAGATTATTATTTCAGTCTGTCGATAATGACAGAGAAAGTAGCCGGAAGGAAACTTTAGGGACTGCTGTGTCAGCTGGCTTGCTGATTGGCTGGTCGGCCCCTGAGTTATTAGCCTTTTCATAGGTGGATTTATTTTCCCAACATTTTATTGTCAATTTTTCAAACACAGCAGAGAAGTGGGAAGACTGCACTGAGAGCGTCCAGAGGCCTGTGGCCCAGGCTGGACGGTCAACACCCTGTTGTGGTATTTAGCCCCCGTCTCTGCATCCCCAGGCTGGATGGCCAACACCCCATTGTGTTTAGTCCCTGTCTCTGTGGCCCAGGCTAGACAGTCAACACCCTGTTGTGGTATTTAGTACCCATCGCTGTGCCCCAGGCTGGATGGTCAGCACCCTGTTGTGTTTAGCCCCCATCTCTCCACATAGCTGTCTCGTGAATCTTTGCTCTGTCTCACTGACACATTTAGATTCGTTTCAAGATGGAAATCAGTTGCCAGGGCACTATACCCCTAGACACACATAGTTAGAGTTCAACATTTGCTCCTGGTTTGGGGAAATATAACATATATACCACACAATGCCCAGATTTTAATTCTACTGCCCAAAGAGCTTCGCTTCAATAAATACACACACTTGTGTAACCTTATGGGTTTATAGATTATGACCACCACCCCAGAAAAGGTTCTCATAGCACCACCCAGTCCAACCCCACTCTTGTCAGTAGAGACAACTACAGTTAGGATTTTTGTCAAAATATATTACTTTTCCTTTCCATGGAAGTTTGTGTAGATGGGCTAATACAGTAGACAATCTTTGAAGGAGTTGCCTGTATTGATGTATGGATCACTAGTTCATTCTTTTTAAATACTGAGTAGAGTTTCTCTATTTGAATCTGCTTTTCTATGGGGGGGGGACATGTGGGATGTTCTGGATCTAATCAGTAAAGCTGCCAAGAAATGGCCACGAGGTTCTTGTCAGCATGGGCTTTCTTTTGGATCAGTTGCTAAGACTTGTATGGAAGGTTCATAGGCTAGGCATGGGTTTAGTTTTCACAAGCCCACCAGGCCCTTCTTCACACACAGCTCTGTGCTTGAACACTGCTAGCTGTGACATCTGAGAATTACAATGGCAGTGGCTGGGAAGAGCCAAGTCAGCAAAACGCCTACTGTACAAACATCAGAACCTGAGGTAAGGAGCTGACAGACGTGTGCACAGCTAACTGCATTAGAAGATATTAACGTAATAAAATAATGTGATAAAAACCGAACCAGAAATCTATTCAGGGTTATCAGGGAAAGCTCTATAAGGAAGAAGTCATTTAAATTGGACCAAAGAAATGGGGAGGAAGGACACTCCTCTTCGAGGTATTCCAGAGCGAACAACACCTCTGGGATAGAAAAGACCAAATTCCTCAAAGTGAACATCTAGATCCACAGTACCCATAGCAGCTAGAGCAGGCGCTGCCCTCTCTGCATTCAAGAGGCAGAAATGGGAGTGACCTTGATGCTTGCTGCCAGATAGTCTTGCCTAACCAGTGAGCTCCAGGTTCAGTGAGACCATGACTCTTAGAATAGGGAACAGAGTGGCTAGGGAAGACACTCCTCAACATCAACCTCTGGCCTCAACATGCGTGTGTGCACAAACGCATGCATACATCTCCACATACATAACACATGGCCTTCTCACACATACACAGAGTGGCAATGTCCTCCTCTGTGCCATCTTTTCCGTTTAAGCCATTCCTATACACATTTAATAGTATCTCACTGTGAAACATTTTTATGTGTTCATTGTTCAAAAACTATTCCCTAGAGAAGTATCTATTGAAATCATTTGCCTATTTTTTTTTATTACATTGGCTCTCTTTTCATTGTTGAGTGGTACCACTTATTTGTGAGGCCTGGATTTCAGTTCTTTATCAGACATGTTCTTTTAAAACATTCTCTCATTACTTGTGACTTGTTTGTTTCCTTAATTATGGCTCTCGGTGAGTAAACATGTCTTATTTTGATAAAAACCTACTCCCTGTGTTTGTTTGTTTGCTTTCTTTTTTCTAACTTTTGTTTATTGCTTTCATTCTCTCCCATGATGGCATTCCCTACATTCAAGTCACAAGGGCTTCCTAAAGGCTCCCTCTAGAAGATTTGACATTTCACTTGGGGCTTTGATATATGATCTGTCTCAAAAATCATTTTTTGTATATAGTATTTGATAAAGACCAACGTACTTTTTTCCATATAAATATCCAGTTGTTTCCATGAAAATTAAGAGGCTTTTCTTTTCCTCATAATAACTTATGTAATTTTGTCAAGAATCAAATAATAACGTCAGTGCAGGCCTATTTCTGGCATCCTGTTCTGCCCCATTGATTGGTAAATCTTTTTTTTAATGGATTCTTACAATGTTAGCACTAAAAGCAAACTTAGAAATTTTTTAATCTAAGGGTTTATAAACTTTCCTGGATGACAGCCCTTTTTAAGTATCTGTTAAATATTTTGGAAAGAAATTGCAGAGAGATACAAAGGCTTGTATATCATTTAAGATATAAAGGCTACATATCATTTAAGAGGGAACCTGATCCTTCAAGAGTTTATTCTGACCCAGGTGTTTTATAGATGACAAAACAGAAGTTCAGAGAAGCTGTGAGAGTTCTCAAAGGCTGCAGCTTTAGCTGGTGACTGGTCCAGAACCCAGGGCCTTCTACCCTCCTCCACCAACCCCTCCAAACAGAGTGAGTTCTCTTATCCCTCATCCAGGAGCTGACATCGCAGTGTTTTCATGACTAACTTCCTTAGTGGGTTTTAATGTAATGAAAACTAAACCAGTATATTCCAGCTTATCAGGAAAGTCTCCACGGAGAAGGAATCATTCGAATTGAGCTAAAGAGATGGGGAGGAAGGCCATATTCCAGAATGAGCAACACCTCTCGGGTAGAAAAGACCAAGCCTCTCAAAGCTAAAGGCTGGGTCTAAGAAGGTATGAACCAAAGGTACTGTACATAAATGAAAATACATTGATTGTTATAACAATATTCCTGTTCTTTCAGATGGAAAAAGATCAAATAACTAGGAAGAAACTCTGCGTCTTGGTATGATTTTCCACTACCCCCTTTCCCTGAAGCTATTACTACTGTAAGTGCGAGACTGTGTTTGTTGGTGTATTTAGAAAGGCTGTCTGAACCACCCTCTGGTCAAGAAAAGGAAGAAGGGAGTTGCGCAGAAAAGAATTTACAAGTTGGCATCAGTAGACCCTGAGTAGCAACCTGTCTCCAAATTTTACTAATTGTATGATCTTGCACAAACCCAGAAACCTTTCTGACCTTTTGTTTTCTCATTTGTAAAATGGGACGAATCATAACACTGACCTCGCTGGCTGTTGGGAGGTGTCAAAGAAATAAAATATGTGGAGACGCATCACCCTAGGCAAAGTGCTGTGCAAAGGGCAGAGTTGTCGTTATTTGAAAGGATCACTGTGGATGCCGGAACATAGGACCCCACACCGCTGGTACCAGGCTATGTATCTGAAGCAGTTGATGCTGGGAGAACCAAGGGAGCTATGCTTGCAGCCAACCTGTGTATAACACGTTCCTTCCCCAAAGGTAAAATGTTGGGAGGAAACTCCAGCCTTATACACACTGACAGGCATCGTTTATAACATGTGCTTTCTAGACTGTCTTTCAAATGTACTGGAATCGACCTGTGTCATTGGGGAGTCTTAGGGGAAGAGGGGGGGAGAGATATTACACATTACTATTTCCCTAGACTACACTGACTTTATGAGTCAGAATTAGGTAGCTTATGGTGCCGTAACAATGTTTGAGCCATATTGATGTATAATACCAAAAGTGAGCCATATAATAATATACAATGGACTGGAACTGGGGTCCCCACTCCAGCTCAAGTCAAATGGAGTAACTACCATCTCATCGTACCCAATGAATATAATGAGGAAAAAAAAAGGATAAAATATACTGTGTTGACAAAATGCTTGAGTATGTAAAACTTTTGCTCATACCACATTGTCATAAAGCCATACACACAAACCCAGACCTGAGGCCAAGAGACACAGATCAACCCCCTTATGTTTAGGAAGTGTAAAGCTGGAAGTACTATAAAGAACTCTCTTTTGGTTTATTTTATTTTTTAATTTAGTTTGTTGTGGGCAGGCGGTCAGAAGACTTTAAGGAGTGGGTTCTCCCATTCCGCCTTATGTAGGCAGAGTTTTTCTCGTCTCTGCTTCTGTATACTTCAGGCTAGCTGGCCCCTGAATGTCTGGCTGATTCTCCTACCACCCCTTCCCGCCTTACTATAGAAGCTCCAGGGTTACAGCTGCACATTACTGCATGCGACTTTTTAAAAAACAGTGCTTTGAGGACTGAACCTGCTTGTACATCCTGATCCATCTTGCTGACTGCAGATAAGAACTTTCATTGAAGGCTGGGGAGATGGCTCAGTGGGCAAAGCTTTTGCCATGTACCTTAGTTTCTTTCTCTGTTACGATGATAAAACTCAAGAAATACAGCTTAAGAAATAGGGGTTTATTTGGCTTATAGTTCCATATCACAGTCCATCACTCTAGGGAAGTGACAGGAGCCAGAGAGAGTTGATCACATTGCACCCACAGTCAGGAGCAGAGAGCAATGAATCAATGTCTGCTTCTGCTCAGTTTGCCCTCTTAATTTACTACTATCCAAGACACCCCACCCCCTGCCCAGCCCAGGGAGTGGTTCTGCCTACAATCAAGATAGATGGGCCTTTCCACATCAATTTACATAATGACTAGAATCCCTCACAGGCATTTCCAGTAGCCAATCTTCATCTAGACAATCCATCAAGTGTACCTAGAGGGTCACCTCCTAGGTATTAAGTCAACAATACTAGTCATTATTCCGTACAAGCTTGAGGACATAATTTGCATTCCCCAGAACCACGTAAAAATAGGTGTCGTAGTCTAGGTCTTTAATCCCCATTCCCCTATAGTGACAGTGGGAAAAGCTAGGAGAGTCCCTGGACACACTCATGGGCCTAATAGACTGACATACCCAACGAGGAACAATAAAGAGATTGTCTCAAACAAAAATGGAGGCAAGGACTAGCATCTAAGCTTCTCTGACACCCATATCTACATGAATGTTCACACATTCATGTGTATACATCTCTCTCTCTCTCTCTCTCTCTCTCTCTCTCTCTCTCACACACACACACACACACACACACACACACACTCATACCCACATGCACACAAGAACTCTTATTAAGACATCCCTCTTAATACTGCTTGGATCTGCCCTATTCTTTCACATTTGGCTTTGTGTGTTTCGTCGCGTCTGTTTAGAGTGCTATTATCTCTTCCTGGAAAGTACCTATTCATCTTCTAAGACTCATTCAAATGTCTCCTCCTCTTGAAGCCACTCCAGAACCCCTTATCTCGCATAGACCAGTACAAGCCTGAGTTTATCTGTTTATTTCCTTACTGCACCGAGGACTCCTTTTGGCAACAAAATAAATGTTCATGAGATGAATGAATTCTCACATTCCTTATGCACAAGAGACTGACCTGAGTCCCTCACCCCAGCCCGCCTCCTGAATTGCCCTGACTATAATAGACAAAAACAAATTTTGTCACACCCAGCTCCAAGGTCTTCATAAGAACATAGATGGCCCCAGATTGAATTTACAGCTCATGGATTAAGAACTGGTTTTACCCACATGAAAGCCATATGCATTCAATAGGAATTGTACTTTGAATTGAATCGCTTGCCAAGCTAGCAATTAGTCACTCACGAAGGCTGACAGACATCACAAGGGTAAAGGACCAGCGCTCTAAGTGCAGTGTGTTGCTAATAGTCTGCTTGCTTGGTGGGTCAGGTGTATCACATGCATTTCACATTTAGGATGGTTCCTATTTATAATGGGTCTTTCGGGATGAAGGTTGAGGAGCATCTATCTGTCGTTAACGCTCAGCAAATACTTTCTAAGGACCAGGCACCATGAAGGGCGCTTTTCATGTCATCTAATCTAATCCTCACAACAGCCGTAGTAAAATCTCTGTGGGGGCCATTATAGACTCAGGGTCAGAGAGTTTCTATGATCTGCCCAAAAAAAGTGAAGAAAAGGTTCCTGGATCTAGGCTTGTTGGAGGCTAAAATCGGTCCTCCTGGGCCAGAGGAATTGGTTCAGTGGGTAAAGCAATTGCCAAGTAAGTCAGATGACCTGAGTTTGGAGAATGAAAGCCCACATAAAGGCTAGAAACAGTAGCACACATATCTGTAATCCCAATAAGGTCCCACTGGGAGATGGGGAGTAGGTACCAGAGGATCAGTAGAAACTCACAAGCCAAATACCTTGCAAATATAGCAGTGAACAATAGACCCTGACTCAAAAAAAGAGGGAGGCAAGAGTAGTCTGCATAGGTGGTCCTCTGACCTCTAGATAATGCACTGTGGTAAGCACATATCCACACACTCTCTTACACACACACACACACACACACACACACACACACACACACACACAAATGCGACACACAAGCCATGCTCTTAACTTCTCCAAAGGCTATAGAATTGGCCACCAGCGCACTGTTTGACTCAGAAGGCTCAGTTGTCTCCAAACACAAAGCTGACAACACAGATGGGGGGCCCTCTGTCCACAGTCCCTAAACGAACAGCAGAGAGGTTCAGGAGATAGAATTAGAAGCCCTTCCCCACTGCAGTTCCTTTGGGTCAAGGGGTCCAAAGCAAAACTCACTGTGCAAAGCAGCCTGCTCAGAGCAAGGCAAAGAGAAGTCAGATGCAAATGGTCCTTTGGATGGGATTATTTAGGTTGAGGAAACGTGGGAGTCACTTCAGAGATTCTGGTTGATGACCAGATGTTCACTAAACCCACAGAGGATAAAAAAGACGTCGCTTAAGATTCAGCTTTGGGGATTTCAATTAGGCAGTCAGAAGACTTTCACAACAGTGAGGAATATTAAGTATCTTTGACTAATGAGCGTTGATGGAGTTTTTCTTTGAGCCTAGGGTCCCTACTCAGTTATTTATACCGCTGTGTATTTAGCCACCAACTCGTTCTCTCTTTTCGGCAGTCACTTGTTCCCCATGCTCTATAGTAGGTACTAAACACGAGTAAAATATAATCCTCTCCCCTGGAGACTCCCTTCCTAGAATCTTATTTTCAAGATGTAAATTTCCTTGAAAGATATGGTAACTCATAACACTTCAATGTAAGCAATTTTCCATTTCCCAGGGAGACTCTGTATTGCCTGGCTGTCCCTGGGGAGACATGACCAAATATCTGTTTATACCAGATAGGGTACTGATGACAGACCAAAGAAATAATCCGGACCAAATCAGACTTGGGAATCAATAAGTTCTGAGGGTTGCTTACAGAAGCATGAGTGAGGGTTTTTTTAGGGGAGCGAGGATGACTTGAGCAACTGTATTCCTCCGAAGTGATGGATTTTTAGGGGAGCATGGGTGATGACTATAGAGCTGTAATGACTGGTACTCCTTGTCCCACCTGAGACAGTGCCACTGAAGAGTATCTTCTCTCCCGCCAAATATCTCTTGTTCTTATAACCTAGAGGAAGGACCCCAAGACTCTTGGATCTTTTCTGCACTTAGGGTGTCTTGTGAACCTCCCATGAGTTCAGAGGGGGATGTTTCAATGCACAGAAAAGAGTTCCACAGCATCCAGACTCCCAGGTCTGTTGTGTGTCGAGTTGAGACAGCAGAAGGGAAGAGACAGGCAAGTTGGAAAGCTTGCAATGTCATGGGTTTTCTATTAGTGCTACAACAACGTAAGTTTGTGGCTAAAGACAACACCCACTCTCTCTTATGCTCCCAGGGCAGAGGTTTGCAGTCTCTTTATCAGATGGTCTCAAACTCCCCACAAGTCTAACCAACTCTGGAGGCCCTGATGGTAACTTCTCTAACATCTTCAAATTCCAGCAGACCTCTCCAGTCTTTGGCTTGAGACTTCTTTATCCATCTCCAAACCTCAGCTTTTCTGAACCCTACTTTGTCATCATTTGTTCCCTTGGCTCTGATTTTGAGCTCTCTCTCCTGTTTCCTTGTTAAGAGGACTGTTGTGATCTCATCAAGTTCATCAAGGTAACCCAAGACATTTTCCTAGCGCCTTGAACTTAGCCACATTCAAGAGTCATATAAGGAAGAGTGACAAGTCCTGGGACTGAGACTTGGGCATACTTGTGGGACCATTATCCACCTTTTTGCAAGGCCAGAAAGATCATTCCGGTAACCTCCCCTGTTTAAAACTATTCCCAGAGCTGGCACTGGCATCCTATATGGCTCAGGCCATCGCAGACTGAGGAAGAGTAGAATGCCAATGTCATACATGGCATAAGCCATCACAGACTGTGGGAGACTGACACACCAATGTCGTGTATCTGGTTAAGATTGATGGGGTCCTGGGAATACTCCGTGGTACTCCCAGACCTGGGAGTTAGCAGAAGAGTGGGCAGGTTGTAAGTGTTGTTCCTGCCAAGGGCAGGAGAATGGACAAACCATTTGCACTCATACTCACTGAGTTAACAGAGCCAATTAGTGCGCCAAACATCTTACTAAGCATATTACATAGACTCATTTCAATTAGTTTTTGTTCCTACCAACATAATCTAAGTATATGGTCTTGAAAACATGAAATCATAACAAAGACTCACAGCAAAGAGCCTCATGCCTCCTTACCTCCCCAGTCCCACAGCACTGGCCTCTCTCAACTCTTAGAGGTTTCTGCTGGCATTTGCTTCTGATCTTTGACATGGCATGTTCAGGCTGCTATTTATCAAGTTATCCATTTAGACAGTTCATTCTATTGAATTTCTTACACTGCTAATGCAGATATTTGAAGCGGAGGGGGCCTCGCTCATGCCAGATCAGCTTGACCCAGAGACTAAGATGCTAGATGGTCAACCGTCACTTAAGTGTCCCTGCCTTAACCTGAGACAGTGGTTCTGGAGCACCTTAGCTCAGACCAAAGAGGAATAAAGATGTGGACACAGGATGAATGAGCAATACAAATGCAGACTTTATAAGAAAAAGTGAAAGACTATGAAAAAGTAGGAGATACTAAGAGCAGAAGGGCTCCTAAGAGAGGGAAAACTCACCGAACTGCTTGCTGGTCTAGGGGTGTTTTGTTGTTGTTGTTTGTGTTTTTATTAAAGCTGTTTAATTCTTTGGGCCTATCATAGGCCAAGCCAAATCAGAGCCTATATTCTCTGAGCATGTTCCCCTGGCCCAAGCATGGCAATGACCATACACTGCTCATGCACCGCTCACCCAATGCAGGGGTGAAGAAGTGCACTGAAGTCCACCTCTGTCCACCGTTGACTCGGGTTTTGGAAGCTTCTGACCTTGGCTCATCTGCAGGCGACTGCCAACACTGGCTGGTGTTGCCAGTCACTGACCTTGCAAGCACAGCTGGTCTTTGACCTTGGTTGGTGTCTTGCTGGCTGTTAATTAAACTATGCTTTCTTTGTTCTCTTTGTGTGGTCAGCTTGTAGTTTCTACCATGAGCCTTTCCCTGTACTGTAGACAGAGAGCTAACTTCCACTCCGTTTCCCTCTAATACACTGCCGCCTCTTCCGACTCTCTTTCCTTTATTCTTTGCATATGGCTACGCCATAGTTTGAGCCAATGGTCTTGTTTAGAGCATCATGGCTATAGACGTGCTACTCTTGGATGAGCCGGATTAAGTTTACCATGCTTTAGTTTCATTTCTTGCAGTTTGTTTTTCCTGGGGTTTATAATTTCCTATGTTTTTACTTTCTGTTTTATGTGAATCAATTTCTTTCTACCACCATCATCCCCACCAAAATCTTTAACTGATTAATCACTGAGAAGTAACTGTCCAAACGGTTATATTAAATAATCTATTCATTAATTTTTACCTGAGAGTCTTCATCCCCAATTCCTATCTAAGCTCAAGTTTAGACACCCTCTATTATCCTTAGGTTTTGTTGTTGATATCCTTCTGCACTGAATGATCCAAGAAGCCATGATGGCTAATTTTTAGCTCTTGGCTTTGAACCCAGATTTGGCTACATCAAAGCTTATATTCTTAACCACTATATTACATGGCTTCTAGAAACCAAGCCTTGTAAAAATTCACTATAAAGTCTGAGTGAGATACAATTAGCCCTTGGAGGTCATTATTGCTATTGTTGGCATCGTGTTTGAGCTGTACGTTGATACGCAATTTCAAAACAGAAAATAGCCCTCAAACTTGGGGATTTGTCCTTAACATCTGGAAAACAAACAGCTTAAATAGTGACATTTTTTTGAATCTCATATGCATTTCCGTGAGTCTGTTATCGTTTGAGGGGAGCTTTCCTGCTGTAAAGCTTTGTTCGGAAACCTCTCCTAGCTGTGGGGCTTTCGTTTTGCCCTGTTTCCATTCATCCTGCTTTCTTTATTTTCTCTAATTTTCCCTGAAGTCTGTGAAGACCCACAGTAGGCAAATAGCCTACCTACCCAACCACAGGGGCAGTGCGGAATAATTTCTACCCACCACCCCTCAGTTAGCGCCCCCCCCCCCGTACTCAGTCTTAACCTACTGAAAAGGAGAGAATCTGGCCATTGTGATGGAGGTGAGTTTCCTAACAGCTTCGGATGGGAATTAGGAGGACATGAGAGCGGGAGGAGAAAGGTGAGATAGCTATTTTAGAACTCTTCCAAACAGGAACAGGGAAATGGCTCGGTGACTAGAAGCACTTGCCACAAACCCGTGAAGACCTGCATTCAGATCCCCAGCACCCGAGTAAATGCTGGACTCCAGAGGCCTGCTTATAATCCCATTGTACAGAAGGCAGAGGCAGGGTCTCACAAGAGCAAGCTGGCTGGCTAGACAAAGGAAATCCACAGCTCTGATTACAACTGAAAGACCCTTGCTCGATATATAAGGTTGAGAGAGATCAATGAAGGCACCTGATTCACAAGCCTGGGACTTCTGTACATATGTGCACACATATACACATGTACACATGTGAACACACACACCAGGATATTTTTAAGAATTGAAACAGAAGGCTTGAGGGATAGCATAATGGTTAAGAGCACTGGATGCTCCTCCAGAGGTCCTGAGTTCAATTCCCGGCACCTTCATGGTGGCTCTCAACCATCTATAACTAATCCCATGGGATCTGATGCCCTCTTCTGATGTGCAAATGTACATGCAGACAAAACATCCACTTATGTAACTATATAGATAAATTAATCTTTAAAAATTAACATACATACAGTTATTTTCAAGATGCTTCTTTGCATCTTCTCCCATTCAATCCTCCAACTCCTCACAAACCCTAGCATAGTCAGAACTGCTGATCAGATTTTAACACACACCCGTGTGAAGGCAGGGACTTTCGCAAAGCTCTAACCTTACGCCACTAAAGAAATCCCACTGATGGGATGCAGCTCCACAGCTCTCCTACTTTCTCCTTTCCACTTTTTCTTCTTCTAATTTTCCTCATTCTTTCTATCCTGTTTTTCTCTGATGCTTCTTTAAAAAAAAAACCCACAACACTGCCACCCTCTCGTTTATTTGCTTGTGCTCCGTGCAGGGAGCTCTGGGACGTCCCCAGAATAGTTTATTATGGCGTTTCTGTTTGGCTCAACTGCAGTACAGCAGTGGTAATACACTGGTGTCTCAGCTCCGTATGGTCTCAGAGGCTGACAGGCAGAACAACCTCTGCTTTGTTTGTTTTTCACTCGTGGTGTTCTGAGAGCCACGTGGGGCTGCCGTGCTAGGTTCCTCCCGCAGGACAGATGAGAGAAGCCAGCTTGCGCTGTCTCCACCACACACAAACGCACACACACACACACAGGCAGGCACACATACAAATGCACATAGACACATAGACATGTACACATGCATACACACACATATGCACACCCACACACAGACAGGAACACACACATACACACACCTTTGCACACAATGAAGCTAAGGAGACATGATCAGTTCCAGATGACATTAAGGCCATAGAGAAAGTGCAGTGCTCTAGGAAGGATGGAGGAAAGGCTGGGAAGCAAAGTGATGTTTACGACTTGCCTACATATCTTACTGTAGACATACATGTAATTCCATACAACTATTTAGGTGCATTGTTGCTCCTTTTTTTCTCTTTAGGAAGACTCAGGCCCTAAGTAGCAGAGTCAGAGCTGAATTCCAATCTGCTCAGTTCCTGAACTTATTCAGAGTTTATTACAATGCCCATGTTTCTATTGAGGTACAAGTCATTCTTTGTGCTAACAGCAATGATGGCGAACAACCAACCAACCTTCCAATCTTCACTGTGAGATGAAGCCGCAGGCCATCAGCATCTTTTTCAGCCACAAAAGAACACTAATAGATGTCAGCAAGAATGAGGCTCTAAGTTCTTGAAAACATGAGAATTTGATGAGAAGGAAACATGGAAGGGAAGAATCAGGAGTGTGATGGTAATGGGGCAAAGAACAATTCACCCTCAAACAATACACGAGCAGCTGTGCTTTTTAAAAAACTAATAAAGCTGGAGCCAGCAAGATGACTCAGCAGGTCACCGGGTCATTTTGCCATGCAAGCTGGCGCCCTAAGTTCAATCTCCAAAACTCATGGTGAAAAGAGAGGGTTGATGTCTAAATGTGTCCTCTGACCTCCATATGAGCACTGTGGCATGTGTGAACCAGCCACATACACATTATACATGTGAACACGCACATATAATGCACATATGCTAATAATAATAGAATATACTAAAAATCCTTTAATAAGCTAAACAAACGAATAAAGCAGATGGGATGGTCAGATTCAAAGATTAGATAGATAGATGGTAGATAGATAGATCAATCTTAGCTTTTTCTAGACAATTTCCAGCCAAAATACTTTAACAGCAGAGAATTAACAACAAGTTCTAGAACTTTCAAAGTCATGACATCTGCTCCAGGAAAGTCACAACAGCGAAGCAAACATGTGAGCCCCACTCTGGCTATGTGTAATCATTCGCTTTCACCCAGCTCTTGAACCAACTCATTGCTCTCTGTGCTGTTGTAAACAGTCTCTGGCATGCAGAGGCCATCAGTAAATATTTGTTGAATGAATCAGCACACATTCCCAGCCCTGTGAGGTTTCAGGGTGTCCAGGGCACATGCCAGAGAAGCACTGAGAGGGCATGGAGATCCAGGAAGCCCACCCACCCCTTACCTCTTGCTCACAGACCATTGCCCACAGCCTGATTGGTCATGGCCTCCCTCTACCACCTCCCACCAAAGGCTCCCTCCTGACTTTCCCACCCCAAACCATGGAATTCAAAGTACAATTTGGAATGTCTGACCTCAGGACTGGAGGGATGGCTTAACTAGTCAAGGGTGTGCCAGACAAGCATGGGGGCCTGAATTTGGATTCACAACACCTGTGAAGTCAGGCACGGAAGTAACCCTAGCCATGGGAAGGACAGGGTAAGACGGGGGGGGGGGGGTTCTTAGAACTTGAAAGTTAGACATGTAGGCTTAATTGGTGATTGTTGTGTTCAGTGAGACTGTCTCAAGAATAAGGTAAAGAGAAACTCAGGAAGGTGCTTGACATTGAACTCTGGCCTCCACAGGCACACACACACACACACACACGTGTGCACACACACATGCACATATGCACACGTGCATACACACATGCATACACAGATATGCACCAACATGCACACACATATGTCATATATATATAATGAAATACATGAGTATGATACATATAAGACACAATGGAGAGGTAGAGGTAGAGAGGGACGCTATAAGAGAAGACTGCAGAGGACACAGCAAGTGCTGGGGTGAAGGTGTGAGACCTCACTCTAAGGGAGAGGTAAGAGATGTCGTTAAGAACACTGGAAACAATCCAGGCTGTGGGCACCACCGCCGCGGGGGCACTGACAGTGTCTCCTGTGGGGTTTGTGCGTTGTGAGGTAATCAATGACGAAGTTCTCTGCTACCGGAAAGATGCCAGCCTTGCTAAGGAAATGTCATGGGGGACTGGAGAGATGGCTCAGGAATGAAGAGAACTTGTAGCTCTTGCACAAAACCCAGGATCGGTTTCCAGCACCCACACGCCAACTTACAACCCATCTTAACTCCAGTCGGATCTCAACTTCAGTGTATCTGATGCCCTTTTCTCGCCTCTGTGAGCACCGAGCTCACACCGTGCACAGGAATACACGCAGGGATACACATACACACACACGTAAAATTTAAAAAGTTATTTTTTAAAAGAAATGTCATGGCTCGCACCAGGATGCAATGTCCCTTCCCTTCCTCTTCTCACCATAGATCTGATGACAACAGACAACTTGGCATGCCTGTCTAGAAGCAGCGGTGGGTTTCAGAGGTTTCAGCTCTGGCTGTGGTGATGGCCATAGTGGTGGTAGCCTGTACAAAGCAGCAGCAAGGGGCTCATAACTTCTTATGTGTCGACTCTTTCATTGATCTACTTGATCAATTATATGAACCTGATGTTGCAGAGTGAGAAAGCTGATGTGTTAGAGTCCAAGGTTATATAGACGGTTCCCAGTTAGGGAAAAATGTGTGTGTGTGTGCGCATGTGTGTTCCTGTGTGTATATGTGCACTCAAGTGTGTGTGAATGTGTTGTATTGATAGGGGTGTATAGAGTATATACGTGTGCATGGTATACATGGTATGGTATGTATGTGTGTGTGTGTGTGTGTGAGAGAGAGAGAGAGAGATATGGCATGGGGTATGTATATGTATCTCTATATATGCATGTGTATTTATGTGTCTGTGTTTTGTCATTTAGAAGAAAAGTTTGCTTTTTAAAAAATCATGCTAAGAGTTTGAACACAGGAGACTATAAGGAGGGAGGGCCCATTTCTTCCCTTGGTAACAGGGAGAGTACAGGGTGGGAGCTATGGATATGAGCATCTGTATTTTTCAGTACAAGCTAATTGCACCACCTGATTCTCCTCCACCATCTGTCTCTCAGACTCACTGTCAGCCTCCCCACTCCCCTCAGAAGCCAGTCACTATAGCAGCCTGAGCTCACAATCCTCCTTAAGTTCCTCCAAGCCAAGAAGTGGCTCTGAAAAGGAGGGTGCCTGGCACCTAGTCTGACCACTCTGTGTGTGTATGTGTGTGTGTGTATGTCTGTGTTTGTGTGTGATGTAGTGCGTGTGTGTTCTGTGATGTAGTGTGTGTGGTATGTTTGTTGTCTCTGTGTGTGTGTGTGTGTGTTATACTTTCTCATGGGTAAGTACACATGCACACAGGTGCAGAGATTGATGTCAAGTGTCTTCCTTAGTCAATCGCCACCTCATTTTCTGAGACCAGGTCTCTCTTTAACCCTGGGGCTCATTCAATCAGTAAGGCTGACTAGCCAGTGAGCTCCAGGGATCTGCCTGCCTCTACCTCCCCAGATATGAGCTTACAGAAGCACACCGCCATGCCTGGCTTTTTGTGTGTGTATGGATCCGAACTCGGGTCTTCATACTTACATGGGAAGCCTTCATCAAATAAGCCACCTCCTCATCCCTCAGTTGATCTATTCTAACTACTTTAAGAACTACTGGGTACTAGGTACTTTGAAACTGTCTGAGCAAAGTAGAGAAAAAAACACGTGTGCATGTGTGTGTGCACACACACACATCTGTGAGTGCACCCACAAGAAAATTCCATGTGCAACGGAACCTGGAAATAGACATCCTCTAGTCCCCTCAAAGGGCCCTGTGATCCTGTCCTGCCAGCTCTTGCCCTTCCCTCCTCCCCTTCGTTACAACAGCGGGAGCCACAGAGTAGCCACTCGCCAGAAGTCCCTCCCCTCTGCAGCTCTGGCTCAGGCTGCCCTTACTCCTGCATTGGTGTATATCATAAATGTGTAATGCCAGTCTAAAAAAACCACCCAGCCCAGCCCGCTCTGCCTTGCATCCCTAACAACCTTATCAAAGGGTTCCTTTCTGAGCGTGGAGAACAGAGAGCCCTCCAGGTTTTGATTCATAACAGGTGAAGGCTGCGTGTGCTGCGAACTGATTGAAATCAGAGAGGTCAGCAAAACACAGCCGAGAGTGCCCAATAATTAGGAGAGCAGCATCGCTTCCTGGTTGTCCTGTGATTCCCCAGTACCTCCAGGCTCCCACTTCTAAAGGGAAGTCTTTGTCTTACACACATTTTCTTGCATTGGCATGTGCTCCAGTTTTATAAACTTGAGATTTTGCTGACCCATCTGCCCTCTCCCTTTGTCCTGTAAACTGGCTGGATGTGGTTGGGAGGGCGGGGGTGGCGAATGGAGATCGAAGGGAAGGTGTTTCAGAAAGTCTGTCTGATTTTTTGTTTTTTGTTTGTTTGTTTTGCTTTAATGTCTGGTGGCAGCACCCTGCCTCCACAGGATCATGCACACATACCACACATGCATGTGCACCCTTCCGTTTTGTTGCAGGAGAGGAGAACCTGCCCTCTTGCCCCACAGCCCTTTGATGAGGGTAGGGGCACTGTTGTGCAGAAGAATTCTACCAAGTTCAAAGGAAATGGCTGCTTTCTAACCAAACTCTTGAGTTCTCACCTTCACCCTCTCTCCCTCACTCCCCTCACCCCTCCCTTTCTTTTCCTTCCCTCTTCCTCTCTCTCTCTCTCTCTCTCTCTCTCTCTCTCTCTCTCTCTCTCTCTCATTCTCCCCTACTCATTTCCTTCTCCCCCTCCCCTCTCTCCTTCCGTTCTCCCTCCCATTAAGGAGGTTCTAGGCTGAAAGTTCTTGGAAAAGGACGCGTGGGGCTTCTATTTCATGCACCCAAAGGACTTGGCACAGACAAGCGCTTGGCTGGAAGCTGGCCCAGTGCCGTGACTGGAAAGGATGTTTAGCTGAGAGGAGAGGGAGCTGAGCAACTGTCCTCTCTTGGTGGACAGGAAGCCATCATGAGGACACTTGGAAGAGGAGACACCCGGCCTTGGGTCAGAACAGTGGTGAAGGACACCCGGCCTGACCTGGAGCCTTGGGGTCAGAATGCTGGTGAAGGAGCAGGGCCTTCCACGACAACTCTGGGAGAGCCTCATTAGTTGAGCTCTGGAGCTGTCTGCTTGTGTGGGGCTGGAGTCTCTGCTCAGATGACCTTGGGATGGTTGGGCTTCATTGTAACAGTCTTACTTTCTCTTGTTCCTGATTCTCAGCCAGCTCACAGTCTACTCAAAAAGGTAAGTTGTTTGAGTCTTGCCTGGGGGGTGGGGGAAGCGTAACTTCTTAATCCCTGTCACACAGGGAAGCTAAGGGAATCAGTGCCACCCTCCAAGCCCGGGGAATATTACCTGTAATCACCAAAAATGCAGTTCCGTCCCGGAACTAGCTCTTGTAGACCAGGCTGGCCTCGAACTCCCAGAGATCCACCTACCTCTGTCTCCCGAGTGCTGGGATTAAAGGTGTGTGCCACCACCGCCCGTCTTGGATTGAGTTTTTTTTTTTTTCTTTTTCTTTCTGATGGCTTCAAAAAGTCTCTAAAGCACATGCTGCCACCCATGAGCACGAAGAGGGGACCTTGTCACAATAAGATACTCACCTCCGTGTGCAAATTCAGAAGTTCATGGTCATTAATACCATCAGCGAGGTTAGCAGCTCTGCCTGCCCTACTGCAGCTCACTACAAGAGGCCCCTCTAGGAATCAACCCATGCCTGCTTACCCTTCAGTCTGCCGCCACAGGAGCCTCCTGAATAAACAAATAAGAAAGACAAGAACCGGTTCTAACAGAGACATACAGCGATGGGAACCTGTGTGCGTTACTGGGGGGGAATATACAACAGTATAGCCACTTTGGAAGTTTCTGACGAAACCAAGCAGACTATCTGATCTTATGCTTCCATCTTCCAGACAGACACCCACCACAAATGCAACCCCATAGATCTTCATCCCCATAAAGCATGAATGATCACAGCAGCGCTCTTCGACATAGCCAAATGGAACAAACAAACCGAATGTTCGCCAACTGCTGAAGGGATCAGCGCATTGGGCCTGCCCATAGTTGGCTAGAGGATGTCACTCAGCAGTGAAAAGGAATGCAGCATCGGTGAAGGCCACAGCATAGAGAGACACGAAAAGTGCTGTGGTGAGAGAAGACAGTCCCAGAAGGTCACGTGGTGTGTGACACCAATTATATGAACTATCCCAAATAGGGACAGCTATAGAGAAAGGGGGCGCTTGTGGTTCCCCAGAGCTGAGGAGAGCTGGGAGAGAAGTAGGGCGCTGCTTCTCAGCAGCCATGGCGATGGGCGCGGGCATATCAGCAAATCCACCACGACAGAGTACTGTGTGCTCAATCGGCGTGATGTGAACATGTAGGTTAGCTCTCCTCCGCAGCGGTACCTATGCTCCCGAAGAGAGAAGTCATACCGATCTGGTCCCCTGCCAACAGACTTCTGCTGCTTCCCACCATACTCCTGAAACAAAGCCGAAGATCCTCGGGCCCCTGACAACTTGGCCTCTGTTCACCCCCTCTCCTTGACGGTTATACTAAGCTTCAGAGAGCCTTCTGGAACTCCTATGCTGAGACTGCTGAGGGACGCAGCCTTTGCAATGCATGCTGGGACTTGGAGCAACCTCATCATCCTGATGTCTACCTGCTGAGCATCCATTCATTCTTCATTCCCCCCTCTCATTCACATGATTTCCCCCCCTCTCTGACCAACACTATCATGTTCTGTTTATACTCTATTCTTGTTCTTGTCATACTTAATTTCAGTTACCCATCTACACAGTAAGTTTCACAGCAGCCTGAACCATGTATCTATGCTTTCTTTATGTTGGTGCCCTCTCCCGCCATTCCCACCATATGTTACAAACCACATGAGAAATGTGGAGGGGAGACAGACAGGTGCACACACACACACACACACACACACACATATCACAGGCTGGGAGAGAGAGAGAGAGAGAGAGAGAGAGAGAGAGAGAGAGAGAGAGCGCTATGGGCTCACCCCTGCTCTACTCTCTCTCCTCACTTCTCTTGCTGGTCCTTCCTCTCCATAGAGCTCCCTTATAGAGCTCCCTTCCACTTTCATGGACTTTTCCTTAGTTTCTGCTCCACTTACGGGAGGGAACGGATGATGTTTCTCTGTCAAAGTCTGATATTACTCAACACAATAAACTCCAGCTCCACATATTTTTCTGAAAAAAAAAATGACAAAATTTGCATCTACTTTACAGATCTCTCTTTTTTTATTGTTTTCATTGAGCTATACGTTTTTCTCCGCTCCACTTCCTTCCTCCCTCTCCCTTACCACACTCTCCCGTGACCCATACACCCAGTTTACTCAGGAGATCTTGACTTTTTCTCCTTTCTATGTAGATCCATGTATGTCTCTCTTAGGGTCCTCTTTGTTGTCTAGGTTCTCTGGGGTTGTGGCCTGTAGACTGTTTTTTCTTTGTTTTATGCCTAAAAGCCACTTATGAGTGAGTACATATTATATTTGTCTTTCTGGGTCTGGGTCACCTCACTCAATATGTTTTTTTTTCTAGATCCATCCATTTGTCTGCAAATTTCAAGATGTCATTATTTTTTTTACTGCTGAGTAGTACTCCATTGTGTAAATGTACCACGTTTTCTTTATCTATTCTTTGGTTGAGGGGCATCTAGGTTGTTTCCAGGTTCTGGCTATTATGAATAATGTTGTTATGAACATAGTTGCGCGCATGTCTTTGTGGTATAAATGAGCTTCTTTGGGTATATACCCAAAAGTGGTATTGCTGGATCTTGAGGTAGATTGTTTCCTAATTTTCTGAGAAATTGCCATACTGATTTCCAAAGTGGCTGTACAAATTTGCATTTTCCCCAGCAATGGAGGACTGTTCACCTTACCCCACATCCTCTCCAACAGAAGCTGTCATCAGTGTTTTTGACCTTAATCATTCTGACAGGTGTAAGATGGAAGTTCAGAGCTGTTTTGATTTGCATTTCTCTGATGGCTAAGGATGTTGAACATTTCCTTAAGTGTCTTTTAGCCATTTTAGATTCCTCTTTTGAGAGTTCTCTGTTTAGGTCTGTACTCACTTTTTTATTGGATTATTTGTTCTTTTGATGTGAACTTCTTGAGTTCTTTGTATATTTTGGAGATCAGTCCTCTATTCGATGTGGAGTTGGTGAAGATCCTTTCCCATTCTGTAGACTATTGTTTTGTCTTGTTGACCATGTCCTTTGCTTTACAGAAGCTTCTCAGTTTCAGGAGGTCCCATAATTAATCACTGTCTATACTACTGGGTTTATATTTAAGAAGTGGTCTCCTGTGCCAATGTGTTCAAATGTACTTCCCACTTTCTCTTCTATGAGGTTCAGTGTGGTTGGTTTTATGTTGAGGTCTTTGATCCATTTGGACTTGAGTTTTGTGCATGGTGATAGATATGGATCTATTTTCATTCTTCTACATGTTGATATTCAGTTATACCAACACCATTTGTTGAATATGCTTTCTTTTTTCCATTTTATATTTTTAACTTCTTTGTCAAAAATCAGGTGTTCACAGGTGTAGATTGATATCCGGGTCTTTGATTCAGTTCCACTGGTCCTCCTGTCTGTTTTTATGCCAATACCATGCTGTTTTCATTACTGTAGCTCTATAGTAGAATTTGAAGCCAGGAACTGTGATGCCTTCAGAAGTTCCTTTATTGTGCAGGATTGTTTTGGCTATCCTAGGTGTGCTATAGATGTATGTGATGTATAAGTTATGGATGTGTGTGACTTATATGCATGTATGTAGTGCATTATGTGATGTGATACATATATTTGGTGTGATATGTATTTGACTATATTTTATGATAGATGTGATAAATATATGTGGGATATATGTATATGTGTAATGTATTATGTGAATGTGTATATATGATGTATATGTATGAGATGGGTAGCTTGTATAATAGATGCACATGTCTGATACATGTGTGGATAATATATGTATATGATGTGTATTGTGATGTATGATGTATATGATGTATTATGTGATGCATGAGTGGCTATGATGTATTCATATTTTCCACAGGGATCAGTTAATTAGGTCACATCTTTTGTGTTCACTCAGTGTTTGGGGGAATAAAACTGTGCATAAACAAACACAAAATTTGCATTATATGTAAATTTTACCAATAAGATGTCAATTACATTAGAGCAAATATAATTTAATACATCTGTACACACATAGGCACACACCGTATACAAGAAGAACAAGGTATAAAGACAGAGGGGTAGATTAGCACTTAGATAATGACAAGCCAAGACAGTCTGGGTCTCGCCGTTTATCACATGAACACTGAGGAACTCTAAACTGACTCTTGCTGGGTTATTTACCTCCAGCCCTAGAAGACACTCAGCAACAACTCTAGAGATTCTGGGGTGTCACAAGTGTGGAGAATGCTGTAGCATCTATAGGCCAGGCTCTGTGCTAAATGTTCCTCAGCACTCTCTGTATTCCCAGAATAAAAACCATGCGGGCCCAAATATCAATCCTGAGGGCTACCTTCAATTACTTTCTCCTCCTGGCCTGCCCAGAAAGGAATCCTGCATGGGTGAGGCCAGTCATAGCCCTGGGAAGCCACCTGCTGAAAGATGGTAGGTCCCCAGGGGACCTGGCCATTGGTTTGTGGGGTGACCTCCTGTCCAGGTCTTGACTTCCATGCCCTAGGCAAGACGACTCAAATAATTAAGTCCAAAAAGCTAGGCTGTTTGCTGCATATCAGTAACTATCTCAGCTGAGTGTTCCCGGGCTATCAGGGCATGAGGGGGGAGGCAGGGGAAGACAAATAAACTCTAGATCTGGGGCAGAAAGTGATTCACAAAAGTTGGTGCCCAGGAAGTATGAAAAGTGGGGGCTCCCCTCCTAGCAAGCAAGTAGAGATCTCAACTTTCACCAGCAAATGAAAAAAACCACTCTCATTACAGTTTAGGAAAATCTCCTCTACTTTAATTCTACCAGCCAATCAGCCCCAGGCAGGTGACCAGTGTGACTGGAGAAGCAGAAGTCACAGCAGAGGGACCCAAGTCACAGGAGCGTGACTCAGTTCAAATTCTTTAGATTAAAAGAGATAGAAGGAGGGCTGGGCGGTGGTGGCGCACGCCTTTAATCCCAGCACTCGGGAGGCAGAGGCAGGCGGATCTCTGTGAGTTCGAGGCCAGCCTGGACTACAAGAGCTAGTTCCAGGACAGGAACCAAAAAGCTACCGAGAAACCCTGTCTCGAAAAAAAAAAAAAAAAAGATAGAAGGAGCAAGAGCAAGGGAGGCTAAGGGGCTGGGGAGCTCAGAGTAGAGAGCCCTTGCTCAAAGCCCTTGGGTTCTAACTCCAGTCCAGCCAGAAAAAAAAGGAAGAAAGGAAGGAGGGAGTGAGGGAAGGAAGGAGGAAGAGGGAGAGGACTGGGAGCAGAAGGAAGAGGAGGAAGAAAAAGAAGAAACAAATGAAGTGTGGGAGGGGAAGCCAGAGGACAAATAGAAAATCTTCAAGATCAACAAATATCCTGTAAACATCTGTTCATGATAGGGAGGCGAGGACAATACTTCCCGAGGTGTCTTTCTGCAGAAGGAATGCGCTCCCGTCCCAGCCTCTTTCCTGTGATTGACAAGTTGACAGAAGATGCTCTTCCCTTTCTCTTTAGGATGTCACAAGAGTGGGAGCCGGCTGCTGTGGACCAAGAAGGAGGTTTAACAGTGACAGTTCTATCCTATGCGGGGGCGACTCATGACTGATCATCACTTCTTAAGATTAGATATGCAACTCTTCCTAACTTCAGGGTTCGGCCTGGAGAACTCTTGTTGCTGAGTCATATCCTCCAGTCTGGCTTTGATTAGCCATTAAGCTGGCATTTGGAGCTCTGAGTTGTGACTCATTGCCTGTCTCTCCTGGAGCTGAAAGCAGAGCTGGGAGCAGGTATGTCCCTTACTGGGCTCCAACAACCTAAGATGTTTACCTTGTCCTGGCATCATCATCCTCTGCTTTTTGTGACTCATTTGTTTAGACATCGCTTGCCTGCCCCCATAAACACATCACCCACTCCCTGCCAGTCCCTACAGACTGCAAACTACTTGAGACCAGAGATTAACTACTTTGTTCATAAATGTTATGTCTCCAGCACTATTGAGCTAAGATTTAGCTATTGAGTAGATATCCAAAAAGGTATTCATTGAACTAATACGAGACCTTCTCATGCCTTGGTACTACATAAAGACCCCAGGACCTTTGTACAACCTTAGCAGAAGGAATCTCCTTCCCCATAAGTCTACTTCTCACATTCTCAGAAGTATGGGAAATGAAATATTTGACTTGGGATGACAAAGAAAATTTCTTGTGTGCTGGACTGTAGATGAAATTCATGTCCATGGAATTTGATTTAAGATGGAGAAACTGAGGCATACCAAGCTTAAAACTTTTTCTGAGGATTCCAAATCTTTGGGTTGCTCTCATTTCTTCTATTGTCTTCTTTTCCACCTACAGAGACGACTTGGTCCCCAGCGTTCAGTGACACCACTGAGAAATGCCCTCTCTCTGGCTCTATCAGTCCGCACAGTCTGAGGTCCCACTCACTCAGTAGCCTTGAGGCCCTTTAGTCGGCAAGCTCACGCCCTCTGTGGGCTTTAGTCTTGGCTCTGGACTGGATCTGCAAACTGCTGCAGAGGTAAGTGGCTGGTCACACCCATGAGGGATTTTCTTGATTCAGTTGTTCTAAGTGGAAAGATTCACCCCAGATGTAAGCGGCATTTTCCTGAGACAGCCGGAAGGAGACACTAGCAGGACAGCGGCCCTTGTCTTCATGTATCGCTAGCAAGCTAATTGACCCTGTTGGCGAGTTCATCTACCCTGCTGCTGCCCGTGCCTTGGCGGGCATGTCCAAGAAAGCAGTCAGTGTGCTGCCGGAACACCCAGCCTTCGTCCTCAACTGCTCTCTCCTTCCTTCTTATAAGCCTTGCTTATAAACTTTATATGGGAAACAAACATTTCCTACTAATACCCAAGGAGAGAACAGAAAGCACGTGTCTGCTCTCCCTCCTGAAAGAGAATAAAGCAGAAATAGGAAAGGATAGTTGGCTGCGGAGGTGGCTCAGTGGGTAAAGTGCTTGCAGTTCAAGCCTAAGGACCCGAGTTCAGATCTTCAGTGCTTAGGTAAAAACAGCTGGGTAGACCAGCGGTGAAGACACATGAAGTCAACCTCTGGCTTCCACAAACAAACCAATAAACAATAGGGAAAACGTAAAGAAAAACAAAAGGATGTATTTGGGGAGCAATCTATGACGGCGCTGTTATCTTGAGTCTTTTCCTAAGGCTGACCTTAGTTGGGAAGCTCAGGTAATAGATGAGCATAGGCTGGAATGAGGGACCACTGAAAGCTTTGTTGATACAAAAATAAAAGACTTTGTTAACTTTCCCATCTCCTGGCATCAATGAGGGGAAAAAGCCAGATCCCTGAGCATCTTAACTACCCTCTTCCAGGCCCATCTCTCCCCCCATCCTTCTCCCAACTCCCTGGTCCCTTGGATAATAAGCAGTCTGGAGGCTTATGCTCTTTGCTTATTGTATTTGGCTCGGAAACACATTTTCTTTCTCTCTCCAACCTCAGGCAAGCGCTCTGATATCCATTTGTTTGCCTGAACACCGCCGCCATTGCACCCAATGTCATTTTCTAGCGAGCTGCAGACGGGTCACTAGGCACAGCAAGAATGCCACTTCTTGGGGGACCTAGTGCTTACAGCCTGGTCAGCTTCTGTCTCGGCTCAGCAGTCTTGTCCCAGCTGCAGTGACAGGCCTCAGGGACACCTAAGCAGTCCTGTGGTTTCATTATGCTCTTTTCTGGAGTAACTCTGGAGTCCACAGAGACTTGACTCTATTGCAGGGAATTTGCATCCAGAAAGGCAATTGCTTTGCATGTCAGTGGGCCAGAAGAAGGAACTCAGAAATTACTTGTGTCTTGTTTATCTTAACAACAGGCTCAACACAAATAAACAAAAGGTATTTCCTTCCTCCTGGCACCTCCTTCTGTCTGTTTCCCAGACTTTTGTGCCATTAAGGTCTCCCTGTCTTCACTGGGTTAACAACAACCCATTATACATTCAGGAGCCATTATTTTTGTTAAAACACAGGGACAGTCGGGAGATTACATAGAATTGTTCAAGCAGAAGAGAGACTTTAGGATTCAGGGTCTGGGAAGGAAAGGGAGGCCTGCCTTGGAACCTGGATAGACTGACAGGGTCCTAAGGAAAACAGGAAAAGGATCTGCACTTCCCAGAGAGGCAGACAATGCCTGAAGCCATCCTGTGTTAGAGAAACAAAGACCTGGGTACACTGGAGAGCTGCCTGGGAGCCAGGAGGACAAGGCACCCCATACCGTGGCCTTGGTTGAAGGTCTCCTAAGGCAAGCTCTCACACAGTGCCAGCCCAAGATAACTGAGGACTGCCATCAACTGAGGGACAGACTACCAGACAACTCGCTACGTGAGAGCTGAGCGGGCTCTGTAGATTTAGACTAAAAACATGTAGACACTGGCTACTATGTTGTTAACTGGTTTGTTTCTGTTTTTAATTGCTTACTAGTGGTGCTAGGAACCACACCCAAGGCCTTAACTATGTTAGGCAAGGGATCGCCCACTGAACTATACCCCCAACTCCCAAACCACTTGCAATTTGGCTTAAGCGAAGAAATGTCCTGGATATATTTCTAATACAAGTTTGCCACCTGTGTTGGTTAAATTTCTCATTGCTATAGTAATGTATGTGACAAGAACAACTTAAGGGAAGAGGGCTTATTTTGACTCAGTCCATCATGGCAGGGACGTCAGGACAGCAGAGCGAAGGGGCTACTCTTACTGTGGATAGTCAAGAATCAGCGAGGTGAACGTTAAAATGCTGGTGCTCGGCACACTTTCTCCTTTTTACTCAGCCCAGGGCCCAGTTCACAGAGTAGCCCCACCCACATCTAGGGTAGGTCGTTCAACACCAACCTGAAGGAGACACTCTCATGGCCATGCCAAGAGATTTGGTGATTCAGGCTGACAATATTAACCATCACACCACATTGGGGGTGGAGGGGTAGAGGCTGCTAGTCTTTAGAAAGCCTGACAGTAGGGAAGGACCCTGGGGGCAAAGATGAGCATTTGGCCGTTGCCCCTAGCTCTCGGAGGGGTTGAAGGATGTCTGCAGTCAGAGCTCCTGGCATTTTGCTGGCCTACCCTTTAACCTAATGGATCTCACCAAGTACTGGGCATCTCCACACCTAGTCCAGAGCCATCGCTTTCCTTCCTTTGATCTTCGGCTCCCATTTGTGTCTGTGATCCTATTATTTCCCAATTAGGTGTTGCTGTTCTTTGTCCCTGGCCTTCAGGAACGAGTACAAGCATATGCTTTTGATCCTGCCTCTGTTAGATTTTAGCCACTCTCATTTTCAGGCCTTTGGAGCCACGCTTCAGGCTGGAGCCAGCAGCTTCCCTTGTGGAGCCTTCTGAGATTCCACACCCAATGGCAACTCCCACCTGACCACAACCATTTGCTGACCTCGGCCATCCCCACAAATCCCTCTAGTCTTTTGCTCCCGCTCACAGGTCATTCCATCAGATTTCTGTCGCCATCGCCCAAACCTCTAGTCTTCCGGAGGACTCCTCACCTAATAATGGAAACTCTCAGGTCTTGCTTTCCTTGGTTTCAACCCATTTCACTTCCACCCCATGATCCACTCTGGCCTTCTGATAGGCCCTTCTGCTTAAACAGCTCAGGCTCTATGTCAGCTCATGTATGGCTTCTTCATGGCTTCCATTCTCTCTACTGGGCCCATCTTCTGTTAGCTTTACTGTACATTCATCCTTTACCTGTAGAGTCAAATGTCTTCGTTAGGGTTTTATTGCTGATGAGACACAATGACCAGAGCAACTCTTATAAAGAAAAACATTCAATTGGGAATGGTTTACAGTTCATTATCATCATGATGGGAAGGACCACAGCACACAGGCAAGCAGACATGGCTGCTGGTGAGGTAACTGGGAGTTCTACATCCAGATCAGCAGATAGCAAGAAGAGAAAGTAACACCGGGCCTGACTTGGGTTTCTGAAGCCCCAACGCCCACCCCCAGGAACATAGTTCCTCCAACAAGGCCACACCCATTCCAACAAGGCCAGGCGTCCCAAAGGTGTTACTCCCTAAAAGTTTTTGGGGACATTTTCACTCAAACCACCAATCAGCCGTGTGGCCATTTCTTCAGTAACAGAGTAAACACGTGGGACCACATTATTTTTCTCAAAGTATATGAATGTCTGTCATCTTTTCAGCCTGTACAGGTGAGACTGAAAAAGTTGTCTAAGGACTCCAACAAGAGGCAGTGATTTAGCCAGGAACAATGGTATAATTAGTGGAGCCCTCCCCCAACCAGGGGGGCAGTGAATCACAGCTCCTAATTCAAAAACCAAGAAAATCAACCCTTCTTGGCAGAGGCCACTCATTTGTTCCCGACCGCTCAGACCCGAAATAATCACACAAAAACTATAGTATTTGCAATAGTGTTTGGCCACTAGCTTAAGAGTATTTCTAGATAGCTCTTATATCCTAAACTAACACATCTCCGTTAATCTGTGCATCACCAAGAGGTTGTGGCCTATTGGCAAAGTTTCCACAGGTTCCGGTGGAGATGTCTGTCTCTTGTGGTGGCTACATGGCTTTTCCCTGACTCTGCCTACTCTCTTTATACATCTCTGTTTGGATTTCCTACCTGCATTTACTCTGTTAAGCCATTGGCCAAAAGCAGCTTTATTCATTAACCAATAAAAGCAACACATATACAGAAGGACTTCCCACACCAAACCCTAAAATATTGATACATAAAAATTTATTTTAAAAATGATTATTTTTTATATGTATGTTTGTATGAGTGCCTGCATGTATATATGTATACATGCCTGGTGCCCAAAAGAGGTATCAGAATCCCTTAAACTGGAGTGACAGGCTGTTGTAAGCTGCCATGTCAGTTCTGGGAATGGAACATGGGTCATCTGCAGGACCAGCAAATGCCCTTCACTGCTGAGCCATCTCTCTGGTCCCCAAAACATCTTTATAATTTTAATTGTTTGTTTATTTGTTTTAGAGAGAACTGGAGAGATGTTAGTGTACAAGCATGAAGACTTGGGGTTGGATCACTGGCACACACGCAAAGAGCCAGGTGCGGGGCACACATCTATAGTCCTAGTGCTGGGGACATGAAGACAGATGGATCCCTGAGGCTTGCTAGCCATTCAGTCTAGACAAATCAGTAAACTCTAGATTTGGGGAGCCACCCTGTCTCAAAGCATTAAAGTAGAGAGTGACTGAGAAGGCACGAGGTGCACACATATCATACACACAAATAAAACAAGAAAAGCTAGCCAGGTATAATGGCCTATGCCTTTAATCACAAGACTCAGGAGGCAAAGGCAGGTGGATCTCTGAGACTGAGGTTAGCCTGATCTACATAACAAGCTCCAGAAGAGAAATCCAGGGCTACAGAGGAATCCCATCTCGAAATAAATAAATAAATAAATAAATAAATAAATAAATAAATGGTAAATAAATATTACTTAAAAGAAGTATAACAGAAGTAAATATTGTTCTAAGGTTTAAGTTAAAAATTGCTATCATATATTTTACTATCATCTTTATGCAGCACAATGCTAGTTCTAAAGGCAGATATAAACACTTTGCCACACACAGAGAATCGCAGATAGTGGACAGCTTGTGCATACGTTTGTATATGTTCTTACAGAGCAGAGTGGTTCGGCACAACACGGTTTTCTTTGGCCTTTCGTGGTGCCTGCATCCCATCCCGCACTCCTTTGCTTCAGCTCAGTGTTGAGTAAGGACCAAAAGGAAAGGGAACGATGCACACCCTGGTTTTCCCTTCCCTCTGCTTCGTTATGTGCATTCTAAGTGCTTTACTGGAGCAGGAAAGTGATGGGAGCAGAAAGGCTACGGTCGGGTTCTTTGTATTTCCTACACTGCTGAGCCCCTTTTCTGCACAGGAAGCATGTTCTGGCCTTGTTCAGTTGTGAGCACCTTGCTCCTTCAGTGATCTGACAGATGTGCACAGAAGTCGGTGGGCCCATGATGTCTGAGAGCTCAGCTGTATCACAATGTGCATAATTTAAGTGTGGGTGGAGGTTGAATGCTGACTGTATTCTGTGCCCCAAGCAAGACCGTCGGGTTCAAGGACACACACATTCTCTATTACACCTGATTGTGTGCATGCCGCATGGTACAATTAGATACAGTAGAAGTCAAGTTCAAAAACAAGACTTTCCAGACAATGCCAATAGGGTTCTTAGACAAAAACAGGACCCTTGTGAAAGCAAGGTGTCAGCTGCCACAGAGAGGTCTGTGACCTTGCTTGACA
The DNA here is from genome assembly GCF_014885135.2 of Alexandromys fortis. Classification (NCBI taxonomy): domain Eukaryota; kingdom Metazoa; phylum Chordata; class Mammalia; order Rodentia; family Cricetidae; genus Alexandromys; species Alexandromys fortis. Next base: position 3,259,301 of record NW_026067973.1, read on the forward strand.
TAACTCTTTTCAACTGGGGACACTCTTAAAGAAGAGGGATACACCCGCCAGCTGGCCATTCAGTCCTGAGGTCAGAAGAAAGCAGCTTAGGCCCACATTCAAAACACCTTCACTCCTTCACTTTGAGACACAAGGGATGCTCTCTGCTTTGGGGACAAAGCCACGCATCTCCCTTACATTCCTTCCTCTCCTCCCCTTAACTCTCGACCAATTTATTATCCCCATTTCCCTTCACCTCTTCAGTTTCTTTCCCGATGACAGCTGCTTTAGCTCAGCCTAAGAAATCCTATGAAAATGGTCCCATTGCTCACGACTGCTTCTACTGAAAGCGCCAGACTTGCCTTCCTAACCACCGAGATCCGTCCAAGAGCAATCTCCAGGTTCTCCCACGAGCATTCTCCTCCCAGCCCAGGCATCTATACACTGCTCATACAACCCCACCTGCTGAGGGCTTCTTGACCTGCTCATGATTTATGTCCAGTAACTGCCCTTCACCCTTCTACCTACAGCCTCCAACACAATGAACCATTTCTTTACGAAATCCTCAATTTTGGTCTTGGTGAGAGGACACTACTTGCTATTGTCCACTGTCATTTCTCTCAGCATTCCTTCTTGGGTGGCATCCCTGGACACCCTTTAGGCAGTTCCAGGTTTTTATCCATGGGCCTGGCTAGCCCCTGCTTTCTGTCTCTACTCCCGTTGATGTCATCTCCTGTCACCTGTAAGTCACTGATTCCCAATCCTTCAACTTCAGTTCTCATCAACTCCTTTCATTTTGTAAAAGTAATCTTGATCACCCAATACTTAAATTTTAAATTACTTTTTAAAATTATGCAAGTAACACATGGTTTTTTTTTACAGAAAATCACAGATAACAAACAAAAATCTAAAAGGCAAAACCCTGAAATTCCAAGTCCCAGAGGGATAATCACTTGCAATGGTTTGATGCGCACTGAATCTTCCTGAATTTGCCTGTGAAAATATACTGAGTTTTGGACACCAAAAAATCATCTCTTTTCACTAAAATTTTGATCCTACCTTATAGATTGCTTGCTAATTTTTTTTTACTGTGGTCTTCCCAAATCACTAAAGATAATCCTATATTATCTCAATGGTTTCACAATATTTCATTTCTTCTTATTTCTATTTATTAACCTTATTCCTATATTTTATCTTGTCATAAACACATAGCCATGAGCATGCTTGGGGCTACACTGTTCAGCTCAGGTGTGCAAACATTTTTAAAGAAACACTGTCAAATTACCTTCAGGAAATATTCTTCTCACCTATATGTTGGCCAGCGACGAATGGGAATACCGATTTCCCCAAGCTATTATGAGAATAAACAGGTAGTAGTTGGGTGAGGGCATAGCTCAGCTGGTAGAGTGAGTGCTGAGCACAGTGAAGTCCTGGGATCAATTCCCAGCATGGCAGAAACCAGGTGGAATCCTAGCACTTTGTGGGTAGAGGAACCAGGGAGATGTCCCAGAGGGTAAGAGTGTGGAACGGCATTGTTAGAGGACCTGAGTTCAGTTCCCAGGACCTACGTCAGGTGGCTTACAACTGCCTGTAACTAACCTCCTCGGGCAAGTGCACTCGTGCACACAGCACACACGTGTACATAATTAAAAAATTAAAATAAATATTTTAAATAATAAAACAAAATAAAAATAATATTGATTTTTTATTGTGTACTTCTTTGTTATAACTTATATTTCTTCTTTTTTAAATGGCTTTTGTTTTATTTATTTTATCCTCTAAAGATGTTCTTTTGTTTAACCAATTATAATAAACATCTACAATTCCTAAGTACTTATAACTAGGTTTTTCCTGGAACACTTCAAGACAAAAATTTACAAATTCAACACAGTTATCGTCCCAATGAAACACGCTAACCCATGCTTCGTTATTATTTGCATCCCCTTCTCCCAAGTTCACCAAGGCAAATGCTTGAGGAATCAGGGGGTCTCCTCTCTCCTGATCGATTACAATGTCTCATCCTTTGACTCTCAGAAAACCCTCAAATCCATCTCCTCCTCTCCTTCTCCAGGCCACTGCAACTGTCTCTTCTTAACCTCATTGTCATTTGTCTGAAAAGTTCCTAAACGTAGCTGGACCCCTTTCCCTCTGTTTCATACTCATCCTAACCAAGAATGGTCTTCCCAAAGAGCACAAAACCCGTAAGGCCAATCCTCACCCACTGGGCGACTTTCAGTGCAGAATGATCGCATTCGCCCCATTGTATAAGAAGCCCCGCCCAGTGTGGCTCCACATCGCTTGCCTTGCTCCTCAGTGCTACTCCAGCCTCCTCACCACAGCCTGTCCTGCTGAAAATGGTTCCCCCAAAGACTAAACTGTGTGCAGAATGGTTTTTCCTTTTGGCCTGGAGCTGCTTGGTCACCACAAGACTCCTGTAGCACGACTTCGAGTAAGAAACAAGTCAGGTCATGCAAGCTTTAGGGTTTTAGCTAGCTGGAACTGAGATTTCAAAATCCTAGTTCTGAAGAGATGCTTCAGTCGTTAAAGGCTCAGGTTCGTAAATAAAAGGACAAGAGTTTAGTTTCTGTCTGTCTGTCTGTCTGTCTGTCTCTCTCTCCCTCTCTCTCTCTCTCTCTCTCTCTCTCTCTCTCTCTCTCTCTCAATTCCCTTTCTTGCCTCCATGGCACTTGCACACAGGTTACACATCAATAAAAAGAAAAATAAAATTTCTAAAAAATTGACGCACACACCCCACTGCTGCCAGGGTCTTGAAAAGATGGCCAGTGGTTACGAGCATTTGCTCCTCTTGCAGAGGGCTTGGGTTCAGTTCAGTTACCAGCACCCACACAGCAACTTAAAACTAATACATTCCCAGGGCATCTGATGCCCTCTTCTGTCTTCTACCAGTACTGCATGCACATGGTACACATACACGCACATAGGCAGAACACCCCACACAAAACAGAACAAAAAGTAAATCTTTAAAAAATAAGTTGATCCCTCATAGCTGGGAAACCTCACCCAAATCCAGCTGAAGGAATCTCCTCCATAAAACATAAGATTCACAAGACAGCTGTCTGGTTCAAATCCTATCTTGACATCCTACAGTTCTATAATTCAGGACAAGTTAGTTAGCCCTTCCGTGTCTCAGTTTTCTTATCTTTAAAATGGTGATCATAACGATGACTCCTTATAGGTTCTCATGAATTAATATATGTAAGTCATTTAGAAAAATGCCTTCCATGAATGTGTTATTTAAATAGATGACATATTTGGGGGTAACGAATGTGGGTACCATCTGACTGTATCTAAGTGTTTAAGTGGATGAAATGCTATAATGCGTGTACAAGCTCTTTGGAAAATTCAGCCCACTATGGCTTCGCTATTGCTCTTGTAATTTCAAACAAGATAAGCCTCCACACTTATAAGAAAATAGATACTATCCCTCAATTCTTACAATTGCTATAAAATTTAAAGGAGACTTTAAAAATAATCGTATACACTTCATCTCATTCCAAAGTGGTTTTGAGTAAATTCAATCCAAAACTTGTACGGAAGCAAGATGGTGTAGCCGTAAGAATACACAGGCTAGCCATGGATGAGAGCAAATGTAGGTTCTCCCATTTACTAATACAGTTATTTCTCCGAGGCCTGAGATCTATAAGCATCTTTCTCTAAGAGAGGCTGATAAAGTACCGGACGTTTGGAAATGATCATTATTGTCATTTAGTTGAATGAAGAACACATCAAGGCCATCTTGGCAGGAGGAATAAGGCAGACATTTCGGGGAGAGATTAAAGGTTGAGCTGTATTGAGTGAGTTCAGAAGAACCGGAGGACAAAAGACATCCTTCTCAGGTAGCCAGCAGCCAAGCCTGGACTCAGCCAGCCACAGATTGAATCTCCAGGCAGAAGTCATTTCAAATGCTGCTATTTAGCCCTTATTCCATTCAGCCTTCTATCATAGTTAATTATTTCTGTCTGTCTCCTGCATTAAATTGTATCTTCCTTGCCGTCTGTAACCTCATCTTCAGAAACCAGATATCTGGACAGTACTTGGCATTCAGAGTCAGGCCTAGATAGTTGTGAATGAACGTAAGAACAGATTCCATCTACCCAGTGAACTCTTGAGACACGTGAAGGCCCAGTTCCAATATCGTTTTTCATCAGAAATGAGCTCAATTGATAAAAGAATATAGATTTTTTTTTTGAGAGAGAGAGAGAGAAGTAACAAGGGACCTCGGTGGAGAATCTCAATCTCAGAGAAAGATTTCCAGAATAACAGAGATGTAGGAAAATCATCAAAGTAGACCCTGCCTCTGTATCCGGAGTAGGGCTTGTGTGCTGTGTTGCTCACACCCATCCTCACAGAGACTGGCCCTTGGAAGGAGCTGGACTTGTAGGAGAGCCACTGTGCAAAGCTTCTCTGGGTAGAACATGGCTGTCAGATCAAGCTGGCACCCCAAAGGCTAAGACAGGCCAAGGATCATCACTACAGTTGGGAGAAGCTTGGGGGCTCACTGGGGTCCAGCAGGGGCTGAAAAGGAGCACTCCTAACCCTTCTCGTTCCTCTACCACAAGTTCTTTGTGCTGAGATCTACAGTCTCATGTCCCTAAGATGGGTTTCTGTTTCAGGAACCGGGAAAGGAGGGAGGTTCCTGTCACTAGGTCATTTCTTCACTGTACTCGGTTCCCCTGTGGAAGGATGTGGGTAGGTGGAAGGGCCAGAGAACAACCCATGTGTTCTTTTAGAGATAGGATCTCTCTCTGGTTTGGAGTCTGCCACGGGGCCTGGCTGACTGGTCAGCAATCCCCAGTGACCTGCCTGTTTCCATCTTCCCAACACTAGGGTTACAAGGGCTGGTGGCGAGGCTCAGAATTTAATTATTAGAGCTCTGGTCTTAAACTCCAGTCCTCCTATTTGCAAGGTAAAAGAGAAGGGCTACATCCCCCAGCCCCTGTGTGTTTTCTTCCAACCCTATCCAGCCAGAAGCCAACCTGTCCAAGACTTGGTCAGTGCTCAGAAGCAATACTCTCAAACAACAGCTGGTGACTGGGCACAGACTTTAAGCATTCAGGGAGGGGAAGGAGATTCCCTCTTGCCTTGAGCATGTGCCCCTTGTCTGAGCCACTAAAGCAGGGATCAGGCTGCTCTAAACAGGAGTGGGGATAACTTTAAGGCCTCAGATGGGTCTCCAGTGCCAGAAGACATGTCTCCCTAGGAAGCTGTGTAGGTGAGGGCATACACTTCCAGAATGGTGGATGCCCTCAAAACTTGCCTGGACCAGCGAGAATGGGAACCCAAACCCATAAATCCACGTATGAGGCATTGTTTCCCTCTCTTCTTTGTTCCTTTCTGTGAATATTTGCTTTCTTGGACCGGAGGAGTTAAAGAAAGCCAGCAAACTGTTATTTCCTCCAGTACGGTGGTGACTTGTGCTCAGATTAGCCCTGCTGGCTTTAATCAGAGCCATTTGCAATTCCTGAAGCCTCTGGGTCCTTGGGATGCCAACTCCAGATCTCATCTCTGTGGTCGGCTGGTCTTGCCGAGCGCGTATCAGGGTTGGGTGGGGGCAGGGAGCGGCACCCGAGGGTGAGCTGGAGGAGGGAGCCACACACAGAGGACTTTTGTCCTGGGTTGTGTGTTAAAGCAGGTACGATGTGAAATCAAAGCGCAGATAGAAAGGGGAGGCTGCGCTATGTCCCAGTGTGAACAAAACAGCCTGCTCTGAAGTTATCGCTGCCCCGGAGACAATGTAATTTCTTCTCGGGCCGTGCTCTGATAGCCTGACCAGCAGGAAGGCCAGGAAGCTTCGTGCACCGGCCAGCCAAAGGAGGGGGCGGGGTGAGCGCGATGCCAGGGCGCAGGCTCCAGTTTCTAGTCCTCATTTGTAGCACGCGTGCCACCCTGGCGCCTTCACGCTGGGGTGAGCTCAACTTCCAGCTAAACCTATACCACGCCGGGTTTGTACATCCCTCACCCTCATCCTCCCTTGACATCCCAAAGACTTTTCCTCCCTTGTCAGGACTGCAAAGACTTCCCAAAGCCCACAAGCCAACACCTGACATTACAAATTTCTGCAAATTTCCCGGAGTTCCGCCGGTGGGGGAGTTACTAAGACACTTCTGTCCTGGGAAAAACCCATCTCCCTCTGCCGTGCCCTCCCCAATCTGGTTTCCCCTCAGTTATGAAAGCCTCCAGGGAAAGCCTCATAAACATCCAGCTGTCCCCCATTCTGATAGCCACTGACCCCACTATCATTCTTCCGATATCATTCCACCACTGAGCTGCGGGGGCCCAACTGCCTCTTTGAAGACTCTCTGAATTAGTCGCACACACCTTTCCACTGCCGGGGGAACCTATGGGATTCAGAAGAAACTAGCTACCAATTTGTGCAGCACGGGACTGGGTTGTTTAAGGAAACTTGAACTAGACTCAATGGATCTTTTAGGCTCAGAAAGGCTTATTTTGGGTATCTAGGTCATGATGTCCAAGCAGCTATGAGAAGTGACCTTTCTGTCCCTGCCAAAAGCATGAGGGAGAAAACACGGTGCTGGCCATGTGTCCAGGTGTCTGAATGGGGACAAAGCGAAGGATGCAAATGTCCTGTCGGGGCCTGAGACTTAGAAGAGGGGTCCAGTTATCACTCCCCACGTAGCTCCACAGGAAGTGGGTTATGGAACTTAGGGACAAAGGGAGAGGGAGGTGCCCGTTGTCCCTTGTCACCTGTTCCCTGAAAGCTCTCTGTGGGGGGAATGGCTGCAATGTGGGGTGAAGGACTATGGGGCTGAATAGACAAGGAAGGACGGATTGGCCGCGGGCAGTCCACAATTTTTCTTAATTAGCCATGGCATCTTGCCCATCATCGAAATAAATAACAGGTGTCCCCTAAGGACGTCACATGAGAGGCGCCATTTATCGCAGTTCTGAGAGGAAACTGACAACATGACGGGTGACACAGCAGAAATAATGAAGAAAAATGGCAACAGGCAAGAAGAGGCCCCGTCGAGGTAGCCTTGCAATCAGTCCCCAAAGGGAAGTACTGTGCCCCACCCTCCTTGGGAGAGCAGCACCTCCCACGTGGCCCTGTTTGCAAGGCACGATTTCCCTCTTCCATTAGCCCTTGGCAGGTACCATGTGGTACCATTTTAGGATCACTGATTATCATGGTCGCTTCTGTCCCATCGTGGGTCACCGTGAATGTGTGTCAGAGCCCCTGAAATGCCACTTTCAGAGTTTCATTATTTTAGACATTTCAAGTTCAGGCCACTCTAATTTGTCTTTGTGGATTGTCTCTGCCAAATGTTAGGTGGTAGGCTTCTGATCTGCCATCCCGCATCCTTCTGGTCCTTCTCATTGCCTAATAATTGATTGCTACATCTAGTCTAAAGGCAAAAAGAGGTCCCTCTCCTGTCAAAGGCTGATCTTCTCACTGGTACTCATGCTCCACTGCCTCATGGGAGTTTCTCCCATCAGTGATCCCTTTGCTAACCTCTCTCTGTTTACTTTCTCTGTAGGCACACACATATTCAAGTCTCTTCCATGAAAAATAAAACAAAATGACTGTGATGGTTAATCCCATAATTCCATGTCGTTTTTGACCAGGTTGAGGGATGTCCAGACAACTCATAAAATATTGTCTAGGTGTGTCTGTGAGGACCTTTCCGGAGGTCAACGTTTAACCCGGTAGACTGATAAAGACGTGCTTTCTGCAACATTAACGGGCAGAATCCGATCCAATGCGAGTCCAAACAAACAGAAGAAAAGGCCAAGGAAGATTGAATTCATTTCCTTTTCTTACGGTGGAACATTCTTCTCAAAACTCAAATATCGGGGACCAAGTTCTCTACTCTAGTCTTTAGACTCTTAGAATTACATCGACAGCACCCCAGCTTCCCAACTCTTTGGCTTGGGAGTTACAGCATTGGTCCCCCTGACTCAAATCTTCATTCCAGACGGCAGCACACCACTGTCTTTCCTGTGCATCCAGCTTGCACACAACCTATTATGGACTTTCTTAGCTTCAAGTAAAAACAAAACAGAAGAACCCCTTCTCTAAGTCGACTGTACATGTACACGTTATTGGCTCGAGTTCTCTGGGGGACCCTGACTAGCACACCTGCTCTCCTTGAGCCCTATGTTCCCTTTTGTTAGCACACTTACACACCCATCCTTCTCATGACAGCTCCCCTCCTCCCTCAGCGTAGTGGTTTGAATGAAAAGTGTCCTTCATAGACTCAGGCATTGGAACACTTGGTACCCAGCAGCTGGTGGTGCCGTGTGATGGGGTAGGGGCAGGGTAACCTTGCTCAAGGAAGTACCCTGAGAGTTTAAATTCACTGACAACTCCCAGCACTCTCTCTTTGTTCTGTGTCTGTGGCTCAAGATGTGATCTTCCTTCAGCTTCCTGCTCTGGCTGCCATGCTTGCCTGCTGCCTAGACCTTCCCCACCTAGAACAGCACACCAAAATAAAGTCCTTATATGAGTAGCTTAGTCATGGTGGCTTTCTGTTATTGTTTTTTGTTGTTGGTGGTGGTGTGGTGGTGGTGGTTTGGTTTGGGTTGGTTTGGTTTTCAAGACTGGGTTTCTCTGTGTAACAGCCCTAGATATCCTGGAACTAGCGCTGTAGACCTGGCTGGCTTCAAAACTCACAGCGATCCACCTGCCTCTGACTCCCTAGCGCTGGGACTAAAGGCGTGTGCCACCGCCCAGTTAGCCAGGGGGCTTCAGGACAGCAACAGAACAGCAACTAACATCAGGTATCCTCACCTCCTCACCCTCCCCTGTATTGTGGCTTAAAGGTAAAACGTCCGTGTTTAAAAGGTTCATGGGTTTAAACCTTCGGTCCACAGTTGGTAGCAATGCTTTGGAATATTGTAAAACAGGAAGTGGTGTCTGGATGGAGGAAGTGAGTCGCTGGAGGGGATCTTAAGGATATGGCCTCAATTTCGACCTACCTCCTAGTCAGTACCATGTGAGAGAGAAGCTGCTGCCACCACTAGCTCCTGCTCACCTGACTTGTCTGCCACGATGGACTGAATCTCCTGTAGCACAGCTAAAATAAATCTTTCCATCCCTGACTCTGTCAGGCTTCAGGTCACAGTGATGAGAAAGGCCGTTAACACAAACTCCAGTGACTCCAGGGACAGCACCTATGGGGCCTTTCCCCAGGCCACTACTACATTCTTCTCAGAGCCACCAGTAGCGTTTTGTAACTAAACCTGACACGTTTTTAGCTCTTACCTATTTGACTGCTTTTCTTTCTTGGGGAGCTTCCCCCACTTGGCTTTGAAGAGGCTGCCCTTCTCAGGTGCTCCTTCTCCTTCCCTCAACATTTCTCCTCAAAGTCTGTCGCAATCTGGATCTGAAGCACCCTCTCCCCCAAAAAACAATCGTGTACTGAAGGTCTGATCTCAAGTCGGTAGATCACTGAGTAGTAACTAGAGGGTGAGCACTGGGCTAACCCACAGATTCAAAAATTTCTGAATTTGTAATATGGTGACATTATTCAGAGATGGCGGAAAGCAGATGAGCTGGGACACTATGGGTGCCTCAGAGGGACAAACTTTGTCTCTAGCCTTTTTCTGCTTCCTCGGCTTCTGAAACATGAGGAGGTGAGTAAACCCACTCCACCAGGTCCTTGTGCTGTGATATTCATTCTCAGTACAAGACCGAAGCAATAAAGTCACCCTATGACAAGATGGAGCCCTCAGAAAGAGCGAGCCAAAATTAGTCCTCTTCCCTTTGAAACAGTTTCTCTCTTGTGTTTTGGTGCAGTGGTGAGAACTAACAAACGAAAGCAGCAGCTTTTCCCTTGCTTTGGTTTGCTTTTATAACCCCCCCCCCTTTTTTTCAGGCCAGGAGGTGACCCTCATGTGTGGAGGTCAGAAAACAGTTGTGGAAATGGCTTCTCTTCTTTCAGCACGTGAGTCACAGGGATTGATCTCAGGTTGTCAGTCTTGGCGGCAAGCTCCTTTCCCTGCTGAGTCATCTCAACAGTCCTGTGGCAGCCTTTTCAGTTGCCTCTGGCTAAATACTGAGAGTCTTCCAGGATCAAAACTTGGCTTTTACTTATTCTGCAAGGCTTTACTAGATAGATTCATGGACTTAACAACATTGCACTACTAGGTGGTGCCAACTGTCACGCCCCACCTCGTCCAGCAAGGATGATGCGACCACCGGATCATCTCACTGAAGTTTATTCCAGACCTTTTACAATTCTCTCATTCTTCCCCTCTCTCTCTCTTTCTTTGACCTCTCTCTCGCCCCTCTCTCTCCCAGACCTTAAGTAGGCATGGGCTGCCAATCCCGGATTGCCAGGTGGGCACTGCCCATAGGCCCACACATATGCAAGCAGCTGATAATCATTGAGTGATCATAGCATAGGTCAGGACTTAGCCATCTCAGGAGTTGAATATACATCTCCATCAGGTGTGACACCAAGCAGCTCGCTACAGCCAACGTCTATACTTGTCACTTGGCTAAGTCTTTGGAGTGTCACCAATGAGTCACTAGTCATCTTCTGGAAAGCTCTCTGGCTAGGTGCTATTAGTGCCTCATCTTTGGGTCATCTAAAACTGAATTCTCTTTTGTGTCTATAAGGTTCAGCAGGAGATGGACCCTGGTGGGTCCCATGGCAGGTGAGGAACTTGGGCAGGAAACAGAATATGCCACACAAAGAGAACTTGGGGAGTTATTTATTTAGGAAGAGGGTATTGACAACAGAGAGAGACAGAGAAAGAGGAGACGGACAGAGAGAGAGAGAGAGAGAGAGAGAGAGAGAGAGAGAGAGAGAGGAAGAGAGAGACACAGAGAGCTGCTTCTTCAAAAGAACTCCAGCCTGCAGCAGGAAGAGAGAGAAGAGAAAGGGCCCAAGATGAGCTTGCCTCCCAGGAAAGGGAGAGATTGGGCATGGGCAGAGCTTGTCTCTTAAAGGGTCAGGATGCTCTCTGTATTCATCCTGCCAGGAGACAGGGAAGGCCAGCAGAGTCCAACCGTGTCTTTCTCATACTCACATGCATTCACACATTTTTACCCCAGCAAAATCTAAGCGCTTGAGCATGGAGAAAAGGGAAGCGAGGACAGCCATAAAACTTTTATGCTTTTCTGGTTCCCGGTGCTCTGAGAGCAACTGGGAAAATCCGTCTGTCTGATACCTCAGAGAAGTCCCAAGACTAGTGTGGGGATGCCTGCCCACCCCAAATGGAGGAAGGAAACAAAGACCTGAGAAGTTCTAGAGTTCGGAGGTCAGATGAGGCCAAAGGCAAGCGAGAGTACACTGATGGTCTAGTCATGTACACCAAGATGCTCACAACAGGCATAGGGAGAGACAAGTAGAATCAGCTCTAGGAAAGAAGACAAATGCATCTCACTGGTGAGATTAAGATCAAAGTCCCTACTGCAGAAGGCACGCTCATGCCAGGCATGATGTCCCCAAAATTATACAGTGGGGGAAAAATTCGAGTGGTAGAAGCCTTGGCCTAGTGAGTGAATGATAGAAGCAAAAGAAATGCTCTAAGAAGTTTTTTTTAGATGCCTGGGCTTCATGCAAACATACTAAACCCTGCATCATAGGAAGCATAGCTTACTTCGAATTCTCACCAGAAAGTAGGAGGGAAATCCTCACGTCAGGCATAACAGCCTTAGAAACAGGAGTGGGCCTCAGTCTCTAGTTTAGGCTCTTCTTTGAGCTCTATGGAAGGACACATGGGGAAGATAATGAATGAGGGGGGCTGAGAGCCTGGTTTCTACACAATGGCATATCTGTATGCAGTAGGGGTCAGTTCTCTAGGGAGCTGGTCTTTTCTCTCTCTGGGCCCAGTTTCGCCTGGTGTTGCATGTTTGGGGGAAAGAGGAGGACAGGGTAGCCAAAGGCTCATTCTATGGAACAACAACAGTAGGGTATTGTCCTACCAGAATTTTAGGCCTTGGATGCACTGATGAACCAGAAGACATTTCCCAGTGTTTCAGCAGAGTCTATTGAATACAACAGTGGGGGAAAATACCCTTAGTGATGTAATAAATAGATGCTGAATGCCTGCTAAGTATAGCTACAGAGTGGACCTTAATGAATTAACTAAGAATTTCTGTTTTTTAACGGAGACGGGGGTGTGTGCTGGCTTTCGGGGGTTTTGTTCTGATGGTAATTGTGAAGGAGAGAATGGAGAGGTTAAGGTGGAACAGAAGAAAGAAGGAATGCTGTTTACTAAACAGCTGCGGAGTCAAGCTGCTAGGGAAAAGGTCTGCACTCAGGGGAGTTCACAGATCAGTGGGAGCAAATAGAGTGAGCTACTCAAACATTGCCATGTTGCCGACACAAGGTAGGAGTAATAGTGATACGTGGTGACATGGACTGGTCACTTACTATGGACCAAGTACCATATAATCCTATATGGCATTATATTGTGAACTATAAGCCCTAGCTGGACATGGGGGGCACAAGCCTTTAATCACAACAGACAGAAGGCAGAGGCAGGCAGATTTCTGTGTTCTAGACCTGTCTGGTCTATAGAATGAGTTCCAGGACAGCCAGGTTACACAGAGAAGCCCTGTCTAGGAAAAACAAACAAACAAACATACAAGCAAACACTATGAACAAGACACCATTATCTCTGTATTACAGACAAGAAACCAGCGCTCCTAAAAGTTAGTCAGATCAGCTGTACATCGGAGAGCCAAGACTGTAACCTATACAGACCCCATACACTCAGGACCTCTACTCGCTGCTTGCTTAGGGAATACAAAGGCAGAGGAAGGCAGAAGAAGGGATGATCAACTCTTCCCAAAGAGCTCAAGGAAGGATTCAAAGAAGCTACATAACAACTCCTGGTCAATGACTAGGTAGCCCAGAGAATAGGCAAGGTGAAAAGGATATTCAAGGCGGGAAGAAAAGTGTGAACAAAGGTAAAGTGATTATGGAAGACTAGCTAGTATGTGTATTCCAACCGAAAGACACACACTTGCAGATAAATAAACACATTCTCATATACTTTTATTCATATATGCATTCACATATACACAAAGCCAACCCCCGACCCCCATACTCATAATGTAAGCACACATACGCTGTCTGGCCTGTGGGATATCTTCCTGAAAGGCACCTTCGATCTGTTACCCCTCATCTTTAACTCCAATGATGCGATCACAGTCAGGGTCTCCCACACTGAGTGCCTCCAGGCTCCAGTCACTGTGCTGTTTTGCTTGTCATACCTGATCCCTACTGTTCACAAGAAGCCAGAAAGACGGTATCATGGACTCATTTCACAGGTGTGTTTCCAAAGCCCCATCCAGGCCCACAGTCTGCTTCAATCCCAATTCCCTATCTTTCCAGAGCTTGAGCTCTTGAACCTGTGAAAATGTTTCGCAAATTATAAAGATTCCTAGAGCAGGATTCGACCTAGAAGGGGCTGACCAAACTCGTGTACACTGGATTCCTCTAGCAGGCTAAAGCTGGGACCCACAGCAATAAACACTCTGAAACAGCCCTTTCTCCCTGAGAGTCAGGGAGCCCAAGAAAGGTAGCCAAGACATGGCAGAGCCTCTGGGTAAAACATGAAGGCTTCCCATCGCTGTTCTGACAGATGCCATTGTCATGGAACCTCAACATACAAGCTCATCTTAAAGGATAGGGAAACTGAGGTACTAGCCCAGGGTTAAGGTACCCAGAGACTCAGAAAAAGCCCAGTACCCAGTCACATTCCAGGCTCGCATTTTCCTTTTTTACCATACTGCCTCTTAATTCTGATGGCGCTGCATAGAAATCCTTTCCAGGACAGTTTAATAATGAAATGGCACGAGCAGATAGGTGGGGTTTGTCTAGATGGCACAGTGGAATGTGTTCTGTTTCTCTGCACTTGCTGTACTTTCTCGATTGCGGAAAGGCGAGTGAGAGAGTGGTGGGATTCCTCCTCAGCAGATGGCCTACTTGTATCCCGGAGGGATTAGCCGGAACAAGAAGCTTAGAACTGCACCTTCAAGACAAGATTCAAGATCCCCTTTGCCCTGCTAGGTTGCTGTGATTTTATCTTTCTGCCTTAGTTCCTCAAAAGATCCCGGAAGCTCTTCCGCCACTTTCTGGGTCTTAGACTGAGGCCTATATCCTTCCTAAGTGGCTGTTTTCTTCCTTACTGTATCCCTTTCTTGATTTTTTTCCCACTTTACACTGAGCTGATTTATAGGCCAACATCGTCCCCTGGGCTGGGCAGAAAAATAGCAAGGAGACAGATTAATGATCCCCACAGCATTGCTTGGGAAAATGCCAGTGCAGGAGCAAGAGTGTGGTGCAGCAGGACAGGGAAAGCCTGCATCCATCTTCTGCACGTGGCCCGTGGTGTCGAGCTTGAGCATGCTCCGCTGTGCTTACTCTGATGCGTGGTGCAGGAAGGACTGACTTGTGAAACTGCTAGCCAGTTACTCCAACTACTGTCTCCTTCTTGAATGGTAGCATGGAGGGCCTGGAGGAGCCGCAAGATGAAGGTAGAGAAGGGTGAGTAGGAAGGGATTTCCGTGAGGATTTGTACCACATGAGAACTGACAGTTTAGCATATACACATTGATAAGGAAAGCCATGAGCCCCTGGTCTTAGCACCTCCCTCATGTTTAGCGCCAGACCCAGTGTGTTGACAGGTTCTGCCGTGGGAAAAGAAAAAAAAAAGATATTGAAACCTCTGCGGCCCTGGGTCCCCAGCATGCAGTCCCAGCTCCTTCTGAGGCCCTGATGGACTAGGCTGGCTCCCCTCCTTCCTCCTTTTTCTAATTATGACAGGCCACAGGGGGGCCTGAGCAAAGGAGGGAGGGCTGAAAGGCATTGCAAGTGAGAAAGGAGGGCAGAGAAGGGAGGGAGGGAAGGAGAGGGAGAGGCCGCTGCAAGGTACTCTCTTCTGGGGAGAATCAAGTACATGGCTGGTCATGCGGGACACTGCACAAAGAGGGATCACACATCTTTCTCCTTTCTCGAGGATCTGAAGCCATGAGGATGCCATGCCCATGCCTATGAAGGACCAGGTCCACAATAAAGGGGAAGATACGTTAGATGTGGGGTTATGACACGAAGCTGATTTGTCTCTACACTATCCCTAGGCATAATGTCACTTTGTGCACTCCATGATGGCAGCAGATACTAGGTGGGGATTGTCACTGTAGTATATGAAGGGGGGAACCTGAGGTTTTAGGTCAACTTAACTCAAGCTCAACATAGAAGCCTCTTTGTCTCTAGCCTGTCACACTTTTTATTTGCCTGTCATCTTAGAAAAGGGCTGGCTTCCCCTTCCATTGCTAGGATTAAAGGACATTCATAATACCTTCTTGTAAGCGGCCAGACAGAGATGAACTCCCCAAACTCACAGGCTTTTAATTTGGTTCAACAGATTTTTTACCGAAGTTCTTTACAGTGGGCAGGCCCTGCACTTAGGACTGGGAAGGGGGCATGGGTAAATCTAATCCTGGACTCACAGACTTCATGGTCAAATAGAAGAGGCTAAAGGAGGGCGTTAAAACCGTGTTATTTCATGCATGATTCAAAGAACCCTGTTAGGGAAAGGACCACGGGAAGGAGGAAGCCTCCTGCATATTTGTCAACTAAAAAGAGAAGGCTAATCCCAGGGCAGAGGAATTCTCCATGTCATTGGCTTCTGGCTTTCTCAGCAGCTCCTGGTTAATCCAGTTTCCCAGGCTTCTCCTCCCCAAACCTCACGATGAAGTTAAAATATCAAGTCCTCCTCTCCAGGCGGTAGAACTGCCTCTCTTCCCAGATCTGTTTTGGTGTGCTTGTGAAGACTACCCAGGCAAAGACTCGGGACAGCAACTGTTCTAATTATGTAAAATGTGATTAAAGGAAGTATCATGGCCCCTCACATGCCCCTTCCACTTAATTCTTGCCTTGCAACCCTTGGTTGGGCTGACAAGCATAATAGATCTAGTTGATACATCTTGTGCTAAAATAAAATGTCTAGTCAAAAGTGCTTAGGGTCCCTCTAGGCTGGAGTTGGCTAATGATGTCATTACTCCCCAGGGCCTGGTACTATTTTTAGGATGACCATTTCCTCCCACATTAAGACTCATTAGGATTTTTTGTCCCCCATATAGTACCCTACTCACGCAATAGAGGTCATACAGGGAGGAGGCCTGGTGTGGGCCCACAAGGCTCACTCAGCCTGTCTGACAACTCAGTTCCAAATTAGGACATTTGAACACGAAGGAAGTTTATCTGGAGTGGTAGGGATCAAACCAAGGTCAGTGATTATCTGGGCTTGGACTGTGTCAATACAGTTGGTTTGCCCATAGGGTGATGGTCAGTCTGATGTCCCCCATACCCAATCTACCTCCTGACTTTTTATAGCTCTCAGCTACAAGGACATTTAAGACACAATGTGGCTAGGATTGTCTTGCAAATAGCCTATCACCCCTAAGACAAACTATCTGAACTCCAGTGTGAGAGTCAACCTCTATTGTGCAAGGAAAAAAAGCACAAAGCCATTTTTATCCCTATAGATTTTGCAGTCAAATGGGTATAAGTTCAAATCCTAGGGTGACTGTTGAATGGCTGTGTAACCTGGAGGTAAGTTGTATAATGTCTCTGAATCTTGTTTTCCTCATCATTAAAAGGAAAATGGTAATTCTAATGTCCTAGAACAGCTAGAGAACAAATATGAAAATAAATGTAAATCACTTAGTGACCCTGGCATGAGGAAAATGATTACTAAATGCAACTGTTACTATTTACCATTATCTTTATTATTGTTGTAAATCAACAGGGTGCAATTTTGAAATTCAAAAAGCTCTGGATACTAAGACTTTGTTTTATGGCTCATTTGGCAACAAAACTGACCTGACCTGAATTTCTTTGTAGACTTCATTTATTCCACTTAAGAATGAATAGTTCCTACAAAAAAAATCTGATTTTTTTCTTGTAAATTAAAATCCCAGACTTAGTATCATGTATAGTAAATTACTCTTGATTATTCTTTTAAAATCTAGAGAATTCTGAAACATCTGGCCTCAATAGTAGATGAAAAGGGACTGTGGTCAGTAGCCTCCTCATGTCAGACAAATCCCATCAGGCAGGATCTAAGCCAACATCCTTCCTTTCTGCCTAGGTAAACGCAAAAAATAACAAGTGTTTACCTACTCCTGGCTGTGAGGCAGCCCAAGTCACCTGTTCCTCTACAACTCCCAGAGCAGAATCTAACCCATTTGGTCATTCAGACACAAAATCTGTTCCTGAACCTCAATTGTTAGTCCTTGGCAGTTTTAGACAGAAGGGGCAGCACAAGGAACCAGGGATCACGCTCACACTGAAGATGTCACTCTTCCGAAGAAGTAACTTTTCAATGCACTGAGCATCCCTTATATGCTCTGCTCTGTTCAGACGACAGACCCCAGCAGAATCAGAAGGGAAGTATTTTTATCCCCACTTTACAGATGTGTAAATCCAGGAAACTCCGACAAACGCCAACCTGATTTTCTTCCACCAGCCTGCTCCTTCCTCTAGAACATGGCCTGCTGGCTCTTAGAAAACCACATATAAAGGAACAAAAAAGACAAAATGTATTTTTCTGTTTACTTTTTAGTTTCATTGAGTAGGTAGCATGATTTCTTTTAAGACCGGGGCCCTGTCGAGATCGATTCACAAGTCTGGGAAGTGGCAGCTGTGCCAGATGCCAAATATTCTCTCTAAGTGCTCATCTTCTCAGAAATTGACATCGAACTGCTACCTAGCTTCCTCTTCCTTTCATCCATCCTCCATCTCTAGCAGCTGTACATACAGGGAGGAGTCTGAGGACGGTGGCAGTGGCTGGGAGGTGGCTGTGTTCTGGGAAGCTTGTTTTGCAGTTATGTGCCCTGTTTGATCTTATAAGATCCTCCAAGCACGAAGGTCAAGAAAGGAGATCTGGTCGCCTTGGCCCTGAACCTACCAGTGAGTGAGTGTTCAGAGTCGATGCTCCTTCAGCACACAGAAAAATCCTTCCTGCTTCAAACACAAGCACTTTTCCTCTATCCACGACAACCCTGCTTCCCTGGAGCCAGAAGTCAAAATCAAAGGCAGTGAAAAAGATTTAAAAGGAAGTATCCAAAAACCAGGGAGAGCGGCTCACCCTCCCTTGTGACACCCGACACCCGATGAGACGGAGACAGTGAAGGAAAGGTGTTGTGCA
This sequence comes from Alexandromys fortis, assembly GCF_014885135.2. Lineage (NCBI taxonomy): Eukaryota > Metazoa > Chordata > Mammalia > Rodentia > Cricetidae > Alexandromys > Alexandromys fortis. The sequence continues at coordinate 3,277,433 of NW_026067973.1, forward strand.
GCAGGCAGATTAATCTACGCTATGCAGAAGTGGTCAAAGCCTTCCTTCCCCTCATAATAGGAAGCCCAGGAAGCCTCACAATGAATGCTTCAGTCAACAAGATCGCAAGAACTCAGCCTGGCTGCCAAGGTTTTGTTTAGCGGCCTCCTAGGGCTTTGAACTATGAAAAGATGTTTGAAAGAAACTTCGTTATCTCATTGTGCTTCTGCAAGCCACCACTCATTTCTGCGAGCGGTACCACTCCTCTTAGAATCCCTGACTTTTGATTTGAGGATGTGATTGTTCCTTGGGCTGACAATAGGAGGCTTGAAACGCAAGGGTAGCACGGCTGGGCCTGTGGTAGCCTGCAAAACATAGGTGCAGCTGGGGCTCCTGACAGGCACCGGTGAGTTCCAGGCAGCCTGCCAGGTGACATGACTGCCGGTGATCCATGAGGTCACCAAGGTATGAATCAATGTTGGTGGCATCCATGGTTGCATCCATAATAGAGATGGTTCATGTAGCATGTCACAGGGCTGTGAGAAGGTGACTTGTCTTGAAGGGGGTCTCCTCTCTCCTTTCTCTCTGAGTAGCAGAGACAGCAATCACTAAAGACACGGAGAGTGTGAAGTTACCAGCCGTATCTGGGAACCTCTGAATGGTGCCTAAGGAAGTGGCTTAAATTCTGATCATTGTGACCTAAATCATAAACTCACCTCCTTCTGGGTTACAGACACCTAAGGCCATTCGCTGCTCTGTTTCTTGGTGATCACTTAGAGCTAAATTACAGATTAGAGCTAAAAGAATCTTGGGGATTATCCTACCCATAAGCCCCATTTTATAGACAGGGAAACTGAGAACCAAGGAGAAGGAAATTCTCAGGGTCACAAAACATGCCAGGAGAAAAAAGATGGAAGTCTCCTCCTGATTCCTACACAAGAACTTTCCTTGCCTACCCTTCCCCCAGAAGCAAAGCCCCTAGAGTTTTTAATCCTACAAAGGAAACATCACGTGGAAATCTCTTCTAGAAGGCAGCACACAACACCTGACTGCAGCTGAGTTGAGGTAGCAGGACACTAACAAAATCGAGTGCGCAGAGTCAAGGGAAGCGATGTTAACAGACGAGTCTATTTAATATATTTTTCATGAGCAAACGAGAGGATATGAAATATACATTATGCAGGATGGTGTTAACACCCCATTTATTTATTCTGCAGCAATCAGATTTTCTCAACATTATAGGTTCTCTTTGACTCAAGTTGTGATGCTCAGGAGCTTGGAATTGTCCCCAGACTTTCCATGAATGTGACTCCGGGGCCGGTGTCACTCTTGCTACTCCTCCCTCTGCCCACCGAAGGATGGTTTCAAAATACGTGATGTCACTTAACACACAGGTGAGCCAATAAAGAATCTACCTCTTTAGGTGCTGTCCCTTGACTCTTTGCTGGTGACATTTGGCAGTGGTACCCTTCCCAAGGACTTCCTCGCCTGTCTTCCCACAGCCATCCTCACCCTTCTGTATAGCACAGATCAGCGAAGAACATCAGATTAGAATTCTTATGAGCACAACACAGACGCCTGCCTCTGGTGGGAGGAGCGGCCGGCTTCCATTCTTCTGCTGAGGTCTTTGGCATTGGTGGCAGATCCCTACTAGGATGGTCCCTCTCCCAGTCTGGCACCGAGGACGGCAAAGTTAGACTGACAACAGCACTAACAAAGATTAATTCCTGTGTCTGATGAGAGTTAATTTCTCTGATTAGAGGACTCTCCAGGATGCGCGGGGACTAAATCTCGACTGGAAATAGTCAGATGGCGTAGCGGCCAGGCCAAGAGCCCCAGTCACACCCCAAAGCTCTCGGAGGACTTCTGTGAGATCAGGAGCAGCCTTTGTCAAACCAACTCAAGGAGTAAATATCTAGGGAGGTGGTTCAGGCCACCTCCGGATGCTGGTATTTATCTGTTTCCTTTCATTTATTTATTTGTGTTTTTCCCCCTTTCCGAGACTTTCTGGGAGGCCTTGTCTGGGGGAATAAACATGGGAAAGAGCATTGGAAGTAGGGAGACACATTCTCTGGCTGATGGAAGCTGTGATCCACAGGGCTGCTGCCCTGCTTTCTCCATCCTCAAGAAGTGTGCTTTGGACCAAGGAAAAGGAGGAAGCTGATGAAATTGGGACAAGCTTCTTGAAATTGTGATCTGACAAAGGGCATGTGCAGACTGGCAGGACAGGTGGTAGAGACCATCTGCCTAAAAGTTTGATGTCCAGAACGGCAGCCTCCGTGAACTCTGGGTCCAGAGGGAAGCAGGGGGTAGTCTGAGGGTAGTACCAATAGTCTGAGCTTACAAGGCCAGCTGACTCACGTTTGAAACCTGGTTCTATCATTTACATCTTTCTAAAGCTAGATGAGGTTCATGACTTCTGAGAGGCTGTCCTCCCTGCTCCAGAACAGAGAGATCATTCCTGTCTATGCTGACTTTCTAGTACCCACCTCTTACGAAGCAGCCTGGCAATGGTTCCCCTCTACTCCATACCAACTCCTCACCTTCAGGACCTAACAAGGACAAGGTCCTCAGCCATCTTCGGAGGAGACAAGCAATGTCTTTGGAGTTCCCTGCTTGAAGAATTCAGCAAGAGTGGGTAGCATGAGTAGGCCAGTTTCCTTTTCTCTCACATCATCCATTCTTCCCACCAGCCTTGGACCTACCTACCATCCATCCACCTCAGAAACATGTATTCCAGACTCACCAAGGATGGAAAGCCATCTCATAGTGATGCACTCCAGCTCCTTGAAGCAGATGGCCACCTCCAAACTTGTCTATCAGTTCCATAAACATTGACTGAGAGTCTATTTTGCACCATGCTAGGGCCCTTGGTTGAAGAGGTGAGGTCTCTTTTCTCAGAGTATGTTGATGAAAATGAAGCTGGCTTTGGTCGGTCAGTTTGTTTGTTGGGGTTCAGGATAGGAGTGCACAGACCCCCCTCCCCTGCACGGGGAGACTACAGATGTAAAGCTGCAGTCAGCACACTGCTAATGGGGCTTTGAAAGTCTCGGCTTTATTAGGGGAGCCAGGAAAGCCGATTTCAGCTGCAAATGCCTTCATTGCCTCCCCAGCAGAAATGGCTAATACCTGCTTTCTGGGACGTGCTCATCAAAGGAGACTCTCAAAGCCCCATTAGCAGTGTGCTGACGCTGGCTGTACATTCTGAAAGGGCAAAGTCCAGCCGAGTGAAAGGAATCCAGCCTATTTGTCAACAAGAGAATGAGTCAGAGCTCCCCCTCACCTCCCGGTCAATGCCCTCCTTTGCTTCTTCCCTCTTACCTGGCCCACAGGGCTGGGGAATTATTTCTTAGCTGAGGCTCTCCAGCCAACCTACACACACTCCCCCTTCCTCCTTTTCTTATCACTCCTTCTCCCCATCATTCTCCATTTACTCTCCTAGATGACGAAACACCCAACTGTGGGCTGAAGACCTCGGCGCTGTCACCCAGACTTCACCTGGAGAAACTTAGATTCTGCCATCTGGGAGCTTACTGTCTCAAGTTTGGAAAACTGTCTTCACATCAGCTGGTCCAAGCTGATAGCCAGTGGGTTTTACTCATCACCACCAAATGGAGATTAGGTGGTCTCCCAGAAGTGAAGGTAGTCCTCAGACCTGGAAGGTCTTCTTGGACACAGCTTGGGACCCTGCAACTGGGCACTGGCTTATCAGGAAAATTCAGCATCCCTGCCTGGGGCTGCTGTTGAAGGCCAAGAAGATGGTTTCTTCCAAGATCTCCAAAGACCTTTACCAGCTAGCTACCCATGGGATACCAGGCTTAATAGGACCTCATCTTCATTTCTTCCGTGACCTAGTCTCAACATAAAAGGAAATATGTTACCAAGAAATTCTGGCTTCCCAATTCATTAGGGTCCCCCGACCCCAGGAAGGAAGGGCAAGGAAGGAAATGAGATTCTCCCAATGTTGTTTGCTGTCTCTTTAGTCAATAGACAAGTGGGGTAAAGTGCCACCAAGGAACAGAAGTCAACAAAGAGTCTAGCATTGGAGGTGATATTTCAGCAGCATTAAGAAAGTCCTGCTGTGTGACACCCATGTGACAACAGTTCTAGTATGTGAGGCTATATCTTAAACTTGGTCCCTTATGTTGATAGTTTAGTGGGTGGCACAGAAATAAATAGAAATTATATGTAGCTAACACATGCTTTCTTGTCCATGGGAACAAAGGGGTTTTTCATTCCTGTCTTTACTCTGGGTATGTCATTTATCATGTTGAATGCTAATCCTTTCTTAATTCTGTACTTACTTGACTTCAAATTTTGTTTTCTCTTTGTTGACTAGGGGTTTCTGTCCCACCCGATCCTGCAGTCATTTAGCCCCAAAGAAATACACAGAGGTCTACATTAATTATAAACTGATCAGCCTATTAGCTTAGCCTTCTTATTAACTCTTATAACTTATCTCATCTGTGTTAGCCACATGGCTTGGTACCTTTTTCTGTGAGGCAATCACACCTTGCTTGCTCTGTGTCTGTCTTCCTCTGTGCCTGGATGACTACTATAGACTGAATCTTCTTCCCAGAATTCTCCTGTTCTCATTGCCCCACCTCTACTTCCTGCCTGGTAGCCCTGCCTATACTTCCTGCCTGGCTCCTGGCCAATCAGCATTTTATTAAAATACAATTGATAGAGTACAGACCATTGTCCCACAGCAATGCTCCTTGGTTTTCTGCATTGATTTCTCTTCTCCTGCCCACTCCCTAAATACTGGTAGTCCCTAAAATCTCTATTTCTTTTGCTGCTCAATCTGCAGCTCACAATTCCTCAAGAAATTTTCTTTTAAACCGAGCAGTGGTGGCACACACCTTTAATCCTAGCATGTGGGAAAAAGAGGCAAGCAGATCTCTGTGAGTTTGAGGACAGCCTGGTGTTCAGCGTTAGTTCTAGGACAGCCAAGACCACACAAAGAAACCTTGTCTTGAGGTCTGGGTCAGCAGTGAAGGAGGCTGTTGGGGCAAGGGAGATCCTATGCATGGTAGAACCAACAGTAGAGGGGGTATTAATAAGATCATCCATTAAGGGAGCCCAAGATGGGGTAAGGGTTGGGTCAGCAAATAAAAGAAGCTGTTGGAGCACATGGGATGCTAGACCTGGTAGAACTAACAATGGGGGGACTGGTGAATGAGATCAGCCATTAGGAAGCCCCAGATACACATATATCTAGTGCGTAGTGGAGAAGAACTCCAGTTCTCTGGAGTTCAAAAGCGGTTTCTACATGGTGGTACAACCAGTGACATATGCATTGCCTGGAGCCTTGTTCTCAGATTGTCCCACAGACCTGACAAATCAAAATCTGCCTGCTAGGATCACTTTCTGGCCTTCAAAGTTGAGAAGAAGTATTGTTCTAAGTTGTTTCTCTACTGGCCAAAGGACCATGTTTAAACAGACCTGGTAGAATCCAGATGAGTCTATCTCTTAGAAGTCCCTCAAAGTGGGAGGAAATGCATCTTTTTCTTGTTTTACTCCCTTCCCTGATAACCCAAGGGCACACACATCTGTCAGGTATGAGAGGCCTCATCCTCAGAAGCTCAAAAGAGACAACAATGTTGGTTAGTGCCCAGCAGTTGGTTTTGTTGAAAGTTGTGGAGGAAGAGGTTGACTTGGTCTGTGTGGTAAATCTAATCCACACACTTAGAACAGTGGACCCAAGACTTTTCGGGATAGGCAATGGAAGACACAGAGTTACAAAAGTCTTGTTTAGCATACATGGTCCCATGGTCTAGGTGTGTGCTAGAAAAAGTCCTTTAACTTGTAACCATAAGATGAGACAGGCCTTCAAGTGTTAAGGGGAAATGGATGGAGGTTTGAGGTTTCATTGGAGGTATAAGCACAAAGTAAACCAAGACCCTGAAGTGTAGCCAGCAAGGAAGGAGGTTACGGAGGCATGAGGGATGATAAGAGGTGGTAAAGGTGACAGTGGAGGAGGGTGGTAAATAATATCAGCCATCGAGGGAACATGAAGAAGTATAGGCTAGAAGTATGAGAAAAAGTGCAGTAAAACAAGACAAACCTTGACTATGACTGAGGGCTGTGTGATGGTTGGATACATAGAAGAGCTACCATAGAAGAAGAAAGTCACCCCAAAGTTAGGCTTTTCCTGTCTAAACCTATGGGAGACAATAAAACTCCTATAACATCTGGGAAAGCCATTCACAGATATGGCACAGAGGTGTTTTATTACAGAAGGAATTCCTAGAACAGGTTGGTAGCAGAACAGAATTGTACCCCCTGAAATTCCTGCATTCACACGAATATGGGTGGTGCTGATAGGAGCAGAAGAAATAGCGATAGTAGAAAAAGGCATGCAGAGACATCTGTGTACTCGGGAGTGAACAGCCGTTGGCACACTACAGTTCTGCAGTTGGTCTAGCAAGCAAGGGAGTCACAGGCCCATATTACACTTGGCAGGAGCTGCAGAAAAGTTCCTATTGATCAGCACTAGTCCAGCAGGGTAAGAAAAGAGTGCGGAGAATATTAGGACCCACCATCTAGAGGAATCTTGCCCAGAGCGGAACCAGAGTACTGCTGATGTACCAAGTATAGCAATGAACCAGAACTATGTTGTTCATTCACAAAGCCAGGTGAGCCATGTGGTATAGGAGGAAAAAGAAAATCTGCATGAAAAAGATCACAAGAGAAGAACAAAGGGCCTTGGGAGAAGCTGAACTGAGAACCTCTCTCTTGGGGAGAGCATAACGGGGAGTTTAGAGTTCACCAGGTATGAGCAGGTGACCGTGAGCCCCCACTGGATCAAGACAGCAGCATCTTAGTGGCACACAGGTAGTGGCGACTGTGTTTCTAGCATGCCTCTTTTCTTCTCTTCTGCTTACAGTTTTAACTTCCTTCCACACCCCACAGCTCATCTCACTGTCTTCATCTTCTTCTACTTTGCCTGGCAACAGTGAAGCTACAGTTTGTGATCTATTATTGGCTGCAAGGAATTTTGTGTTTCGTGGTATTGGTTTGGGAAACATGCAAGGGGAACAGCTTTATTTGTGCATTTAAACAGACTAGATTAGCTAGATTTTTTTTTTTGTGTTTTACGTGTCTTCCCACCGTTGTCTTTGCCCTTAAAGATGGTATTCTTTGTGGCCATATGGCATCATGCCAGGTCTCTTACTCGTACAGTATTGGTAACGGCTGTTTACAGAGAAATCAGGTTGTGAATTGCTTCCGAGTGTGCCTGGTAAGCCGAGCCCTTTAGAGGGTGACATGAAATCTCTTATCTGACACAATGGACTGGGGATAGTGCCAAGATAGAAAGACAGACAAGTCATATAGAATTTCACCTGTGTCCACTGATTCTGGGCTATCTCTTGTTTGAAGGTCACAGAATTCCTAGCTGCTCGCCTCTTAAATCATCTTCTTCTGTCTGCAGGAGGTGACAGAGTCTCCAATGAAATAAAATAGTCATCTTTCAAGGTTAACAAGGAGCTACTCAGAGGCCCCAGCATGACTGTCAATAGCCAAAGGGAGCTGTCAGCCGCTCCCCTGAGGAAGGGCTGCGGTTAAGGAAGAGGGGAGCGCTGGGGTGGCTGCATATGAAGAACCAGCTGCTTGCCTTCTATGCTGGAACCCAAAGCTGAGGGTGAAGGAGGTGGGGTGTTGCCGTTCTCCGAAGCAGAACAGACCAGAATGGTCCCCGTGGGATGTCTGCAACCAGGGAAAAGCTGCTACAATCTGGGGCTCATTCCATGAAATCCATTGTCCTCTCCCCATGAGAGGGGTTCTCAATTAAATTTCTCCTGAGGTCCTTTTACTCCCCCAGTGATCTATTTCATGCAGGGTTTCTTTCTCCTCAGATACTGCAAGTTAGAGGTAAATGAATATTCTAATTCTAGTTTGGGATTGGATTTAACCCCCCCAGCTATGGCCAGGGCTTTTGTAAAGGAGAGCAATCGAGACGTATTAGTTACTTCTCACATAACTCTGACCAAATAGCTGGCAAGAAGCAACTTAAGGGGAGTTTATCTGGGCCCATTTGTTTTGAGGAGTTCTGATCCTGCATGGGAGGAAAAGCATGGTGGCAAGTAGCTCCAGCGTGGTGAGAGCATGATATTAGAACCCCTTACCCCTTCATATACCTCAGCGAAACAGAAAATAGAAGCCAACTACAAACCTCAAGGTCTTCTACCCGCAGCAAACCGCTTCCTCCAGCTAGGCCTCACCTCCCAAAAGTCCCTCGATCTCCCAAAAGAGTGTCATCAGCTGGGGGCCAAGTGCTTAAGCACATGAACCCGTGGAGGACATTTCACACTCAAAGCAGAACTTAAGACTGTTGAATATTAAAAGGTTCTTCATTCGATCCCCCATCCTCTTTCCTCCTGCAGTGCAATGTAAGAATTAAAGAAGAGCCAGGCAGTGGTGGCGCGCGCACCTTTAATCCCAGCACTTGGGAGGCAGAAGCACGTGGATCTCTGTGAGTTCGAGACCAGCCTGGTCTACAAGAACTAGTTTCAGGACAGGCTCCAAAGCTACACAGAGAAACCCTGTCTCAAAAAAGAAAGAAAGAAAGAAAGAAAGAAAGAAAGAAAGAAAGAAAGAAAGAAAGAAAGAAAGAAAGAAAGAGAATTGAAGAAGGGGCTACGATCTGAAGCCAATGACAAGAGGCTAAGTGGGTCATAGAACAGGTAGAGTTTCCTGACTCCTCTGACATCCATCTCATCTGCCAAAAAAAGCAACAATAGAAACAACAAGCCTAGTCTTCTGTCTAGGAAGGGAGAGCAGACTCAGGCAGGAACAGACAGGAGTCCACGATGAATGGGGACATAGCAAGAATACCTGCAAATGGGCTCAGGCCTTCAAACTCCTCTAAGACAGGTTGTGTCTCACACCGGTGGGACTGGAGAGCCAGTCTGTAATTCTGGACAAATCATGAAAAAGAAACGCTGCTGAGTGATTGGAGATAAGAGCATTTGTCCCAATTTTCAAAGAAAGGTAGAAGCTCCATTCTGGAAACGTAGGCTGGAGAGCATCATACCAATCCCTACAAAAATCTAGGTGGCCATATGAAAGAGACAGTTGGGACCATTTAGAATGGAAAATAGGAATTGCTGAAAGCCGACCTCAGTTTATGAACACACGTTCACTCTGAAATATAGTTCTGATACATTAAGTTCAGAGAAGAAAAGCAAGATTTTTAAAACGTGTGTGTTTATGTGTATGTGTGTGTATCAGTGTGCTCATGTGTGTGTATTGCATGTGTGTATGTGTGTGCATGTATGTATGTGTGTGCATATGTGCATATACGTATGTGTGTGCATGTGTGTATGTGTATGTATGTGTGAGTGTGTGTGTGTGTGTAGAGACCAGGAATTGACATCAGGTGTCTTCCTCCACCACTCTCTGCCTTACTTTTTGAAACAATGTGTCTGTCACATTATACTTAAAACTCATTAATTTGGCTAGCCTGGCTGGCCAGTGAGCTCTAGGGAATCTACTGTCTTCCCAACCATTCCCAGAGCTGGGGTTGCAGATGCATGCCTGCAAGCCTGGCTTTTGACATGCGTACTGGGGAATCTGAAGCCATGCTTGAACAGCAGGCACTTTACCAACTGAGACAACTTCCCAGCTCAAAAGCAAGATATTTTAAAGATACCTTTCATCAAAGACTATTTATTTGTTTGTTTTCCTCTCCAAAGGTGTAAGCTCCATCTGGGCAGGAATTTGGAGGAGGGGAGTCCTTTGTTTAGGGCTGTGCTTATTGCAATGCTCAAGAGAAGTAATGGATACTTTTAAGTAAATGAATGCATGTGCAGAATAAAAAACGTTGAAGAAAAATGAACTGAAATCTCTAAGTGGTCACATTTGGGGTGGTTGAAATTTTCTTCTGCATCTAGACATTTTTTCCCCTAGCTTTTCCACATTTTCTATAATTAGCACAGGTTTCTTTTATAATCACAGAAATAAAATACTCACTTCTTTGCTTTCCTTTCTTTGGGAAAATGAGCAGACAGGTGGGCCAAGGGAATGAGAATATCCATGAAGTGTCTCCCAAAACCTCTCCTGTTACCCTTCGGTCTAGATGAAGGGTTGTGACCCCAGAAATGGCTCAGCCCCCTAGCTTTGTTGAAGGACTAAACCAAATAGCGCTGATTAAAAGATCAATGCCCGTGGTGAAGAAGTCTCTAGTGCTGAGATACAAGGGGTCTGTCTTATTTAGCGTGTTCTTCAGAGGCCTGGATCAGGACAAAGACGATCCGCCGGCTTCAGCTGTAGCTTGAGTAAGTATAACACGGAACTGGAAACCCTAGCTGAGAGGTTGACATGCGAGACTCTGCTCGAAAAATATCTCAGCAGTCTTTAAATGTAATCCAAAATCAATTCCGTTAAACTTCACAGACCCTATATTCAGGTCCCCAAAATGTCAACAGTCTAAGTGCCAAATGGAGACTATCTAGTTATTGGTAGTGAAATGAAAACAAAACCTAAGCACTTAGCCAGATTAAGACTCCAGTGAGTCAAAGAGTATGCAGTCATCAAATAGCCCATGTGACGTGGGGACAGTATGAATAGAGCCCTTATATCCAGAATTAACGTTGCTTTCAGCTCCAGCATTCTATTACCTATAACAAAGTTACAAAACATCATCTAAAATCTTTCATACCCTTGGGACTTGCATATTCTGACTTCCTCTTATAGAGATGCATACACAGTCCATACTAACATATTAGAGACCCTGATCTGGTCTTCAATAAATAAACTTGTTTGTTCTAACTCATCTTCCTAAATTATTTGAGTAGGAAATGGTTTTAGTTTTTTTCAGTTTATTTTGCTTTTGCATAACATCTGTTCACAAAGTGCACTGGGGAAATACTGATCTTCCACAAGCTACTCTAGGCACGAAGGATAGTCCACACATTCTGCCCCTGTCCTCCTCAGCAAGTGATACAGGACAAGATGCACAGAGCTCTTCAACACAGGCCTGCTCAGAGGAATGAGTGCAAATGTTCCAAAAATACCATGGTGTCATAAACTTTTCAAATCGTGAAATGAAAAATGTAAACAAGTAGCTGGCATGTGTCCTAACAAGAAGTGAAGAGAGGGGAATGAGTCAATTTGGATCCTTGGTTTCCTAGAGGAAGTTAGGAGAGGCCCTGGACAGCAGAACCATGTATTAGATGGAATATCAGGGGGATCTGGAAGTCAGAAAGACTCGCCCAGAAAAACCAAATGACCCTCATAAGAGATTAGAAAGGTCCCATGGTCAAACACAGGTAGAAACCAGTTCAGGGTGTCAAGGCCCTGAAGCACCTACTTCAGTAACTGTCACATAAGAGACTATCTGTCTGATATTTCATAATCTTAGTTGTACCTATTAACTCCTTGCATAGTATTAAAGACAGAAATATTTGAGCCTCTTCCTGGACCAAAGAGATTAGTTGTGGTACTGGCAGGGTTCAGATGAGAATGAAGCAAGCCAGGCTCTTAGGGCACATGATGTATGGAGACAGACACTCTCAGCATCCTACCAGTACAAACTGGTCCCCAAGAGGGATGTGTCATGTTCCCATTCTACCATTTACTTTCCATTCTTCATCTGCAATCTGAGATACACACATACAAACAAATATATATGGGTGTGTATATACATATATATATATACACAGGTATGTATATATATATATATATATCCATCCTATACTGTGTTTTCCTTAGGTAGCTTTTAAGATGAGTCTCATTTTTTACATCCAACAATACACTCAAATCCATTCAGTCTGTAGGCTGTGAAACAGGGGATCTGAGGTCATGCAGGCAGTGAATATCCAAGGCAGGAGCAGAGTGGAGTCTGAGAACAGGCAAGGGTCCAAGGAGAAAGCAGGCACAAGTACTTGGAATCAAATATGAGGTAGCCATCCACAGGGACGGAGTTTGGCTCCACTCTGAGGGAGGCTTTGTGAGGTAAAACAGGGTCCCGATTCAAGGAACGGATGCCAGGCAGGAGCTCCAGAAGAAATCTAAGCATGAGAATAAACACGATCCCAGCCGCAAGCTGGACCTCACACGTGGGCTCTGTTAGCTTGAAAAGAAATGGCTAGTGATGAGGTCATGAGGGGGTATAGGAACAGTGTCAAGGCTTCCCACTCTGCAGGGCTTTCTGTGTCTCTCCCAGGGTCCCAGATCTGTTCTGTCTAAGCTGGCTGAGCAGGGCGCCTTAGCAGAGAGAAACCTACGTGCACTGCTAAACCAGACGTCTACTGGACATCTTCAAACATGAAGATGGGAAGCCTGAAAAAATTAGATTTATTCAGAGGTTTTGAAAGGTAAGATCTGAACCAATGAGAGTGTTGTAATAAGAGCGGGCGGGGCTGCGTCCCCAACACCCCTGCCGCTTGGCTAGCTTATGCCCGAAATAACAACACACAAACTGTGTTCATTTAAGAACTGCTTGGCCCATGAACTCTAGCCCTTACAGGCTAATTCTCGCACCTGGACTAGCCCATTTCTAATGATGTGTGTAAGCACCCCAAGGTGCGCTTACCGGGAAGATTCTAGCCTAAGTCCATTCTGGGTTTGGAGCTGAGAGGAGCTTCATTGCATGCATCTGCCCGGGAGATCGGAGCATGGGGTCTCTCCAGGAGCAGAGCAGAGTCTGACTTCACTTCCTCTTCGGCCCAGAATTCTATTCTGTTTCCTCCTCCCATCTATCTTTTAACCTATCAGGGCCAATGAGTTCCTTTATTGCTTAACCAATGAAATCAACAGATTGATATATGACACTCCCACATCATGAGAGAAGTTACAATTTTGTCTTAACGGTTGGCATTTCCGCTACTAGCAATCTTCAGTAATGGAGTTAGATAGGGCATGCCATCTAACCCGAAAAACGGGGTATGTGGTAGAGGGTGTATCTGAGAGAGGGGCCATTTTGTACTAAACTATTGCCATTGCCCTTCAGTCTAAAGACTCAACATTCCAAGCTGGGGTATGGGCCCAGAGAGTAAAACTCATGCTGAGCAAAGCATCAGGACCTGGGTTTGAACTCCAGAACCCACTGAACGCTAGATACGATAATGTATGTCTATAACCCCAAAACTCCCTAAGCAAGCTGAAGTGGGTAGAGGCAGGAGATTCCCAGGAGTTCTTGGACCAACTAGCCTGGCATAAAAAGCTGCAAACAGTAGGAGATTCTGTCTCAAATAATATAGAAGGTGAGGCCCGACCCCTGTGGTTGTTCTCTGTACTCCCATGATGTGGCCATACTCCCACACACAAATATGCATAAACACACAAATATAAAAACAAATAAGAGTGAAAATCCCAAGAAACCCCATTCAGCTGCTCCAAAATACTCTATGCAGGTATACAAGATAGTAAGGAAGACCACAGGGGTATTTGTATATAATTAGATTATAAAAGATTTAGCTCTGAATAAACTGCGCAGTCTATTTCCAGATAATTTACAGGTTAAAATTACATCACTGTTCCCCTTGTAGTTATCATCCTTTGATTTCTCACTCCTGTTTCTCCTCCTGTACCTATTTACATTGACCCCGATCAAACCTAATCAAGTCAGTTAGCATCTGTGCTGAGTGCTCACCGTGAGTCAAGCACAGCGTTAGATGCAAATGCACACAGTGGGAGCCTGAGGTAGGGAGGACTTGGGTCCATGGAATCATGGCCCAGGAATATGAAGGACGCGATGGCCTTGGACAATCCTTCCCAAACCCCAAACACTCACTGCCTATCTACTTTGGTTCAAACATATAGGATCCCTCAAACATGTTCCCTACAGCATCTATCAACTAAAGTCAAGACAGGGGATTGATCTTGAAAATTCCACCATGTATCCATAAGGTTTCCATCACAAGGTGCAAAAAGGGAAGGTCTTCAGGATAACGATGTCCAACACCTGGTTCCTGGATAGATATCACAAGCCATGTTGAGTTCAGAGGAAAACCACAAAGCACTTGGCTACCTTAGAGCTTCTGTCTGTGATGTTCCCCTGAGCCAGAAGCATTCTCTATGCACTCTCTGTCTTGCCTTCCCACAGTCCCTTTGCCTTGCTTCTTTGGAAGGGCAATTCCAGAAAGCAGTCTGTTTCCCAAGGGGAAGCTGGCACCTTTTGGTAGCACCCTCAAGCTTCCTTGTGTACCATTTATCCCAACTATACCCATCTAACAACTGCTTCTGTCATTGCATCCATCCAAGCTGTACGCTCCTTAGGAGTAGAGAAATGGAAAGAGTAAATGAATAAATACTATGTGTCAAAGAAAAGTTAGAAGTGAGTAGACTGAGGCATCACAAAATTGGAGGCCTGCCTAAAAGAAATGGGGAACAAGAAGGAAAAGCCTGGAATGAGACTAAGAAAGAAGAGGCAAACAGTTAGGACAAAGTTTGCAAACAATGGATTACAGCACTATCCCTTAGGGGTAAGGATAGGTGCTCCCTTCCTGGGCAGGAGGAAGCTTTTAGGGATGAGGATTCTCCCTGGACACCTTTGCTTCTACACAAACAAGATAATCTTCTCATGACAAAACTATTCAATATAAACTATGCGGCACATTGCTTTAGGTGACATCTGTCCCTCAGATCACAGGGATTTGCAATCCATACTTACCAAGGCTGCCATGTCCCACTTATAGCTGCCCCAGCCTTCTATGGACCATTTTTTGTTGCTTAGGTTTTTCTTTCCCCATCAACTATAGCCAAGGGGACTCCATCATCCCCCTTCTGTACCCTAACTGCTCTGAGTCTTCTTGATTGTAACAGATCTCTGAGTAACTTAAAAGATGGAAGAAGGAGAGCATATTTCAAGGGAAGGCAGAGTCCTATCTTTGAACACAGAATGAGCATGGATGATTAGCTGAGTTAGGACAGGAAAGACAGAAGGAGTTCTGAGATCTGGGATTAGACTCTTCTAGTCAGGTGGCGCCAGCTCAAAGTGGGAGAATGGACTGGACACGGGGAGGAGCACAGACCTTGACAGAGTGTGAGACCTCATGACACTGGGCACACGATGTGAACATCAGAGCTTCAGTGGGAAATAGTAGAGGTCTATTTAAAAGGGTCTAGAGACAGACACATATGAGAAACAAGGCAAACACTGAGAGGGACGTCTGTTTGCAGGGAGCAAGAAAGGAAAGATGTGATTGCTAGGAGGCTAGGCCAGTCATCTAAGGAAGGCATGTCCTCAGATCCTGAATGTGTAAGTACTAGGAAAATAACTAAGTCAAGAACGTAGGAACAGAAGTGTACGTCAGACTAGCCACCTGTCAGAATGAGTCACAAGATTAGGGAGCAGTCAGGTAAGAAGACCGAATCAACACCACTGAACTACAGTAGCTTAAATTCTAATGCCCGGGGCCAAGCTGAGTTGGCAGATCTGGCAGTCAAGGAGCCTGGGCTCAGAGAGGCAAGGGGGCAAAACCTGGGAAGCAGGTAAAGCCTGGCAGATGGAACACAAATGATGCCTGGTTCTGCTCCAGCTGTTTCTGATAGCCTGACTTCTCGCTCAGAGGTCCAGGAAGGATGAAGAATGAACTGACATGGGCCTCGGAGAACAGCTGCTTCCTGCTAGAAATGGGAGGTGGGGTGTCACGACAACAGTGTGTGGCTGTGACTTGCAGAGCATACCCAGTGTCCTAGAGAGCGAGGGGACTTCCTGAAAGGGAAGCTTGCATCTTCCATCTGCAGCCAAAATACAGGCCTCATCGTGAGGGCTCAGAAAGCCCTTCTCATCTTATGCACTCATTTCCTACGTGGTCTTGAGGGTTTTCCTGTGCATTTTTTTCAGCTGTCCTTTTCTTTGTTCAGGTCCTGTTCACCTCTGTGCCCTTGTGTAAGGAACAGATAGTGTATCAGTTACTTCTGTTGCTGTAATCAAATGCCATGACCAAGCGCAACTTATGTGAGGACTGATTGATTTTGGCTCACAATTCCAGATGCGAGAGTCCATAGTCCATGGTGGAGAAGGCAGGGTAGCAGGTGACCAGAGAGCTGAGAGATCACAAAACTATCCACGTACAGAAAGTCAGGGACGCCAACCAGAAGCGAGGTAAGGTTATAAACTCTGAAAGCTCAGACCCACTGATGTCCTGAGGGCAGCAAGGCCCCTCTTATAGCATTTATAACCTCCCCAAACAACACCACTAACTAGGGACCACGTGTTCAGCTCTGTTAGCCAATGGAGAGAAGGGTTGGCATCTCTCACTCAAACCGCCACAGTAAAGATCCCACAAGTACTCTTTGAGTGAATGAATGCCCGAAGAAGTCAGGGAAATGACCCCGGCTTTATAGTCGCCAGAATGCCAACTGTTCCTCAAAAATTATGAGAAAGGACTGACAAGGTGGCTCAGCAAATAAAGGTAACAGTCTGAGTTCCAGCTACGGAACCCACAAAGACGTAGAAAGAAAGAACTGACTCCACAAAAATGTCCTCTGTCCTCTCCATAGGCATGGTGGGATATGCGTCCTCTCCCCCCCCCCACATCATGCCAACAAACAGAAAATAACAACAAATTAAAGTTAGAAAGTTTTCATGAAAGAGAACTATGTTTCCCAAGGACACCCGATTGCCAAATGGCCTAAGGGCCTTAGAGGGCAGACGCCTGTACACCCATCTCTCTACCCATTAAGCAAGGCCAGGGAGGCTCCTGTCGGGTCAGGACCCAGAATCCTCACGTTTTCACACTGACTTTGTCATCTTGAGTTTCAGTACCATCTGTCTAGGAATATTTGTGAGAACCTGGATCCAGTAAGAAGAGAAGCTGACCAGTGGGCAGGACCGATTCCATGTATGAGGGAGGGAGGGAGGAAGGGAGGGAGGGAGGGAGGGAGGGAGGGGGGGAGGG